>NC_084712.1:22564017-22882268 GCF_033807575.1 Cydia pomonella | reverse complement strand
TTGCCCGAGCCTCCCCTCGTGAATCAATGCCAAATTAGTGTGGGCGTTAAGCGAGCTAAGTTTTATATTATGACAGGTGATGAAATTTTAGTTTTTGTGGAGGAATATGTGTTTTGACGACCGGTTTGGCCTAGTGGGTAGTGACCTTGCCTACGAAGCTGATGGTCCCGGGTTCAAATCCTGGTAAGGGTATATATTCATGTGATGAGCATGGATATTTGTTCCTGAGTCATGGGTGTTTTCTATGTATTTAAGTATTTATAAATATTTATATATTATATATATCGTTGTCTAAGTACCCTCAACACAAGCCTTATTGAGCTTACTGTGGGACTTGTCAATTTGTGTATTAAGTATTTATAAATATTTATATATATCGTTGTCTAAGTACCTTCAACACAAGCTTTATTGAGCTTACTGTGGGACTTGTCAATTTGTGTAATAATGTCCTATAATATTTATTTATTTATTTATTTATATGTAGGTTGGTATTGTTTTCGAGTAGCTTTACTCGGTATTGCTAGTGACTAAAATAATAAAGATCAATATTAAAACAAAAACATGACCGCCCTAAAAAATAGTCATCATTAGGTATACCCTCTTCAACTTTCCATTATCACTTATGTTTGTAAAAAAAGATTCTCTGTCATTTGATATATTTTACAAATAAGAACAATGGAATTTACAAACCTGTTGATAAGAACATGTCCAAGATTTTGTACTTATGATCATGTTTGTTTCCGCTACGTCACGAACATGTACTATATAATTTCTTTAAAAATGAATAATTAATTTCTTATTGCCGAATGTTTTCCCTCTCTCAAAATTGAGTCGACGTTAGTCCAAAAATACTAAAAAATCAAAAGATAAATTATATCATCTAGATTATAATTATAATACCAAAAAAACAAACTACTTATGAGTCATATATGGTTTTTGACAAAAAACCAACCGTAACCTAACATTTGCTCTCTAAGCCAAAATAGAACGATTTCATGGTGTTATGT
This sequence comes from Cydia pomonella, assembly GCF_033807575.1. Classification (NCBI taxonomy): domain Eukaryota; kingdom Metazoa; phylum Arthropoda; class Insecta; order Lepidoptera; family Tortricidae; genus Cydia; species Cydia pomonella. The sequence goes on along the minus strand of NC_084712.1, from coordinate 22,881,261 downwards.
TGAAATCCGCAATCACAGCGCCACTCACTTCACCAGACTTTCGGAACAACTGTCATTTCAAGGCAATTTTCTCCTCAGCTGTCAGACGTGTCAAACGCTACGACTAGTCGCGCGACTAATCGCAGGTCGCGTGCTCCAAAACACGCATTAGTCAAATTCGACGCGCTTTTTTAATGTTTACTTTGGAACACCCCTTTGGAGAGATTAGACACGGGAGACGGGTGCCAATATGTCGTTTAGGAAGTGAAATCAGCGGCATAAACAACTGTACAACTTGAACATACAAAAAAAACATTTACGATATATACCAAAGATTTTATTTTATTTTCTTTATTGGGAAAAACAAAACAGACATAGGCAGATGATACAGAAAAGAGGATATTGGTTTTTACATTATAAGTGCAACCTACATCCTGAGACAATTCCCACTAAGATTTATAAACTAATAATATATAAGTGGCATTGCCTTCGGATTGAGGTATAAAATGTTAGTAAAATAGGTACTAAACTAATATTATTACACTGACGATAATATTAGTAGTTACAGTGCTGACAAGATTCAAACATATTACATTCAAAAAGCGAAACGAGGGACTACACATATACAATGTTAAATATAAGACTAAGTTTATATTGGGCCAAAAGTTCCTACTTAAATTAAGATGAACTTCGGAAGATATGTGATATAGGAAATATATGTTACTTTATTCGCTATTATAAAAAATATATTTCTTAAAAACAATATTATCATATAAAATATTACTCGAATATGACGATTGTAATGAATTTAAAAACCATACCTTAAAACGTTAAAGTTGGCTCAAAAGAAAAAAATCAGCAAAAATGAAAATTAGACATGTTATTTTCATTTATTTTCAATTGTATATCGTTACCCGTAATGAAATAGCTAGCGATATAGCCGAGGGATCTGACGAGCAAAATTTTAAACAGAAATATGGTTTCAGTTCTTCCATCACTAATTTCACGCGGCGCGGCATATCTTTTGTTTCCTTCTGATTTCCTGCCCTCTCTTAACATAAAGTTATTATGTATGTTTATATGTTAGAATCTACGAAGTTACTGGTTATTGGTTGGTGTGATAGTTTGATGGGCAAGTAAGTTGACGTCGGGGAGTTTCCACAGATTTGCGTGCCGTAACGTTACGAGCAATGAAAGTTATGTTTATGTTTGTGTGTGTTTATGTCGGAATCTGACCACTTCACGCATCTTAAGCTCTTTTAGGAATTAATGTTACCAATTTGGTTACTATTATTAGGTATTACTTACTAAATACTTTATCACCTATACTGTACCTTAACATCCTGTACTGTATATGTGGTTTTTAAGTATTCTGGCAAATAAAATAATTCTGATTCTGATTCTGACAATGTTCTAGCTAATAGAAAAGAGATCCAATTTAAAATAATACATTTTTTTTAAAGTACTAGGATTCGGTATAACCTTCGATCCAGGATATTAGAATGATCTCGCAAATGGCATTTTCCTGTTCGTCACGTTTTACTGTTAATACATGTATGAGTGAGTGTGACGCACAGGAAACCCAAAATAGTGTTTAAAAAATGCTATAATCGTACTTTTTGAGTACCTAGATCATTAGAACTAACATTCCTGATTGTTAAACCTTTGTTCTCAGAGAAACTAAGTTTATTATTCGTAGGAAATAACTAATCCTATGGCATTAGGCGTAATTTTATACAAATCACCTCGTGAATACTTCAACTATCTTAATGTTTTTCAAATAACTACAATCTCTATTATAAACCCTGCGATCACAATGTCACGATCAATCATATAAATCGAACTGTGCCATTATAATCATAATAAAAATAATAAAAAACATTTTTTCACGGCTACATAACTATAATCAGCATAACTGCCAAATGAAACAAAACCTTTAAAATGTTAATTAAGAATTGTTTTCTATCGTAACCAATTGATTAATGCCCGCGTGGGATTCCAACAAAAAATGTCACCCACGTTTTTTAGAACAAAAAAAAAACAAACAACTAATTTCATGCCCCAGTATTTTGTATGAATAAATTATTGCGGAATTTTTCGTCGTTTTTTGCGCGGCCATAATTAATTGTCGTTGCGGATGTGTTTGGATGAGTAATGTGTTCGAAGCGTTAAATTACAAACGTATTTAGCGACTGCTAAATATGAAGGATTATAAAACTATTTTAAAGGCTTTCGTAATAAATTTTGCAACAAATGACATACGATTATAGATAATTGCCGGCTAAGTAGTAGCAATGAATTTAATCGATTGATAAAATGCCGCAATGTATCGCAAATAACATGCGATAATCGGTGATGTTGTAAAGGCCATAAGGCTTAAGAGTCCCAATACGCGATTAAGTCTCGTTTCTATAATCCAATAAGGCTTAAGAGTGTTTAATTTAACACGTTTGTAACAAAATAAGGTGTATATGTTTAGACGAGTTTACATGTATGTTTAACATCATAAAGTGTGAATATGCAGCAATGTAACAAATAGGCTAGGTATTGGACTAGCTACTGAGCTGGTGACTGCACCAACATATAATAATAAATAAATAAATATCACAATTCATTCTTACACAGATTTATTAAGTCCCACAGTAAGCTCAAGAAGGCTTGTGTTGTGGGCACTCAGACAACGATATATCATACAAATACAAAGAAAACACCCGAGACTCAGGAACAAATATCCATACTCATTACACAAACAAATGACCTTACCGAGATTCGAACCCAGGACCATCGGCTTCATAGGCAGGATCACTACCCACTAGGCCAGACCGGTCGCATTGGCTCAGTGACCTAAAATGAGACTTGGCCTCCGACACAAGACAGCGCCACTTTTCTCGGTCCTGTGTGACTTCTCGCCAATTGTTGACTCGAAGTTCGCGCAGATCCGCCTCCACCATGGCGCTCCAGCGATACCTGGGGCGTTGGATAGTTCGCGCAGATCCGCCTCCACCATGTCGCTCCAGCGATACCTGGGGCGTCGGATAGTTAGTGCAGATCCGCCTCCACCATGTCGCTCCAGCGATACCTGGGGCGTCGGATAGTTCGCGCAGATCCGCCTCCACCATGTCGCTCCAGCGATACCTGGGGCGTCCGACAGGACGTTCTCCTGCTAGGCGACCCAGGTACGCTCTTTTCACACTTTGATCTTCATCCGTTCTTTTAAGATAGCCTAACCAACGGAGTCTGTATGCTTTAGTTTGGGTTTGTTTAGTTATGGCATGAACAAAAAACTTAAATAGCATAAATGTCCTTAAATACGGATGCTTCCATATATGTACGTATCTCACGAAGAACATATACCTAATACTAACTAACTATCGCGTCCCGTATTTTTTCCCGTCCGTATATAAATACCGCTACAGAATACCTATGTGAGTTGAGTTAAAGCTATGTGAATACGAATTTACACTCCCCTCCCCCCCCCCCTCCCTTCATATTTTTTTTGCGTACAATTTTCCGAAATAATATTTTCATACGTCATTATTTTCTCAATAGGTGATGTGAAAGGACGTATGTGTCACAATTCCAAGGTAGAAAAAATATTTCCATCTTTGGCGTAACATACTTGAATCCCTCACTACGCTCAGGATTCTATTTCAAAATACCTCGAAACTCTCGAGATTCGATTTCCTACCTTTGCTTCGTTTAGAATTTCTTGTACGCCCTCACCGTAAATATGTAATTTTACTCCCTTGTGAGACAATCTACTATTTTCTACAAACCACATTTAGGTATACGGTGGAAACATGGGAGTAATATAACTATGCGTTTATTTTAGTGTCAAGGCATGCTAGTTTTGTATCGGAACACTAGTGAAGACAGTTTGCCAATAGCATAGTTTACCAACACAATGCTGAATGATTGCCGGCCCGCCTCCGGCAAATTGGACATTGTTGGCCGGGTGTTAAGGGCCCGGTCTAATAGTTGTATAAACGACCGAGCATAAACGCTGTCGTGTGAGCTTGTGGTTTGATGTCTCAAGTCTCTGCTGTTAACACGAAATGGAAGGACATTGAAATAAGTTTACATAATAAATGTACACCCCAGGATAAAAGTGTGAGAATATAACAAATACAAAATACAAAAATACAAATATTTTTTTGCAAACAGTATAGTACAGTGGTAGCACTTAAAGACTTAGGATTAAGGATTAAGGATAAAGGAAAAGTTTACAAATGCCTGAACTAGGAGTTTCTGTGTTTCAGGCAGAATAGGACCATATTAATTAATTTGTAATTATTCAATTAATTATAATAATAAATAGTACAAAATAAAAATCTGGTAAGGTGATAACCTTAACAAAATAACTTATTTAAGTATTCTTTATGCAAAATTTTTTTAAACAACTCTATGAAAATGTAAAAAAACTAAGAGCGTGCGACTTTCAATCAGGAGGTCGCGGGTTCAAACCCCGGTTCGTCTCAATGAGTTTTTCGGAACTTGTGTACGAAATATCATTTGATGTTTATTACCAGTCGCTTTTCGGTGTAGGAGAACGTCGCGAGGAAACCGGACTTATCCCAATAAGGCTTAGTTTACCCTCTGGGTTGGAAGGCCAGATGGCAGTCGCTTGCAAAAACTAGCGCCAGCGCCAATTCTGGGGATTAGTTGTCAAGCGGACCCCAAGCTCCCATGAGCCGTGGAAAAATGCCGGGACAACGCGAGGAAGAAGGATTGAAAATGTAAAAAGCATGGTCGCGTTTTAATCGCCTATCGTGTCATGCGTCACTTTCGCACTTACATACTTTGTTAGAACGTGACAAGCATGGTGACAGACGATAAAGAAGCGACCATCTTAGCCTTATTTGTGTCATTCAATTTATTTCATGAAATAATGGCCTCTATTATTCGTACCACATTGGTTACCACGCTACCAAAACGCCTGTTAATTTCTTCCCAAATCCACAAACAAGGTTAGTCACGCTGGGGCCGAATAAGCCAATATGCCGCGGTGGAGAGCCCCCACGGATTACTGGCCATATCGCGGGATTTGTGTGAGGCGTGACTTCTATTATCTGTATGGTATAGGATTAATTTTAATAGCTCGTATAGATTGTCTGATTTAGTTTATGATGATCTGTTTTATGAGATTGATATGACCTAATAGATATTTAGGAGTTTACTTAAAATGAGGGTAGAATTGAAAAGTGTGGCACATACCATTTTGGCGACCGGTCTGGCCTAGTGGGTAGTGACCCTGCCTATGAAGCCGATGGTCCCGGGTTCAAATCCTGGTAAGGGCATTTATTCGTGTGATGAAGCATGGATATTTGTTCCTGAGTCATGGGTGTTTTCTATGTATTTAAGTATTTATAAATATTTATATATCTACTACTGGCCTTAGCGTCTATTTCAGACGATCTATAGTGCAATGTCCGCTATAAATATTTATATACCTATTATACACCGTGTTTTTATTGAATTTCGTTAACTTCGGGGTATTGGTAAGTACGTTTAAAGAAACTAAATGACATAGTTAATTTTCAAAAAAACATTTTTTTTTTGTTTTTTTTTTACTATTTTTATTTTTATAAAAAGTAACTAAATGTTGCATATAGCGTTGTTGTAACACGGGCATTACATTTAACTCAACCAAACAATTGAAAACTGTGACATATCAATGTCATTTCGAACGTCGATCGTCCGAGATAGTACTACGTTTAGTAGCAAATGTATGAACTCGCACTAAACACTAATCAATAAGTAAACAGGCCCTAAGGCAAGTGTACACGCTCGTAAGGGCCTTATAAGATAAAAATTAATGATTGATTATCTCCGAAATGGAGTTAGTTAGAATATCGGTGTCTTTGAGAAAGTTACTTAATTTAAGCTCAGGAATGCACCCTCGAAATTAACGCAAATCAAAAAAAACACGGTGTATATATCGTTGTCTAAGTATCCTCAACACAAGCCTTATTGAGCTTACTGTGGGACTTAGTCAATTTGTGTAATAATGTCCTATAATATTTATTTATTTATTATACCTATAACTGTTAGAACACCCTTGTATTTTAAGATGCTAAGTAACTTATCCTTATTTTCAAAAATCAAATAAAATAATCAAAAAATATATAATATTTACAATAATAAATCTTAATATCAGTCGAAACTATATGTCAATCATACTAGAGTCAGACCAAGCTAAGTTGGCAGCGATTTTGATAGCCCAGACTGTGCAAGTGTTAAATAAACGTTATAATTGAACAGAAGTTTGACGTTTAAAGTAACGCTTGCACTGTCTGGCGCTTGCTTGGGCTGTCAAAATCGATGGCACCTTACGTTGGTCTGACTCCATTTTATAATTCTAGAAATAATACAGACAAGTTATATAGAGTACAGAGTATAGCTATCTAGAAAAAAATCTATCAAAAATGCCAGATGCTCGGTACAAGACATTTTGACGACCGGTTTGGCCTAGTGGGTAGTGACCCTGCCTACGAAGCTGATGGTCCCGGGTTCAAATCCTGGTAAGGGCATGTATTTGTGTGATGAGCATGGATATTTGTTCATGAGTCATGGGTTTTTTCTATGTATTTAAGTATTTATTAATATTTATATATTATATATATCGTTGTCTAAGTACCCGCAACACAAGCCTTATTGAGCTTACTGTGGGACTTAGTCAAGTTGTGTAATAATGTCCTATAATGTCCTATAATATTTAAGATACCTTCCCTATCCTAAAACAAATATAATATCCCAAACAAAAGCCCCATAAAATAAATAAAACCGTTTACATTTTATAATATCTTGTTAAAGCTATCGTATTTCGAGCAACCCCTTTCCACCCATCCCTAATGTAGCAGAAAATTAAGCTACGCCCAAGGGGTGAACCGAGCAACCAAGCTTGGTCAAAAGGGCAAAAAAGCCCGTTTGGCTCGCGCCCTTGGTTAATATTTGATAGAATTGTAAGTGGCTGGAAGTGGCAACATTACCCTATATTCTTGGTCGCAAAAACGGCGGTCGACTTTCGATGCTTTCACTGCATGGTGAGATTTTTCTTGTTGGTTTTTGATGTTCTAGATTTCATATTTATTCAGGTTTTTTGGGAAAATATAATTGAGGTATATGCTTCAATGTTTGCACAGGTGTTGGTATAAAAATATATTTCACCACACTAGCTGATAAAGGTTTTCTTGATTGCTCAAAAACTGATGAGAAAGCTGCATTTTATCCACATGTGTGGCAAAGTAATCTGATGCAAATTTTGAATTGTGTCCTTATGTTGGCTGGTAGGATTGACTTTTAAATGCTGATCTTGAATGATACACTTTTTATTACTTTCATTATGGTTTGCAGAATTGACTTTTGAAATATCAGTTTGAATGATAATTAAATATTCAATAACGTTCATTTGAATTTGGTTTGATTTTTTTCTGTTAGTATCTAAGTATTTTCCTGTTGGTGTGGTAAAAAAAATGTGTTTCACTCGGTGGCAAAATTTAACCCTCGTGCTTTAAGACCCTCGTAATGCTCAATATTCCACTTCAACAACATTGTGGATTACATCTTGGAAGCTAAATTTGACCCACTTCCCTATTTCCGATTGAGCTGAAAATTTGCACACATAATTATGTAATCCGGGTGACAATGCAATATTATGGTACAGTCAGCATCAAAAGTAGCGGATGAAACAACGCGCCAAAAGTATCTGATATTCCGGATAACTTTTCCAAATGTAGATAATTTTCTAAAATTCGCGTTCAAAAATATATATTTTACAGTCTTAGTTGTTCTATATTAAAGACATCACTTTTTGTTAAGCTGTTACAGAATGGTAGATACTTATGAAGCGTTATTTGATCCGCTACTTTTGATGCTGACTGTACCATCGAGCTGATTAGATGGAGACAGGAGGTGGCTATGAAACAATGCAACCTAATTGTGTTGTGTTTGGGGTTTTTAGATTTTCCTCGAAGAACATTAGTTGCCTGTGGTAAAAAAATCGGCCAAGTGCGAGTCGGACTCGCACAGGAAGGGTTCCGTACCATTATCTATAAAAACGGTCACCCATCCAAGTAATGACCCCGCCCGACGTTGCTTAACTTCGGTGATTGGATGAGAACCTCGAGATTGGAAATAAATATTTATTTTATTCTGTTTTTAGTATTTGTTGTTATAGCGGCAACAGAAATACATAATCTGTAGAAATTTCAACTGACTAACTATCACAGTTCATGAGACACAGCCTGGTGACAGACGGACGGTCGGAGTCGGAGTCTCAGTAATAGGGTCCCGTTTGACCCTTTGGGTAAGGAACCCTAAAAAGTACAGTCAGCGATAAAAGCTTGTACCAAAAACGGTATTTTTGGCAAAAACTAATTTAATTTCTAACCACATCCCCGTTCTAACAGCATCCTATCCCCGCTTCACAGCTTCCAACAAGTATGATTTGTCTCAATCGAAAGTTAAACGAGGCTGATTAATACAGTCCTTGTAATTATTTCCCCTCTGATAACCGCCATAAATCTGCGCTTTAATGTGACCCTCGTGTATCGGCCCTCACTACTAGATAATGATAATTTGCTTTGTTTACATTAGATGCGTTTTGTGTAGTTTGATAAACTTTTGAACAAACACATATTGAAGGAAATAAGTTTTTGGGAAAATTTTCATTTTTGGTATAAGCTTTTATCGCTAGCTGTAGCATAGCAGTTAAAAGCGTATTTTAAGGAGTACTTATTATCGAAAAAAAAACTCTCTCATAGAAAATGTCAAGGTCAGACAGCCAAAATGTATGAAACAGACATTTTTTTCGCGATTTCTGGGTTGGTCTCATAGTAACACTTGCTCAGTATGACCTATATACACGGTGCTCACGAGGAACCCGAAAGATTTAAACCACGTACTTCTGAGGCCAAAAGACGGAAAAAATGTTACATGAGTTTCACTAAATTTCGCCAAAAAAAGAAATTTTTTTTCAAATTTTATGCTAAAACTGGCACTGAAAATATTTTTTTACGATTTTTTTTTGTAAAAGCTAGTTCTTGCAAAGGTTACTTGTCACTTTTTGACATCTATCAATAAGGATATTTAGACTAAACCCCATAATGGCATCATCGCGATCAAAAAGGCGTTTTGCACTAAGTTACGATAACATGTTTTTTTTACATTGGTATTAACTCTGAAACTAAGCGAAATCCAGTAAAGTTTATACGACATTTTAGTCTCTAAATGTGATCAGTAATACACTGTCAAAATCTTTTGGGTTCCTCGAGAGCACCGTAAATTATTGCAGGTGCAATAAACATCCTGTATGTAAATAATTCCTTTAATCATGTATACCCAGTGTATACCTTCTTTCAGGTATATAGAAGTCTACTTACTAACCCTATATAGTCAAATCAGTTTCTTTTTTCGAATTGTCAAAACGATTTGCCACTATGAAATTTATCACTATCACTAGCAAATGACGTCACGGTCAAGCTACCTACTCTTTATAGTTCTATACGAATTATAAAATAGAAATTGTGATGAAATGTAACTGCTATCAACGTGTCTCTATTAATTTTGTGGTGCATTCTTTCGTGCACGGTGTGAAATAATTTATTGAAATACACTGAAATACTCTTTTGTGTTTATACACCGTGTTTTTATTGAATTGCGTTAACTCCGGGGTTTCGGTAAGTACGTTTAAGGAAACTAAATGGCATAGTTTATTTTCAAAAAAATATTTTTTTGTTGTTTTTTTTTTACTTTTTTTATTTTTATAAAAAGTAACTAAATGTTGCATATAGCGTTGTTGTAACATGGGCATTGCATTTAACTCAACCAAACAATTGAAAACTGTGACATATCAATGTCATTTCTAACATCGATCGTCCGAGATAGTACGTACGTTTAGTAGCAAATGTATGAACTCGCACTAAACACTAACTAATAAGTAAACAGGTCCTAAAGCAAGTGTACACGCTCGTAAGGGCCTTATAATATAAAAATTTATGATTGATTATCTCCGAAATGGAGTTAGTTAGAATATCGGTATCTTTGAGAAAGTTACTTAATTTAAGCTCAGGAATGCACCCTCGAAATTAACGCAAATCAAAAAAAACACGGTGTATATTATAAATAATCACGTATATAAATCAGTTTTTTTTATATACTACGTCGGTGGCAAACAAGCATACGGCCTGCCTGATGGAAGCAGTATCCGTAGCCTATGTACGCCTGCAACTCCAGAGGAGTTACATGCGCGTTGCCGACCCTAACCCCCTCCCACCCTCGTTGAGCTCTGGCAACCTTACTCACCGGCAGGAACACAACACTATGAGTAGGGTCTAGTGTTATTTGGCTGCGATTTTCTGTAAGGTGGAGGTACTTCCCCAGTTGGGCTCTGCTCTAGATCTGGAATGACATCCGCTGTGCTGTGCCCTACCACACAGAGCGAGATGACATTCACAATGCCCATACCTCTCTTGTGGACGTAGTTTAAGGACATACCCGGGTCCAAAATATCAGTAAATCGATTCTTTAGTACAGAACCATATAAAGCAACAACCTGGCCATTGAGCTTAAATATAATAAGCACTCCTTAAAATACGCTTTTAACTGCTGTTTCATGTTTAAAGATGGCGTGTCATAAAAATTTAATATTATACGGAAATATTGATTGGCTCGCCTTCGAAGGTAACGACCAGTTGCAAAATGACTTTCTAATTGAGAAGAGCAGCGGAGTAGGCTTTTTCGACATGGAAATTTAAGAAACTACAATTGTTTTAGTCATCTTATATAAAACTAGGGTTCATTTTATATAATACTAGTGGATAAAAAAAAACAAAATGTACTTACCATAACAAGAAGAGCGAGTTCTCCTGGCACAGGTGTCTTCATACCTACTAGGAGGGCTCAACACTTGTAAAAATTGTATACGTGTTTTTTTCACGAAATATTTTTTTTTTTTTTTTTTTTTATCTTTCTTATGTAGTCTTACCACGAGTTTGACACTGATAATGTTCGCTAGCGTGAGCGTAACTGAATCGTTGATATGCTGGTTGAGGAAATAATAAATAAATATTTGGGGACGATCTTACACAGACCGACCTGGCCCCAAAGCAAAGCTTGTACTATGGGTACTAGGCGACGATATAGATACATATAAGACATCCATGACTCAGGAACAAATAGCTGTGTTCATCACACAAATAAATGCCATTACAAGGATTCGAACCCAGGACCATCGGCTTCATAGGCAGGGTCACTACCCACTAGGCCAGTCTAGCGTTAAAAAAAACCGAAGAAATACGGGGAAATTTCAAAACGGGTCCTTTTTTTCAAGTTTATTTCGAAAAAACCAATGCAAATTTCAGTTGGATTCTTCCGAAAAAAACGAATAAAGCATCAAACTTCTGTATTTTTCAATATACTTTATTAGGAATTTAAGCCGGTAGGTTAAGGTTGCATGTGGTAGTTTCTGGCATTGTATATACTTTCATCACTATTCATCAGTGAATTATGTATTAACGTATTTTTCTGAATAAAACGAGAAAAATCGATCAAAACTAAATTTTGCAAAATTCCCGAAAACACATTTGATTTTTCCGGAATTTTCATCCCTAGGCCAGACCGGTCTCAAAAAGTTTATGTTGCCCCACTGATCACCATTACGCTGTGTTTGTACTTGAATGTAATAAACTTACGTGTTAAATAGATAATTATGTAAATGTTTGTAATTACTCAAGGCATGGGTCGGAGTGCCTTTTTTCCGCTGCCGGCCAATCCGGTCTAATGTCCGGATTAATGGTCTGTGGCCACGGTATTCCCATTGCCTTTCGTATACATGCGAGTTGAAGGTTTAAGTGAATAATAGCTTTGTGAGCTTAGTCAAAGTCAATATATTCTTTATTCAAATAGGCCCAGCAACAAGCACTTTTAAATCATCATTTTTACAAATATCATCATAATCTAAATATCAGAGCAATTTATTGATGCAGTTAGTATTGTTCTAAAAAAAACATTGAATTATTATAGATATGGTAAACTTAATAATAAGAATTTCACAAAAGGATCGTCAAACACTTAGCTGTTTTCGGGAGAAAACATTTTTCACTAAATAAATCTTAATCTCTTTGATTTTGATGTCGACCGCTTCAACATAATACAGCCTGTTTCCTGTAACAGGGGAAATAAATAAAACTGTAGGCTGTACTTCTCAAATTCACCAACATTTTGTTCAGCGACTTTTAATAATAAAATAAAACTTTTTGACAAAAAATAAAACGACTTCAAATATTACCAAAAGCGCCATACGTGTACCTATAACATTTGAAGAGTTCCCTCGATTTCTCCAAGATCCCATCATCAGACCCCGACTTGGTGCCAACGGGACCATCTCGGGGTTATACATGTTCGATCAAAAAAAAAATTGAAAATCGGTTCACGATTCTCGGAGATATGGAGTAACATACATAAAAAAAAACAGTCGAATTGAGAACCTCCTCATTTTTTGAAGTCGGTTATAAATAACTTATGTTTTAATTTTTATTACACGTTGAAGTTAATTCTGAGACGCAATGTATTGCGAATTTGGTTACATTTAAAGCGTGACAAGCAACGTCAAACACACTGACGTCAGCGGACATGTATGGAAAAGATAAAATCTAAAGATTTTATAATATTTTAAAGTTGTTAATACAAAGTTATATCGTTTTAGGAGTGCGATATATAGTTTAGATATAAAAACCAATCTGATTTTATATAAAAATTCGGCCAACGAATTATTTTCTCGAAAAAAATACTAGCGCAGGTTTTCAAATAATTAATAGAATAAGGCGTTACTTTGCGGAAATCCATGCTAAAATAATCGGACAGACAGACGGACATGACGAATCTATAAGGGTTCCGTTTTTTGCCATTTGGCTACGGAACCCTAAAAAGCAAGATATATTACTTTGCTAATCCGCGAGAAAATAACGTGTTAGTCAATCAGTGCTAACCCGTTATACTTACTTGCGTATTTTTACATGCGTTTTTTTTTTGTTTTTTTTAGCGCAGGTTTTTCCTTGAAATTTCCCAGAAAATCCTAACAAATATCTCCTAAACAACAAAAACACATAATCAAAATACACATTAGAAACTCAATCAAAACATGAATCCGACAACAACGAACCAGCTGATAATACCACATCTGCAGATACCGGAGAGTTATGGCTCCCGAGAGACGTACTTCTCTAGAACTAAACGACGTATGTTACATCAGTTGCCATGGCGCTTAAGCCCTTTTTAACGGTTTATCAAATAGAAAATAGCGTATGTGGTTGGATAAGTTGCGGCGCTTAAGTCCTTTTTATACGAAATGCAACCCTTATGAATAACAAGGGCCCCGTTTTGTTTAAGTTTTGCAGAGCACTTGACTTTTTGAACAAGTTGGGATTTGGTTTTAAATAAGTGTTGTTTTTTGTTATCGACTTCGAAATAGGTTGATATTTTATTGGGGGAAGTGTTATGATGTAACCTATTTATAAGTAGTACAAACATAGATATTAACCAATTGCCACAAATGGAGTTGACTTGGAATATGCAATATGCATATTGTGCATAAAATAATCTGAAAACGAAAACGTTAAAACGAATTAACGAAAAACGAAATCAAATGTACGAAAAAGTCAGGATATTTGTAGTTTAGAAATCAATAAGTTTTTTATACTACGTCGGTGGCAAACAAGCATACGGCCCGCCTGATGGTAAGCAGTATCCGTAGCCTATGTACGCCTGCAACTCCAGAGGAGTTACATGCGCGTTGCCGACCCTAACTCCCTCCCGCCCCTCGTTGAGCTCTGGCAACCTTACTCACCGGCAGGAACACAACACTATGAGTAGGGTCTAGTGTTATTTGGCTGCGATTTTCTGTAAGGTGGAGGTACTTCCCCAGTTGGGCTCTGCTCTAGATCTGGAATGACAATCTGAAATGGTAGAATCTGGAATGATGATCTGGAGTTTTGTAGATGTATTTTTATAACTGTAAATGTAAATGAAATATCGATTGATCTAATGTAAATCGTCCTTTTTTTCAATCGCAAATTCAAATAGTACGAGATTTTTAATCCTTAGAAATTTAATTTCCTATAAATCATCAGTTACTTTAGACAGCAAAACATGGATTCACGTGTACTATAGAACTATAAAAGTTAAAATTAATAAACAGTATGAAGGTTTACAGGATGCAAAAAAAAGCCATATAGGGGAACTACTTACAATCTTCTACTATTTTTTCTTATGAGAAAGATCTTATTTATAGAAGTATTCACTGTTTTTTGGAAAAAATACGGAATAATCGATTTGATAATAGTATAATAATAATAGCCATTAATTTAATGCAATTTACAATAGCATTACATTAATTACAATTACATAATTAGCAAATAACATGCAAATAATATCTACTTATTTATCCATAAGTAATAAATTTATATTTACAAATGCCAATTAGGTGATATTAATATTAATTGATTTTTACGAATTTTATCATGATTAAAAATTATGAATTTATTATTATAAATTAACTAATAGCATGGCGCTTTGCGCACAAAGGCCCAAACGTTCCTATTTTTTTCTGCCTTGAGCTGATTTCCACCAGGAATAATCGATTTACATCGGATAAAGTGTAAGAATGTATAAAAACAGTCTAGCTATACCAGACCCCAATACCCAATAGTATCTGACATATCCGTATCTACCTAATCGTCCGGCCGCATGTTCGGCCGTCGCCGCCGGATTTATCCCTCCCCTGGGGCTAATCCGCCCATAATGCAATCAATGCTCATCTTGGATCCTCGCCAACTTAGCTCGTTACCATCATCATTATTTATTGCTAGTTTAGGATTTACAATTATGGCGTCGGGTGCTTAGGTTTAAAACAGATAAATAGGTAAGTGGCAATTAAAGTTGTTATGTAATTGACGTGGATGTTACATCGTTTACGTTACAATAGAAAGTAATTGTTTATTGTATATTAAAGTTTGTAAAATAATTGTAGGTGCATAAGTAATTCCTAAAAAAACCCGTAGCTTCGGGTTTTTTTAGGAACTACAAAAGCAGGGCAACGTAAAATAAAAACAGAAATCTATGAATTTCACTATTTTTATTTAAAGTTTTTATATAAAAAACTTGAAATAGATGTACTTAGAGACAATAACTATATGTAACATCTACTGATATGAAGCGAAAAAAAAAGTTAAGTTAGCTGTTAAGCGTTAAAGATTATTTTATCTTCTTCATGAATTTATCAATGTCAATGCCTCCCGGAGCCTTAAGCTCCAATGTTGTAAAACTTGTAAAAAAAATGCTCCGAATAATCTAACTAATTGTACCTAATTAATAAGTGGTGAACGGTGTTGGTCAAAATTCAAAATTCAAAAATTTATTCTGCAAGTAGGTCTCAAGGGCTCTTTTACAAGTCAATACAACATTTATAGTAACATCATATAGTGACATGAAAAATACATAACAACATTTATAAATACAACAGCCAATACCTGGGTAAACATTACACTATAATAATCACACATACTGTAAACAGTGTTACTTTATATTTAAGCCTTTCTTGTAGTGACTGTTTGTTTACCTAAAAAAAAAAAAAATTTGTTACAATGAGCGTTTTATCTAAATTACGTCGGTGGCAAACAAGCATACGGCCCGCCTGATAGAAAGCGACATTGCTCTGCACAAAACAACTTATTTAACTAAAGCCGTGCTAATTCGATACAAACTCCCATCTTATTAAACAAATTAACATTAATCTTAATTAAATGCTAAGGCAGCTTTAAATGATAAGCATAACCTAGCCTGCAATAATGGCAAAAGCATCACCTAAACCTATAATTCCTCCAAAGCCTGTTGTCATAAAATTATAATCCAACACGTAATGTAAATGTAATAGGCGCTAATGCTTTAAAAAATGGTATGTATATTGGTAATAATTCTAAATATGGCGTAATGGTTAGCTGGCGAATAGCCGGGCGAGGCGGGGTAATGAGTCGTCTTGAGAAATGCCACTGTGTACGACATACAGTGCGCGAAGAAACGAACACGTACACATTGAGTACCGGGAACCCGCTCGGCGAGTTCTCTTTCTCTGTTCGTAGTCGCTTTCCTCTACAAAGCGGGAAAACGCTGAGATCGGCTACGAGCGTAGCGCTACGAAAACGTTGGTAGTTAATGTGTTAAATAAATATTGCCTTGGTACAATGCCTCGAGGGCCTATTGTGGATTTAAGCTAGTATAATCATAATAAATATAACCATTATGCATATTGTTATTGTAAATAAACATTTTCGCTTCATACCTATAATAAATATTATAGTAATAAAATTAAATTCCGGCAAAAAATAAATCCGGTAAAGGTTAGATTTTAATTTTGTCTTAAGACGTAAAAATACCGACTAGAGTTATATAAAATTCAGTTAAATATCCAATTTTACTTCTATACACGTAAATTAACAACCTAATGTCCTCTAAAACCAGTTGAAAGCCCTAACTTTCAACGAAAAAATTAAGATACCCATATCTTAAATTTTTCGTTCATTTGATTGATTTTATCGTTTTCCCGATGTAGAATTTTATCACAGATTTTTTCTTGATCTTAAAAAACATAATTAAAATATAAGTAAATATATTGGAAAACTATCTTCTGCCCGCGGTATCGTCACGGAATGGTGATGATTGATGGAAACTACCCTATGTCCTCCGAAGTTCAAACTATGTCTGAATCAAATTTCATCTAAATTGGTTCAACAGCTTAATAAAAAAATAATATAAAATAAAAATCCATACAGTGTTAGTTTTAACTTGATTTTTTAACCAATAACTAGCTTATATCTAAAATAGGCCCTTGAGGCATTGTACCAAGGATGCTGGCGGCATTTCCTCGCTGTATCGCAATACTGATACGTTGTACGAGCAAGCCGCCAGCTCTTCGGTCACCAGTTACGTCAACCAGACGTTTCGCGATTTCTCCAAAAAACTTGTGTGCGCTGGGACCCCATGGACCTAGAGTTTCAACGCCAAATCGTACAAAATGGTACTCTCTACCGAGGCTCTTATATTTATTACGTTTCAAAATTTCTTAATTAAATTAAATAATCTAGTGTATACCTGCCGTGAAAAATTATTAGAAATAATTGTTTTTGCATTCATTATAATATTAATCAATAGATATAGTACTTTTGTTTAAACCGGCATAGCTAGCCTACTGTGCCAGTCTACGGTAATACACAGTACAGGTTTCCAAGCTTATGTACATAAATTCAATTATGGCGTCTGTCGCTTCGCAGAACCGTAATGAAGCCATTTTATACGATGTCTTCATAAAAGTTCAGGCAACCCATAATGACCCTTATTATGGATTTATGTGAAAAATTAATTAGATTGGCGGATTATGCCAATTGAATTCTTAAAACGTGAAATTATTGTCACGTTGGGTTCGGGTTGGAACGGCGGTTTTAATAATCGTAGTTATTTTTAGTCTTTAGTTCATTATAATTGAAATGGCAATGGCATTTAAAGGTGACAAGGAGTTTTCTTCTCTTGCTAATTAAGTAATAAATAAGACAATAAAATAGGGTTACTTTTCTCGTTCAAAATGAATAGTGTACCTAAGAAAAAAAATTCTAAATAGGCTATTTTACTTTTAATCATAGATAATATTTACTACTATTTATGAAATCCATAGCGTTCGAGTTACTGTATCATGTAACGTCACAAAGTTTTGTTAAATCCACCTTTAGTTATTAGAGTTTTACTGCTTTTAATCCAAACTTTTATTATCTTTTTCGTAAATTTTTATAAAATTAATTTCATAACTTCTGCACAACTATTTTTTTGTTAGACTACTTTAGTGCCCACTACTGAGCAAAGGCTTCCCTCGTTTTTTCCATTCGACTGTATCATTGGCATCTATTACACAACTATTACCTACATTAAATTTAAACTAGTCTATTAACAAAGGAGTGTACAGATTTTTAAAGGGTCGGCAACGCGCATGTAACACCTCTGGAGTTGCGGACGTCCATAGGCTGCGGTGACTGCTTACCATCAGGCGGGCCGTATGCTTGCTTGCCACCGTTGTGGTATAAAAAAAAAGAAAAAAAAAGAAGAAAATTGCAGCTTATTAATTTAGTATTGCTTTACTCATAGCGACAAAAGGTCAATTATTCCTCGCTACTAAATGCGTCCCTGTGCGAACGCGTGTCCCAAAAAGGCAAATTTAAGCCCAAATTATAAGTTGCTGATTGCCGGTGATTTTCGGAATTAATTTCTCGGGATCGCGGGCAAATTGCTGCCGGCGGACGGCAAAGTTGGCATGGCGGTGCCAGGTTTACAAAAGTGCCAATAAGTACATCGGAGACATAAAATATACCGATGGACATGAAAATGACAATTTGATTTTAAGGGGTGGGGGGGGGGGGGAGCGAACGAAAAATTGCGGTTTTTTTTTATTGAATTTTTATAGGTTTTATTCAAAGGCCAATTCCATGAAAGAAATCATTAGATTAAAATCACGAAATTAGTACATTACTATAGAGGCCGGGAAACGAAAGCTTAAGCAGACACAGACATACGCAGCCGGCAACCCCATTTCTCGCCAAGATTTGTATAGCGCTTTTCATAAACTTGCAATGAAAAAAAAAGTCATTTCATTTTATTCGTAGATTTTTTTTTAGCTACACAGCTAAAAACAAATTAAGAATCTACTTCTATTTAATGGTTCAATACCAAAACGTTGTGGAAGAAATTACCGTTTAAAAATAAAAGAATGTTGCATTACAGGCCTAGGCGTGTAAGACTGTATGAAATTCCTTTACAAAACATCTTCACTTATCGCATCGCACGTAGTATATCCGGACCTAATTTGAAGTAATCCATGTCAAAATTTCATTGCAAGTTTGAGAAAATCTAATTTTCTTTTATATTTCAGCTGCATATCGGTACCTACCCTAAAATTTTAGACCGAAGTATATTTTCAGAGTTACTGATATACAATTCATTAAAGCGAATACACACAAAACTTCTATGTACTTACTTTTTTCTTTGTATTTAACAATTTTTAGCAATAAAAACCAGACATAGATATAACTATGTGACGTAGATATTCATGCCAAGTTTCATGTTATTTAAACGTGTCGTTTTAAATGAGATCAATACTTCGATTGTATGGGAGCGGCTTTTTGGTGTGTGTAGTGTTCATACAGGGCGCGGAAACCGGTATTTTTCAAACCGGTTTCGTTCATTCATCCGGGAACGCAATTGTTTCGTTTCCATTAGCGGTTACCGGTTAATAAACCGTTCTTTTGAGATAATGGTTTATGCCAATTTCGTTTTTCGGGGCACGAAATTAACCGGTTAAATTAAATCTTTCACGTATGACAACAAGTTTAAGCGAGATTCTCCGAGATATGAGAGTAACCGGTATTATATATAATTCTCCGCGAATCATAAAATTCCGTTCCCTGTTTTTACCGGTTAGCAGATAGAACGATTTTTTTTAGTTCGCGTTCCATTAATTAACCGGTTTTTAGCGAAAGAAATAATATATCGGCTTTGGAAGGATATTAACAGGTACTTCAATACCGGTTCCGAGCCCTACTTTTTTAAAACAGATATAAACACCTGTAAACATGAATGCGTATAAATGAGGAGTGTACCGCTGCGCAGTGTGCGCTGTGATACTTAAATTAAGTCATTAGCCGTGCGCCTGCGCCGAACAGGTCCGGACTCGACAAATAATTATTTACGCTTTATTAATCTATTAGCTGTATGCAAAATAAGTTGTCAGGAAACTAAAAGGGACGACAAATGGAAACTTTGAACTTGTAAGGTAGTCGGCTATATTGTACCGCTGGTTAAATTGTCTAGATTACATGTGAGGTACCAAACAACGCTCCAGTGGTAGGTAGAGTCAGACCAAGGTAACTCTGCAGGGATATATATGGCACAGACGTGCAAGTGTTATTTTAAACGTCAAACTTCTATAAAATTATGATTATGACGATTAAATAACACTTGCAAGTCTGTGCTATAAAAATCGCTACAGAGTTATCTTGTTCGGACTCTATTGCCCTTAATAATCTGTCCAGGGGTCGTAGCCAACGTGCCATTTGTTAACGCTCCGCAGCGAATGAAACGCAACTGCTACTGTCACACTAATATGGAAGAGTGATAGAGAGAGAGATGACTACACTACGCTACGGAGTGTTAACGGTTGGCACGCTGGCTAATCACCCAGAAATGGCATAGGACTAAACAAAATATCGACGTTTAAGTAAAACTGGTACGATATTACAAATGGAATCAGAATGTGTTCTTAAGTGGGTTAAAATTACATACTTCTTACTTACTTACTACTGTGGCGCAGCGACCCGAAGTGAATCTTGGCTTCCGACACCAAAGACCGCCATGCTTCTCTGTCCAAAGCCGGCCGGTCTTCGGCCATTTGGAACTCCAGAGTACGTCCTCCAGACTGCACGATCTTCACCCATCCGGACTACGTGCTCGAGCCATCGGAGTCTGGCGGCTTTAGTTTCTCCAATGATGTTCGGCTCGGACAACAGATCTTCAATCTCCTGGTTCCTGTGGAGTCTCCAGGTTCCATCCTCTCGCCTTTATACCACAACACACGCCCACACGTGGGTGTGGGCGTGTGTTGTGGTATAAAGGCGAGGAGAGATTCAATTATCTTGGCTGCATAGTTACGGATACCAACCAGAGAGAGGGCGAGATACAAGTCCGGATCCAGAACGCTCTACGCTTTGCGGCTGCCCTGCACAAAGTGTTAGTGTCCAAGCTAATGACCAGGAACACGAAGCTCCGGATATACAAAACGGTCATATGCCAATTCTTATGTACGGATGCGAAGCTTGGACACTAACACAAAAGGAAGAGCGCGCGCTACTGGTAGAAGAGAGGAAGATCTACCGAGAAATCCTAGGACATACTTCTTATCGTAGTATAATATATCTATCTTGCTTGGCTGCTTATTGGCTAAGTTTATACGTGTTAAAACTCTGCACAAACACCATCACGACCACGCTATTGTCTTTCCTAAAAACATGAGGTCTGAATTATTGATTTTGAGATAGTCCAGCAAACTTTTTAATAATTGAATACTCAATTTACCTATATTTAGAGAAACGGTGTTCAAAGTCCGTTTTAGTCACGCGATTACGTTACATTACAATCTAAAGCAATTATATAAATTATGGTTTATTACGACATTAAAACCATCATGAAAGTGATATTTTTAATTTGTAAAAACGTTTAGTGAAAACGCTAAATAATTAACTGTACCCCTAGTGTAAATTTGACCGACATCATAACGTGACGAACGCGTTTGCGTTAAGTCTCATTTTGTATAGGATTTTGAGTTTCCAAAACGTCCCGCTTGGCGCGCTCTTTCTAAATCACATACAAAATGAGACTAAACGCAAACGCGTACGTCACGTTTCGAAATCGAATTTATTTACACTAGGGGTACTGCACACACGAAACAATGAAACGAAATTGCAAAACACGTGTGAATTTTCAGATATCAACTTTAACTATTTAATTCGCTTCCGAAAACCCGATCATTGGTGGTGTGAACATTATACCTAATTATCGTGCTTGTTCCACATTTACCTCCTACAGTTTTAAAAGGGTTTAAGCTACTTTACATTGGTAGGTTTATATGACGTTTTAGTGCGGTATCGTGATACAATTTCCCGAATTAAATCCGTGGTCAAGTCCGGACCTGCTCGATTGATTCTTGGTAATATTCGTCGGTTTTTTCGTGAGACGAGCAGTTTTATTGACACATTCGGCGAAAACGTGATTAATACGGTTCCAGGAAATTGCGGTTTAGTTTCGAATAATAACTACACGTACACATAGGCACGTTCTTACTTGTAACTACCAGTGGGCCGTTTTATTTAAAGTTCCACACAAAAAAAATGTATTTGTAAATTTTATGTTATTTTTACTCAAAATAACGAGCTCTTTTCGTCCTAATAGGAGAAAAAAGTGTGCCAAGATTTTAATTTCCATTCCGTTGCCATTTTAGACTTTTTATGACTTTGCCAGTAACGAATTGGAAGGGTTCGACCCTGATGCATAGACATTTTGGGATACTTTTTGTAAGAGCTAGTGAATCTGATTATAACTTACATAAAACATCCCAAATTTGAAAGAAGTGTATGTATTGTTTAACTGTAAATAAAAAAACCCTTTTACACATTCTTTTTAAGAGGTTGTCAATACCTAAAGCGCGCACACTGTCTATTTCTATCGGAGTAAATGAGATAGCACTGTCGCATGTTACTGGGCCTGGGCAAGGGTATAATAAGAAAAATATTTAAATAAAAAAAAGTGGATTATTAGTGTAATATTTTACTCAACCACGGTTTAGATATAAATGTTCTGAAATTGTGATTTTAATTGCAGACCCATAAGTCAAAACAATAAAGACATAAAACCGTTTAATTGTGATTTTAAGACCAATCTTTGCAATTATTTTCTATCGAGCCGATTTCGTTCAATCATGTATCGAGTACAACCACGGTCTTTGAAATATAATTAATATGAACATATATTTTTCTTATTTGTCTAAAACAAATAGTCTTTCTTAAAAAACTGTTTAAGTAACATCAATTTCAAGGACATTGGGTGTTGACAGCCTCTTAACAGCATAGTGTGAATTAGTGAAAACTATGCCATTTTTTAACAGCATAGTGTGAATTGGTGGAAACTATGCCATTTTTTTTTCTTCAGAAAAATGAAGGTTGGCCAAAAGCTTGTAACTTTATCTACTACAAAGAATAACATAAGCGGGACTCTTTCTATAGGTTGTTTTGGAGTGTATCTATCTTATGAACTTGAAATGTTCGTATAGGCCCGCCCCTACTCTATGTTTTATTACTCTCTCGGGGTTTAAAGTCACCTTAACTATATTCGGGGTTAAAGTAAAAACTAAAACTCAGTCCAGGTTAAACCATAATTTAGTGTATGAATTGTAATGGTTATCTGATGGCAAAGTTAAGTTTCAGTATTAGAAATATTGTTTAAAATGGATGTAAATATGCTTTATTGAGCATGTTTTATGCTTCGCGGCACCAAATATTTTCGTACGCCCGATTTAGTTTTTCGTTAATTTGTTTAGTTTATCGTCCATACGACTTTCTCAACAACATAAAATAAAAATGTTAAACAGTTTTTTAGCAAAACGAACTATTTATAGTAAAAAATAGAGGTGCCATGAATAGTGGTTTTGACCGAATACTGAATACCGAATATTCGGCTAAACTCTCGACCGAAGCGCCAAATATTCGATAAAACATCTGTATTATTTTGAGTCACACTTGTATGAAACTGGTCTCAAACAAAAAACAATATTCGCTAAGGCTTAAGTTTTGTTGCTCATTAGTACATTTACACATAAATTAATAATAATTCAGCCTATATACGTCCCACTGCTGGGCACAGGCCTCCTCTCATCCGCGAGAGAGCTCGGGCTATAGTCCTCATGCTAGCCCAATGCGGGTTGGGGACTTCACATACACCTTTGAATTTCTTCGCGGATATATGCAGGTTTCCTCATGATGTTTTCCTTCACCGAAAATCTACACATACATTTTAAATATAACGGTTTGCGATACACTTAAACTACGTAATTTTTTTTCATAAGCAGGTGAAATAGTTATTCTGTATTTGGCCGAATAGAACGCAATATTCGATCAATTAGCGAATATTTGGCAAATGGGCCGAATACCAAATATTCGACAAATTGGCCGAATAGGCAGAATACCGAATAGGTATCGAATATTCGTGGCACGATTAAAATAGTAAACTTCATTAAGGCACGTTAAAACAAAGCAAAATTTGCCTTTAAAGTGAAGCTCGCGGCCGTGGCTAAGTCAATTACGAAAATCTCCACGCCATAACCCGAAAGCGCGACCAGGGGCTCATAAAAAACAGATAATCTACCAACCGTCGGACAACTTTTTGAAAATAGAATATAATTTCTAATTCTCCCGCTCTCCCGATGATTTTAATTAAAAATGGTCTCCAGAGAGAGACGGGTATACGAGCAGAGCGAGGGTGGGACGGGGATGGCTATAAATTACGGAGTTTGCCCTCGACTAAATAAATTAGAAGTGATTAAGAGAAAGCGCTCCTGTTTTGGTAATAACTGCTTTAACGTAACGTAGGTAATTAAAATAATACAATGTACTGAAATAACAAGAATGTGTGTATGGACATTGGTAATAATTTGAGGAGGCTAATAATAGAGAGTTTTGGGTAGATAGTTATTTTTTAGAGACAAGTACAAAGTATACAGATTAAATCTATATACAAGTAGTGTGTAAAAGTGAAGGAAGCGAAAGAGGTATCGTAGCAAGTGGAAGTCCGTGGTCTCTGCCTACCCCTTCGGGAAAAAGGCGTGATTATATGTATGTATGTATGTATGTATCGCTTTAAATAATTACCGTTATAAATTTAAACTTTTTTTTTCTAAAACGTCAATTATTATCGTCGATTAAAAAAACTACAAACGAGATATGGGAGTATTAAGTGTTTTTATTTAACACAATACCAAACTAAACTAGCATTAAATATTTATGTACCTACTTAAGATTACTTATGACGTGAAACATTAATTTCATACACTTTTTTTATTTTTTATTCTTGGGCACTTGGAGAGCCTTTACACCTCCAAATCTTATTAATGTCATTATTATTGTGTATTATTACTTTCTCAGACCGTGGGTACCTTATACATCTCCAAACTTAATGTATTAACCGTGGAGACTATACGTCTCTGTAATATTGTATAATATTCTTGACTTGGTATTGGTACATACTAGTTAGGTATTCTGTAGCATTTGTTTATGAGACTGCTTGCTTAATAGTCCAGGCGCGGCTTATTTATTTAGTATAAATTTTATTTTGACACTTGGAGAGACTTTACACCTCCAAATCTTATTAGTACTCTGACATTGGGGACCTTTTACATCTCCAGATTTAATGTATTTTTAACCATAGAGACTATACATCTCTATTGTATTGTAGTAATTATTTATTTTAAGATTATTATAATGTTATGTTTACCAAGGTATTGGCTGTTATATTTATAAATGTTGTTATGTATTTTTCATGTCACTATATGATGTTACTATAATGTTGTACTGACTTGTAAAAGAGCCCCTGAGGGCTACTTGCAGAATAAATTTTTGAATTTTTGAATTTTGAATTTTTTGACATATATGAAGATGGGTGCCTATGTTCTGTCTGTGTGTAAAATACTTCTAATATGATCCCCAATTGTATAGATACTTACACAAAAACTCCAATTTAACTAACATATCTATCAATATCATATCCCTGAACCTAAACGCTTCCAAATGAATTTTCCTCCTAAAAACACCCCAATGCGTTACGCGCTGTCGCCTTAACAACCAAATTGAGCGCGAGTGAGACGACACTACCCGCTAACCTTCAAGAGCAAGCGAGACAGGAGATATTGTATTAAAACAAACGACTGCCTTGGGCCGCAGACCGCAATTCTAAAGCAATACTTCACTAAGATACGACCAGTTTAAGTCTGACCCCTGATTACTTATATTTCTAGTGTAATAAGAGTTCAAAATATACTAGTTTGTGAATATAGGCAGTTTTGGCGCGGTTTAATTTAGTCTGGCGTTTTAGGAGGGGGCGAAAGTATCTATTTGGGGGTGTAATGTGGTTAATAAATTCGAACAGTTAATTATAACGCTTTGTTTTAGTCTGTGGTTGTGATAGACGATTTTTTAAATTGATTTATAATAAGAATAACACTTTAGTACATACGGAATGAAGCATATTAGATAATTTAATAGTACAAGATTGTTTAAGTTATTTTTATGACAGAAAAATTTAATTGGTAACTAATTAAACATAATCAGAAATCTTTGTTTACCAATAGGTATTTTTGGAGTTTTTGTCAATTAAATAATTCCAACAATGTAGGTAGAATTATATATTACTATTACATGGTACATAATAAAATTACTTGAGAACTAATGGCAAATAAAAAGTGATTAGATGCATCTTTTCCCAATTTAAAACATTGGTTTAACATTACGAAATTATTAGTATGCCAGATTCAAGTTATCGTTGTCTGATTTAGTTTTTCGTTCGTGTGTTTTAGTTTTTCGTTTATTCCATTTCATTAATTCGTATAGGTACTCATTAATAGTACATTACGAATATTACGATACAAGTGCGAAAAATAGGAAATTGGAAACAGTCGACACGAGTTGCGAATTACCTATTCGCACATGTATCGTACAACGTTTTACAGTACATATGGCCCTTTAAATGTTCGACACAGTAACGTAATATGCTAATATTCGCACTAGTGCGGTAAAGTAGCACCATATGTACTGTAAAAAATTATAAAGCATCCATGTTACATAAATACCGTAAGTAGGTGAATAAAAGGCGTTAAATAATTGCCAAATTAGATTACTGAAAAGCCAAAGCCTGACTAAGTCAATGAGGCGCATTTTGCAATACAACTGTCTGTGCGCCAATTTGTGTAGTACAGTCAAGTGCAAAAATATGTATCGAATAAATCGTCTCATAAATAGTGCATCCGCTATGTTCGCGGAGGCGCACACGGACAACTTTTTTGCGATTGTACGCAACAGATCGGCGTCACTTATGCGGAGACTGGGTGGCTGTAACAATAGTATCCTGAAAACGTTGGCAGGTAAGATGCATCTGCACCATTACTAAAGTATTGGAATAGTCTGCATATGGCAGCAACAGATGCTGAGAAATGGTGCATCTAATAGAGTGCCTAGATTTTATTTTATTTTATTTATTTTACTATAATACTTTTTGTTGTTGTCTTAATGTGCAATGTCTGTGTGTGTTTTAAGTTATTTGTAAATTCTATGTCACTAACCCCAATTTATTTTTTAAGATTCTCTGTACTGTACTAACACTATATGGATATCCCTAGATTCGATACAAATAAATAATTGAAATTGAAATTGAATTGAAATATGGTACTACGCTCTTATTACACTGGAATAAGATGCTATGGGACATATTTTTCAGTAAGATGTGTACACCCATATTTTTACACTTGACTGTACTATCTTTTTTTATTAAATTGCGAAATTTTTTTGTGTAAAATTAGGTGATTTATGTAATGTATTTTGTCATTGTCTTTACTGGATTTTTTTATGATACGTCAGTAGCAAACAAGCATACGGTCTGCCTGATGGTAAGCAGTCTCCGTAGCCTATGTACGCCTGCAACTCCAGAGGATGGCTTGTTTTTCCTTTCATCAACTTTTAGTGTTTCTGTTTGGCCATATGGTTGTCTGGTAGAGAATGCCTTTTTACACTAAGTCCGGCATTTATACATAATTGTACTAAAGTATGTAACTTTCATATACCTAAGGGAAGAGCGGTGCCTCCAAACACAGGCATTATTCTTTGCTGACCCGGAGACCCCATCCCCCGCATCATAACTATGTACGCTTTTATTAAATTTGTATTTGTATTTTTGTGATTGTATATCTTTGTGCAATAAGTTTTAAATAAATACTTTACAATATAAACGCAATTTCACCTTAAAGTACTAAAGAATATTCATCATAGTTACGAAAACGTATGGTATTTTCGTAACGCAACAAAAACATTCATACTTTTTTTATCACAAATTGGGTTTTCGTATTTACCTCCGCCTAAAATGAGAAGCTCTTCAAACTTACCAAATTTTATCGAAACCTCCATTTTTATCACTTGTCAATACGCCCGTCACTTTCGTACTTATATACTTGTTAGAACGTGACAGGCATGGTGATAAATGATAAAGAGCCGACCATCTTAGCCCTACAGATAAAAATCGACCCGACTAAGTCTATTAGGTGTATTTTGCAACTCAACTACACAAATTGGCTCACAAACACGGAACTGTTTATATCATGTATTTCAATAAAAGTCTGATTCATATTTCTATTAGATACAAGCGACTGATAGCTTACTACAGCGAATTATTATTATTTATGGCCTGAGATAGCATCTTTATTTGTCTCTGCGCGATTGCTTTTTCATAGACAATGTATATTGATATCTATTGAATTGAGTCGACGAAATATTAGAAAGATAATAATAAATAAGTTTGAGATATTTTATGGATATCGACGCGTAATCTTAATTGCTTTGATTTCATCTGCTAAGGAGTGGAGCTATACAAAATTTGTGTTTAGTTTCGGAATTATAAAATTGAGTCTAAATTCGAGATTGCTTAATATAATAAATGTACAACTGTTATAGACAAATATTTAGAATTATACTTCGCGCCTCGTCCTCGAGATTAGTGACGAGGCGCTTCGTAAAATTATGATAGAACTTCATTTAAGGTAAGTTCGTTTAATCATTAAATAAATTCGTGACTGATATAGTAGTCGATATAAAAAAATTAAAAGGTAAACTTTCGTTGAAATCTTTATTCGTTATTTGGGATGATAAAATATACATGTTTCAAATCAGTTTTGTGTTGATTTGACAACTTATAAAGAAAACTCAACTGCATTTATATCGGTTTACTACAATTGTTCGAATTACGAAAAATCGCTGCCATTTTGTAAGTACATTGTGCAACGAGGGGGGGTAAGTGAGACCTGAGTTTGCAATGTTCTTACCCCTGGAGATACACACAATGTTTTTCGTCACACTTGCGAAAATAAAAGTAAATTTTAAGCGAAATAATTCTTAAATACGATGACATTTCCAACATTCATTAAATTAAAGAGTGTTATAGCTTTTTTCCACAATCCACAACTCCCCCGGGAACAATGTAAGCCTTTGTCCTTCAGTACACCTGCATGACATAAGTTCTTTTTCGAGCAAGTCTGATTAAAAATGTATTTAATTCTTTTGAATGTTCAATGTAGCTTCTATCTATAAGAAACAATTACACAAGGAATCAAACATACTATCAAGTCATAAAACCGTGTTGTTATTTTATAATAAAATTATAAATAAGAATGACCTAATGCAATATCAGTTGAAACGTGTCATAAAATGATTTTACGACTTGATTGAATATACCGGGCATTAGGTCGCTCGCCCGACACGTTAGATAATGTGCTTAATATTGTGTGATAGGTACTGAATATGATAAAAAAAAGAATAAATACTATAGGACATTATTACACAAATTGACTAAGACCCACAGTAAGCTCAATAAGGCTTGTGTTGTGTTAAGTAGTGGTGTATCTACCTTAAATAACACATGAAGAGGGGTATGGGCTTTGTGAATATCATCTTCCTTTGTGTGGTAGGACACAGCACAGCGGATGTCATTCTAGATCTAGAGTGGAGCCCAACTGGGGAAGTACCTTACAGAAAACCGCAGCCAAATAACACTAGACCCTACTTATAGTGCTGTGTTCCTGTCGGCGAGTAAGATTGCCAGAGCTCAACGATGGTGCGGAGTGTTAGGGTCCAACGCGCATGTAACTCCTCTGGAGCTGCAGGCGTACATAGGCTACGGAAACTGCTTACCATCAGGCGGGTCGTATGCTTCTTGGCCACCGACGTGTAAAAAAAAACACAAATTAAAATATTTCCATAGAAAGTATTTTTTTTCTTAGAGTTCTCAAACAGTGTCTAAGCTCAACGTATTTCTCGCCAGGTGGCGTGGACGACGACGGCGACAGTGGCAAACGGCGGCGCTCGCGCACCAACTTCAACTCCTGGCAGCTGGAAGAGCTGGAGCGGGCCTTCTTAGCTTCACACTACCCTGACGTGTTCATGAGAGAAGCCTTAGCTATGAGGCTGGACCTTAAAGAGAGCAGAGTAGCCGTAAGTACCTACATTAACAGCTTTCCAGCTGTTAAGATCGACCACCGTAACTGGGAGAAGCTTGCGGAGAAGCGAACGGAGTGGCGCAAGTGCGTTGGAGATAGTCGCAAGTTCTGCGACGAGGCCTGGTTTGTGGCACTGGTATACAAAAGGGAAAAAAGGCACCGTAGCGAAACGTCACAGTCCGTCGCGAACTTCCCTTGCCAGCTCCGTCGCAAAGTATGCCGCTCTCGCATCGGTCTTTTCAGTCACCAAAAAAGATGTTTTGCGGACATTGCACCATAGATCGTCTGAAATAGACGCTAAGGCCAGTATGTATGTGTAATCATTGCAGAGGGAAAACCCTTTTGTATAGAGACATTATCTTAACAAGTTCACTTTATATTTGCAATAAAAACATCTTGAGGAAACCGAACTAATCCCGATAAGGCCTAGTTTACCCTCTGGGTTGGAAGGTCAGATGGCAGTCGATTTCGTAAAATCTAATGCCTACGCCAATTCGTGGGATTAGTTGTCAAACGGACCCCTGGCTCCCATGAGCCGTTGCAAAAATTCCGGGATAACGCGAGGAAGAAGAAGAATAAAACTAACACAATAAAGATAAATATTTAATTACTCACTATACTCATGAGTCAGTCGCGAGACTAAACGGCCATAACCCTCCGACATTAACAATAACCACCTTTACGAGTGCAGTCGGATAATTAAGACGTAACCGCTAACACGGGACGCAGTAACTAAGCGTGGAACGGATCGCAGACGCTCTGCTAGTCCAGTCAGTGAAGAAACCTATAAAAATACACAAAAACCAAACAAAATACCATGCAAATTATAATAAACAAAATAAAATTACATATACATACACGGTAAGCTCAAGAAGGCTTGTGTTGTAGATACTCAGACAACGACATATATAATATACAAATACTTAATAACATAGAAAACATCCATGACTAAGGAACAAAATTAAATATCTATGCTCATCACACAAATAAATTCCTTTACCGGGATTCAAACCCAGGACCATCGGCCTCATAGCATCATTCATTACTCACTAGGCCAGACCGGTCGTAATTTTTCTATTTTTTATTATATTAAGTGCAAAAATTATTAAATATTTTTTCATTAATATATTATTCAGGATTGGCAAGTGACCAAAAGATAAGAAAGATAATTTCTGCCAACAGCCAAATGTCTACCTCTAGCAGCAAGCAATTTTTTCTCAAATGTTTGTATTGTTTAAAACACGTTGTTTGCTTGATTAATTTCGAGAAACACTGACAGAGATTGGCACCCAAAATCCCCAAATTTTGTAGCTCCTGACTTATTTCTGTGGGGTTATCTATAATTAGTAATTACGTGTCTATGTTCTATGTTAACAAGCTGATGAAATTTAAACAGTAAAAACCGACTATCCGAAACAAATTTACTAAGATAACGCCGAAAATATATGATAAGGGCTGACATTTGCCTGCTGTTTGTGGTGGACATATGTCAGAAATTATGCTCCGGATATATGTTAGACAAAATGTTATATAACACTAATACTTACAGATATCTTACACAAGGACACAAGATAAATCTCATTTACGAGTGCACTCGGTAATTAAGACATAAACGCTAACACACAAAGACATCGCGATGAAGCGTGGAACAGAACGGAAATATCCGCTAGTCCAGTCAACGAAACGCGTTAATTTTATTATTATTTTATTTTATTTTATAGTAAAAACTTACAGCTACTTAGGGTGACAGAAAATGTAGTAAAGAAACAGATTATTTATTCTGTTTTAATTTTTGCTATATTCTTATACAATAAAAAAATATAACATAAACCCATTATGAATAATCTGCTTACTTTATAGCAAATATTTAGGCTCGAAATAGCATAAACGGCAAAAATAATTGTTATTTTTTTATAATAAATGTTTACCTGTATATTTACTCTTTAATTTAAACAAGCCCTTTGGGCCGATTTTTATTTTTCTGTCATTTTTTTATTCCTGCAGCCGCCGTGCAGGTCAGGATCTCGACGACTTAAATAAAACTTCGATTGATAATAAAGTGAAGTACCTATAATCTTCCAAAAGGTACTGGTTTAGGGTTCTTGCCAAAACGGTTCAATGTAGAAAGTAGGTATTGATAGTATGGAGGATGACGAAAGAGTGATTTGCAATATATGATCAGTACAAAAAGGTAGTTTAAATTTAGATGCTTCTAATTGGCCGCGATACAGGATATGTGGAGCGCTCCTATTGGTGCTTTTGAAAAGCCTCCGAATACTAGCCGAGCCCGACGGCTGCGTTTAGCTACTGCATTGATTTTTATACAATAATAAGTTGCATTCGCAACTATACTTCACTGGCTCAGTGACCCAAACAGGATCTTGGCCTGTGACACAAGAGAGCGCCACCTCTGCCCTATCCTGCGCCACTTCACGCCAGTTGGGTATTCCGAGAGCGGACAGGTCTTTTAGGGCTTCGTCACTCCTTATGTACTATATAAGCGCAATTTCACCGTTGTCCTAAAATCTTCCTATGAGTTACGAAACTCAACGGTATAATAATCACAGATTTCGTATTTATTCCGCCCAGAATGATTTTTAAACCAGCCAAATTTATCCAAAATCTGACGAAAAAACTGTGTGTGTGTGTGTGTGTGTGTGTGTGTGTGTGTGTGTGTGTGTGTGTGTGTGTGTGTGTGTGTTTGTGTTTTGTGTGTGTGTGTGTGTGTGTGTGTGTGTGTGTGTGTCAGCTCCGACGCATATCTGAAGTTTACTCCTTGCAAACGATTATAAAATTTGGGATCAAGACTCCCCACATTGACAGTTCAGTCTTTCTACTCATTGCTAAGGGGATTGAAAGATAAGTTGCGAACGAGTATATAACGTTTGTTTTTAGTCCCCATTAATCTTCATACCTCGCGCCCTCCTATCGATTTTTATTGAGAAAATTACAAAAATTACACAACGAAATCAAATTTGCCCTTTTATAGACAGCTCGCAACTCGCTATGTTGAAAAACTCTTGTCTTACTTAATTCATAGCTTACAAAAAACATAGGTGGGTATCTTTCACCCGGTTATCCAATTATTTTTTTAGACATAGTGTTGATTGGTGCTAATAGTTACATCATAACATAACACCCTTGTAATTTCCTGTTAGACGTTTCCTGTCGTCATGCTGACTGGCAGGATTTGGTTCGTCAAACCTGGGGCTGTGTTCGGAAATCAAAATACAGTGATCAGAGCTGTGTTCGGAAATGAAAATGAAATACTTAGTAATACGAAAGAGAAATGATGGTAATAGAAAAAAAAAACGTGTTGTTTAGTTTAACATCCAAAATCCATGGCGCTGTACTGCGCGATCTCGTTTATCTGTCAAATTCGCAGTACAAAATTGTCTTACATTTTACACATCTTACTCAATCAATATGTATTAATCTGGGGCTGAGTTCAGAAACAAAAATACCAATTACATGTTGATTCAATTCGAATACTAGAGTCGGACCACGCTAAGTTTTCATACCAAGTGCTACTTCAAGTATGGAGCTAATAGGAATAGAAATATGTATAGATTCTTACAGGCAAGTTTGACCGAAGTTAGCGTGGTCTAAGTCTAGTTGGTTGTATTTTGTGCCCAATACTTATTTAGTAATGAAATGTATACATTTTACTCGTAGACGATCATTTTATAATATTATTCTTAAGTATTTAAATTTAATTATGCACATTCGATACTATTCTAACAGCCCGATTCGAACTTTAAGATACGAAAAAAATGTTTGACTTATCTTAAAGTTCGAATCAGGCCGTAAATCTGTGCAAATCTAAAGAAATAAACTATCAGATTATGAAACGTTTCAATCAGATTATCATTAAATTACAATTTATTATTGTTTGCAAATAATAATATTCGGACATGTGATAAAAGGTTATAACAACAGAAATAACTTATTTTTACGGAAACAAAATTAAAATTGATGTTGATTTTGATTTTTTAGTTATTATGGATTATATTCAACAACCTACTCGTTATGGGTAAATTTTCGTTGTCTTGTTTTTCGGCGCCGCAAAAATGTAACGGCTTTTTGTATGAGATGATTTTTTTTTCTGATTTAAATTATATTCTACAGCTAGGAAGATTTGCCATGCACTCGACGTTTTTTATGTATTTGATAGAAGACATATATACGCGAGACAGTATGGTCAGAAACTAAACAGAAAATAATTTTGACCGAACTGTATGAGATTTCAATATAAATTGACAACATTTCAAAATTTTCAATATCCCTAAATCGAAAACCATTTCGAGAGGGGCTCCTGTAGATTACAAAAAAATAAATTTTATATATTTTTTACGAATTTTTGTATTCAAAATCTCTAAAAATAGTTAAAACTGAAATTGACGTCACCCAGCTCCTTCAGTTCTGCCACTACAAGCAAAAAAATGACTTCCGATTGGGTTGACATTGTCATTGTCATTGAAAACGGGATGAAAACCATCGTTTGACTTGAGTTTTGACGTTTGTGACACTTGTTAATTAGTGATTTTATTTTTAACGTTTGAGGTTGTGTCACTCGCACTGTTGTCTATGCTCAAACGTAAATTAATTCAACGTTTTTTCCAGTGTATGAAACAGATCCGTGACGTCACCATTCTCACAAATGACGTTTGTTACATACGCCCTTTTGTTTCAAGTAACAATATAAATAGATTTTATGACCAAAATATAGGCAAGTGTGATGGGCACCTTTGCACCCGGTGCAGCTTACGGAGGTCTTTTAGAATAAGATATTTATTAAGCATTGTACACGTAGTTTATTTGTATATTATTGTTTTGTGTGTATTTGTTTCTAATTGTATTTGTGTGTAATATAATATTCTACTTTTGTAATATTTCTTTAGAATAAATAAAATTTGATATTTTTAAATAAAGATAACAAATATAGGACTTACGCAAAATAAAAAAAAAAACGGGTACCTTAAATTAGTGCGTTCTTTCGATGTAGACATTAAAAAGTAGCACTTAAAAATATGAAATGTTGTCAATTGTATTGTAATTCCCTCAACGAACAAGTTACACACATCTTTGTACTCAAAGTGTCATGTCAGAGCGTGTTCCAACTTCGAACCCTCTGTCTTCAACGTATAATATTCATTGTACTTGTTACAAAACTTGTACCGAAGCGTCGGAAGGGTGGCGTCATGGCGTGTGTTAACATTTGCTTCGCTTCGTTTGTCGTAAGCAATTTTGTTTTATCGCCCGTGTTTTGGTTATTAAGTCACTTCCGAAAACTTATATAACGGTTTCTTTACGTAAGTATTTTATTTTATACGAGTTACGGAATTCTTTTTTTTGTATGATTGGGGATTGATTGTATGTTATTCGTTTTAATTTTTAATTTTATGTGTGCAAGTAATTAAGTAAGTATTGTAATTTTAATGTATTTTTGTTTTTTATTAATTTATATTTTGTCTAGCTAATTGTATCAAAATTGCTATAATATTAATGATTGTGTAATTATGGATCGCATAGATAGTATCTGAAATAAAAGAATTTATTATTATTATTATTTTTTTGTGTCTCAAGTTTTTGTGTAAACATTATCTGTCTATCCATCTGTTTGTTAATGGAGATGGATCTTTGAAACACATTAGGTAAAAAAAATATCTTGACATAGACTAGAGAACAATTTTATAATTTTATATGTGTCGTTTTATTTAATTTTGTTATTTTTTTTAAATATTTGTGTTAAGTATTACTCAAAATCACGGGCTTTTGTGACGAAGAAAAAGTGTCCCGAGATTTGTGTTTCCATTCCGCTTCAATATCTATTAATAGAATTTTTATGACAGTAACGAAATGGAAGCAAAGAAAATTGTATGTTTTTTTTTCTCCTATTCGGATCAAAAGAGCTCGTCCTTCTGGGGTAGAAATAACAAAAAAAATCTCAAATCTGAAAAATAAGCGAGGTTCCCAAAAAATCTGAACACGCACTCTAGCGCCTTGGCAATAGAGGCGTGTTCAGATATTTGTGAGCACCTGGGCCGCTCCGACATATCTGATGGGGACTGTAGAATATTAAATAAAATGACCCTAATATAACCTAACAAAAATTATAAAACAAATTAGAAATATTTGGTTTTCTAGGGATATCGGTTAGATACATTAA
This sequence comes from Cydia pomonella, assembly GCF_033807575.1. Classification (NCBI taxonomy): domain Eukaryota; kingdom Metazoa; phylum Arthropoda; class Insecta; order Lepidoptera; family Tortricidae; genus Cydia; species Cydia pomonella. Next base: position 22,845,226 of record NC_084712.1, on the reverse strand, counting down.
CAAATTAGACGGGCCTGTTTTACAATAATAATAATAAATATTATAGGACATTATTACACAAATTGACTAAGTCCCACAGTAAGCTCAATAAGGCTTGTGTTGAGGGTACTTAGACAACGATATATATAATATATAAATATTTATAAATACTTAAATACATAGAAAACACCCATGACTCAGGAACAAATATCCATGCTCATCACAGGAATAAATGTCCTTACCAGGATTTGAACCCGGGACCATCGGCTTCGTAGGCAGGGTCACTATCCACTAGGCCAAACTGGTCGTCAACAATGTCCAAGTAAAGTTCTGAATAAGCTACTTGCCACTTATCTGACGAATAAAGTCATCGTTGGCGTTTAACAATCTTCAAATAAGCTTAACTGGTAGATAAAGTGCTAAGTTTTGCAGGAAGTTTTATCTGGCAGTCAATTTATTTGATAATTAGCTATCAGACTGTGTAAAACAGACCCTTAGGATTTCCTCTGATAATATTATCTCAAATTGGCTACTTGACTGTTTTTTGTAAATAATGTCAAACGATCTTGATTTTCCTGAGGGTCAAATGTCTGTATAGGACTCATGGCATTTAAGCAACACAAAGGTCAGAAATGAGAGTTAAAGTCTGACGCTCGCACTCGTCGGCTGAAAGCCTCAAAATGATAAGGTGATGTGACGTCACATCATATAAGTCTGTCCTAAATGTATGGAAGATCAAGGAAATTGCCATTTTGACCCTGAAATATTGCGTTTATGTGTATAGTTGTCATACAATTTATTTTTCAATAAAATGTAAGGAATCGAATGGTACCGTTTTCTTTTCAATTTTTAAAAGACAATTTTTTTTTTAAGATTTCGGAGCCTTGTATTTTTTTACTATCTCAATATAATTTTTTAAATTTTACTTTTTTATAATGGATGGCTCATTTTCTATCCATTTAACTAAATTTTGTTATAATATTCAACATGTGTCAAGTACCCAATTGTTAAATTGTTATAAACAGCACAACAATGATTCATCCTTTTAAATTAATTTTAGGTTACCTACAATTTCGAGGCGTCAAAAAAAACTTGACAGATCAAACTGACAGATAGGTCTAGACAGTGCTAAGGGTCAAACTTAAACCGTGACCTTTTAATTAGTGATCGCTATGAATTATAGTAATTATTTGTTTAGACATATCACTGCGATTAGTCATGTCATGCGAGCATAAGGTTTAAATAATCATTGGTTAGAACTATTGTGTCATAAAGATATGTCAGTCATTTGGATTTAGAAGAGTTATGAATTAGATATGATTTTGCAAGATAGAGGGTTACAGTCTATATGGTCTAGATTTTATGTCTTTTCTCAGGTTAGCCAGTAGGTAGAAATATTGTTTAATCGACCCTAATTAATAAGATAAGATAATATTTATTCATTTAAAACTTAAGCTAATTAATTTTTTACAATGGTAATTATAGAAATTATAGTTAAACACTAGTACATTAATAACAATATCTAAACTAACCAGGAAAGGTACCCAACTGTCCGGTTCCGATTAGATTTATATTTTTATATATGTTATAGAGTAATCTAAAATAACGGACACGTATTTTTTTAGCTGCCCAAACTCAACCTATTGGAAGAAATTGTCCTTCAAAGTATTAAAAAAATACTAACTCTTCTAACTCCTATAGAAAGTGATGCTCAAGCAACTTGCTAGTTAATGGCTGGAATTGAGGAACCACACTTACAAACAGTTACGCTCTTTTTATTCTAGTTGATAAAGGGTTCTCCCTTGCCGACCTTAACCATCCGGCGGGGACCTTCGGTCAGAAGTGTTTACCTGGGACCAATTTTGTAACTAGAACGGAAAAATTGAGGTTAAACCCGTGTTAATATATCAAGAGTTTTCACATGTAGGTAACATACAGAAAAAAATGTTTTGAGTTGGTTTGAGGTCCAAATTTGCAGCTTGGTTGCAGGTGTTTTGAGGGATTTTCGCTAAACTCGGAGAGGAAATTGAGCACGATTTTTTGACGTCGTTATTTTTTCGATATTCCTATGTATGTACCCTGTACCTACTACGTATATGTATGCCTGTAGGTATGCATGTATAGGTAACTTACATGCCTATATCAAAATTGTTGGCATTTATATAAACAACGTTCTTCACTCGTGGGTAAATGTAAAGGCGAATGGAAATATCATCACCACTTTAGGGACAAGTACTAATACTACTAATGTGCGATCGGAAACTTTTCCGAACCACGAAATGTCCACATAGAAAAAAATTACGAACATCTCTTTTTTATACTACGTCGGTGGCTAACAAGCATACGGCCCGCCTAGTCGCCGTAGTCTCCGTAGGCTATAGTCGCCTGCAACTCCAGATGTGTTACATGCGCGTTGCCGACCCTAACACTCTGCACCCTCGTTGAGCTCTGACAACCTTACTCACCGGCAGGAACACAATACTATGAGTATGGTCTAGTGTTGTTTGGCTGTGTTTTTCTGTAAAATGGAGGTACTTCCCTAGTTGGGCTCTGCTCTAGATCTGGAATGACATCCGCTGTGCTGTGCCCTACCACACAAAGTGAGATGACATTCACAGTGTTCATATCTCTCTCTTTTTTATGAAAATCGAAATTTTTTATTTGTAAAATTAAAGTTTTCTTTGCTTCCTGATATTTCCGAGAACTTTTCCAACTATTTAAAAACTTTCCGCAAGGTCCACATCTGTAGGCACGAACTTCTTATTGTACAAGGTTGGGCTACAGCCCAGTGCATCAGTGACTTCACACACACAACAGTAATTTATAACATTAAGCCAGCTACTAATAAAACAAGAAGTCAAATGAAGCGTTACACCCATCAATACCGAAGCTGACAAATGAAAAGAAATACCTCTTATTATTTAGTTCATTTGTCGGTAAACATGCTCTTATTCACTGTGGATCAGTACAACCATTCGTATAATAAGTACTAACGCGAACAGTATGCAACAGAACCGTTAAAATCAAAATGGCTTATCTTCTATACGAAGGCCATGTATTCTGCTTCTTCAGTAGTGAGCGCTACACACTTATCGGCAGATCTCGTTCGAGAGACAGACTATCCCGCCGCTCTCCTAATAGTTGGTATAAATCAAAAGATTGCAATCTCGGCGGCACCCCTGGGACACGAGCGAGACGGCACGATTGAATAGCATAGATTTAAATGCGCGGGTCAGATAAGGACGGCTACAGATCGCGCGGCTCCCTCCCCGCCGGCGAGCAGGGACGTCACAATTCGATTACAGCTCAATAAAGTTAAAGTGAGTTGTTTGCGTCTGTAAAGTGGATTTTTTCCTCTTCCATTTCTCTATTTTCCTGCGTTCGCTCGAGGTCTAGAGGTTATTTTGCTGTTCTTTTTCTGATATCTATTTTTATAGTTCCGTTTGATGTTTTAATTTTTCTGATCGTCGATCATTTCTGATCACTTAAGCTTCGAGACATAAAATACTTATAGAGTTGTTAACTAAGTTTGGTTGATTACCTTTCTATTACGTATAACACAAACATGTTTAGGTACTTAGGTGTGATTTAAAATCTATATTAACTTCACACAAACAATTTATCTTCCTAAAGATAATATCCAAAATAATGGCCACCAAATTTCATAAAGACATCATGCAAACCTTTAAAACTCCATGTTTTACCGAAGCCGCCGTATTCTAATCTAATTTCATCCCTCCGCCAAATTTGGAACCACGGAAGTATCGAGTCCATTTTAAAATTCATAGCATAAAATTTACATTTATATGCCAATTTCATTCCCTAACAGTACACATCAGTATTCCGAACACATCCGTTGCTGGCTGGAAACCTTAGAAAAAAGTTACATCCTTCGCTTGGTTGAAAAGAAAAAAGAAAAAAGCGCGTTTAAATATGGAACACTAAATGGAACGCTTAGGCGACAAAATGCGGATAGAATATAAAATTTAAGGATTCCTCTCCGTCCCTTTTACTCGCGTAACTTTATATATATTCCCTGTCCTGTTTTCTCGTTGGTATGAATCGCCCTAGGCTTACAGTAAAAGATAGACATGGAGCCTGTTCGTAGGGTTGCCAACGGCGGCAAATTATCGCACTTGAATAATCTTCTCACTTGAAAATGTAATGCCCGTATTAAAGTGATTTAATGCAGCTTTGCGGCATGCAGCGTTCTGTAGATACTATAATTAAATAGTGCACAATCTGTAATGGAATCTTTATTGTCATTAATAATAAGGCTACAAGTTGTAGTAAAAGATGTTTTGCCAAGTTTGTAAATCAGCGAATTTTAGCTCACTGCAAAATGTTCAAATGAAGCTATTTGAATACCTACTTAAATAACTTCGCTCATCAAGTGGTAGGAGTTTTATTGTTATTATAATAATTTAAAATACACAATGTTTACTTTATAGTAGTATAAAACGTGTAAATTTTCGTTAGTTCTAAACCAAAGTTTTCTTTTAATGAATTTATGGCATTTTCCCGTTCTATTTCAGTTTTCAAATAATAAAAATATGTCACATTGTTATTGACAGAAATACAGTTTTTTTTAGACATTCATACAATCTCTTTTCTTAGAATTTAATGAGTAGGTAACTTTAATTACAGACAAGTTCTTATACGTTTTTATTGCGCCTCTAAGCGTTATTAAATATATCAAAAAAATCCTGAATACAGATGTACAAACTGCGGTAAGTTTCCAAAACGTTGGAAAAGTGCTTGGAAATATCAGGAACATTTCACAGGAAACAAGGGAAACTTTCATAATGGAAATAGAAAAGGTTCCCATACAAAAATATAAGAAGTTTCCGAATTCATACCTCGTGGAAATATCGCAATTTCGGAAACTTTCCATCGGCACATCAGTACTCCTTAAACTTCAGATTAACAAAAAGATTTACCCACCCTCTAACATGTATGTGCCTGCCAAGTCTCCATTTAAAATTGTTCGCTTGTTTGATTAATCAAACTAATAAAATTGTTTGAAGATACAATAGCTATAAAGCAGTCTACCATTCAACCGACGAACCATTCAATTGACAGTTCAATTACTCCAATCAAAACAACACCCCCTCAGAGACAACCCTAACCAAATTTTGCGTCAAACGAAACGCACGCGCCATATACATGTATACACTATTCGACCTTACCTCGTTGTAAAACGGCGAAACTTGTATACATGTCTTTGATCCGTGTTAGCCGTTTTGCGTGAGCATGTGAAATTTATATCTGTCTCTATCTCACACTTCCAATATCAATTTAAAAAGTTGAAAGAAAAGAGATAGCGTTATTGCTCTGAAATACAGCGGTGTGTATCGAATAAAAATGTGTTTTACGTGTGAAGCTCGCGTTGAACACAATAATTTAAGGTTTTATATGTCGTTTGTTGGGTTATTCAGCGGGTTTTCATATAAATTAGGGCTCAGACATGATGTGCACAATTTTAGCTTTGTGAAAGATCAATGTGAGAAGATATATAACTATCTAAATACCTTTTTTAGGGTTCCGTAGTCAACAAGGGTTCCTCCCTTATAGTTTCGCCATGTTCGTCTGTCTGTCTGTCTGTCCGAGGTTTTGCTCCTTGATCGTTAGTGCTTGAAAACTGAAATTTGGCATGGATATATAAATCAATAAAGCCGACAAAGTCGTACAATAAAATGTAAAAAATGTTTTTTTTTTAGGGTACCTCCCCTACACGTAAAGTGGGGGTGGATTTTTTTTTTTTTGCTTCAACCCTACAGTGTGGGATATCGTTGGAAAGGTCTTTCAAAACTAATAGGGGTCTTCAACAAACATTTTTTGATAAAGTGAATATATTCGGAGATAATTGCTCCGAAAGAAAAAAAAATGTGTCCCCCCCCCCCTCTATCTTTTGAACCATAGGTCCATAAAATATTAAAAAAATCTTGGAAGTAGAGCTTAAGAAAAACATTAAATGAAAACTATAGCGGATATGATCAGTTTAGCTGTTTTTGAGTTATCGCAAAAAGTTTCCCCTTCATAGTAAAAAGACGTACACCCACAGTTCATCCCTTGGTTAACAATCTACCATACTTTAAGCTCCAGTTTAGCTTATTGTGACGGAAGAGTAACTACGGAACCCTACTCTGAGCATGGCCCGACATGCTCTTGGCCGGTTTTTTTAACTCTAAACATTAAATTAATCGCAGTTTCATGTTTCTTAATTGCTAACCCAAAAATGGCTTGTTTACAGCCAGATTTCGGACTAATGCACTATTTAGGTATGTTATAATTGTATTGTACACAAGTTACCTATTGCACTATACGACTAGAAGCGCTGGTGGCCTAGCGGTAAGAGCGTGCGACTTGCAATCCGGACGTCGCGGGTTCAAACCCAATGAGTTTTTCGGAACTTATGTACAAGATTGTATCATTTGATATTTACCAGTCGCTTTTCGGTGAAGGAAAAAATCGGCAGGAAACCGGACTAATCCCAACGAGGCCTAGTCCTTAGTAGTAAATCTTTTTTTGAGCAAAAACTGTGGCGGGTCATGGGTAAATGGTACGAGTATAATGATACTTACATAACTTTATGAAAAACCGGACCGTATATTCAACATACCTATTTATTTCGTTCTTTTAACAAAATTCATCTCGAAAAATTTTCAGACGAATCTGGAAATAAACCTCAAACAAATTAAGAAGGAGGGTTTCTCAATATATACCCTCAATTATTTCATAATTATACTCTGTATTTATATTTCTGGATAATAATAACTATCCACATAACACAAGTTGTTATTTTCATTCAAATTCTGAATCACGAATAGGATTTGAGTGTGGGATTAAAAGGAGTGACATCTCTTATGGCAGAACTGTTGCAAAAGTGTCCAGCTGTCAGCTATAAATAATAGTTCCAAATCTCTCCAGAGTGCAGAGTAGCGCTAGAGTAGCTAAGAACCTAGGCGCTATTGACGGAGTGAAGTGCGCTGTCTATGATTTGTTTTTTTTTTCAAGTATTCTAGGTATTGTAGCGCCACCTATTTAAGGTTTTTTGATGACACTTTTTGGTATATGGAGATTCCATTCTATGGAAGGTAGATGCAAGAACAGAATCTCCATATACCAAAAAGTGTCCGACAAAAAATAATAAATAGGTGGCATAGACAGCGCACTTCACTCCGTCAATAACGGCTAGGTTCTTAGCTACTCTAGCGCTACTCTGAATAGATTTGGAACTATTATTTATAGCTGACAGCTGGACACTTTAGCAACAGTTCTGCCTAAGGAGATTCTGTTCCTTGCCTCTACCTTCCATATTCCATTCCTTACCTCCACTTTCCCGAATAGACTTTCTTGAACACACACACACCATCAGACTATTTTTACAGCTGTCAACACAACAATTCACGTCGGCACTTTCGCTTAACCTTCCAACCCCAACATACTTGTTTAAACCCAACTATCACCCCTGCGAATTGCCTTAAACAGCCCAAAAAACGAGATTCATACGAAAACCATTTGTGGAAATCGTATCGTCCAATTGCCGACGCTCCCCTTCGTGTAAATAAGAATTTTCCCCCCATGTATTCACCGTATTTACAGTTACCCTTGGAAAAACGCCTTTTCGTATAATCCTGTCAAATTAAAAAGTCCTGTATCTACGCAATGCGTGAGCATGTAATACTTTTTGCTTTTAATTGGATTATTTGATGATATTCTAAGTATAAACGTCATGTTATCAACGTGTTTTAAGTGACTTATGACGTTTTAGCTTGGATAGAAATTAGTGGTTAGGTGTATTTTGGGATGTAATTGATGTGTATCTGATTTTGGGGCCGGTAGACAAATTGGTTATTGTTCTTTTTTGCGTTATTTTATTGTAAACAAAAGGGTGTCGTTATTTCGGGGAGTGATCGGGTTATTCGGGTTTTAGCTTTAGCGACGGGGTTTTATGGAAATTAAGGTAATAACAATGTAAATGTGCCCATTTTTATTTGTTTCTTTTTCGTCAGATTTTGATAACATTTTGCAAGTTTGAAGAGGCTCCTTATTAGACGGAGTAAACACGTAATCCGTTAAAAAAAAGTATCTAACTCAGAAAAAGATATAAAAAAAAACTTTTTCTTTTTTTTTAGATATTGTCGAATATACGGCGAAAATACGCTTATATTGTCTATAATAGGAAACGTTACCAAATTTTATCAAAATATTAACTTACCTAAATCAACAAGAAAACTGTTATCCTAACCTCACTTTTACACTTTTGATTCATCGACAAATCACACCACTGATTAGAAACGGAATAGAATCGAAACAGCCACGTAATGGCGTCCCTCCCCCCTCCCTCTAATGAGCCCCTCCCTCTGAGGGGAGACCATTAGTACAGGCTCCTTTGGGAGTATTGGCATGTTTCGCTTGGATTTGATTTATCTTGGAAAATGTGGTTTTGGGAAATATTTCTTGTTGTTTATTGCTTGGTATTGATTAATGTTGGTGTTCTGTGTACTACGTACGGTCACGTCTAAAAATATTCATACGGACGATAGTGACAAAAATATTTATACTCACATCTTCATATACGGGCAATAAGATCGTGTATACAAATTTCTGGGACTTTGTTCGTGTCGATATTTTCAGACGTGACTGTACTTAATTGTAAGGGCGATTTTATTTAAAGTTGTAAACTACACTTTTTTTCAGAATTGGGAATTTTTGTGTCTACTCAGTCTATTTTTATGTCTGTTAAGTCTACTCAGAGTTATGCGCTCTTTCGATCTTGATATGAGAAAAAATGTGTCTTAAGATTTTTATTTCCATTTCGTTACCATTTTTCATACCTATATTTTATATAACGGTTACGGAAAGGAACGATAAAAATATGAACTTGGTACACTTTTTTTTCCTATTAAGATCGATTAATGCTATTAATGTCCAAAATTGTAAATAGTTTTTTTAAATTACTGATATTTTTTTGGAATTATTTTTCTCACTGCACCCACATTCGAGAATTTCAGTTTTGCCCTATGGTTGACTGGTAGAGAATGCCTTAAGGCATTAAGTCCGCCATTTGTACTTATTTTTATTGTGCAATAAAGTTTAAATAATAATAATCTATTTGTACCCGTGAATGGGTTCTAGCTGGTGTATTACATAACATAGAATTTGTCTAAAAGGGCCTCTGCGCTGTTGGCTTCGGCCCCACGCATGCCTCCCAAAGGTCCGGGACCCCATGGTCCTGAGATATGGAAAGACATACAAATAATAATAAAAGAGCTCGATAGTAAAAACCCTAATCCCTAATTTAAAAACAAGTGTAATGTACAATTTTTAACCTTATAAGCTATGGGTGTCAGGAATTGCAAAATTGAACCCTATCACTTTGAAATACAATTCCAAATCAGGTGGGAGATATATTCCCTCTATAAACGCTAGAATAAAATGGATAGTTATATTTCCTAAATAACCCCGCAGACTCCGAGATTATCAATTTCTCTTACTTTACCCACTTCGTCTACAAACACACCGTGTGACAACATTTCAAGAACAATACATCTTCACAATAATTCGTAAATCTATAAAGTCATAATTAGAACGGTTTCACATTGTCCGATACGATATCGGAAGTCGGATGACCTCTGGAGAAAACAGCTGGAAGAAACGCGCTATACATCCAAAGATTTCAAAAGTAAGGATACTTACTTACTTGGCTGGCGCGATGACCCAAAATGAGTCTTGGCCTCCAACACAAGAGCACGCCACTTTGCTCGGTCCAGAGCGGACTCGCGCCAGCTTTCGCTGACGCCGAGCTCACGGAGATCTGCCTCCACTCCATCCGCCCAACGATATTTAGGATGACTAACAGGACGGCGTCCAGTTGGTCCACTCAAGTAAGCCCTTTTGACTGCCCGATCGTCACCCATCCTTTCTAGGATAGGCCTTCATATAATACCGAGCGAATATGTACACCAATGTGTATGCCAATATGTAGGCATAATGTTAACATCTAATGCGGTTACATATACACTTCATAAACCTAGTGTTGACGAATAAATAATCAATCAATCAGCCAAAATGTGCACAAACGCCATTTTAGTACCAGTGAACTGGGCTACTCTTCTTCCTCGCGTTGTCCCGACATATTGCCACGGCTCATGGGAGCCTGGGGTCCGCTTGACAACTAATCCCTAAATTTGGCGTAGTGACTCGTTTTTACGAAAGCGACTGCCATCTGACCTACCCAGAGGGTAAAATTAGTGAACTGGGGTACAACCGCGAAAATCGAAGTTCATCAATTGCCGGCATTTTTCCATGTCACTCTAATTACGTCTTAGTGAGAGTAAAAGAGAAAATTCCCGCAATTTGCGAATTTCGATTTTCGCAGTAGGCCCCCTGGCTCACTTCGTAATGTTCGAGCTGGTGTTTACGAAGTAATAATAAGTCAATGGATACATCAAGTCGTTAAAATTCTCGTATCAACGCTTTCTTTTGAACAACAAACAATGATTAAACGTATAAAAAAATATAAAAAGGCACTTTTTTCCTTTTGTTTCATTAAAGTCGTATCCGACATCCGATATCAGATCGGGCAATGTGAAAGCTCTTAGTCTAATCATAAACTATCAAGTCAGAGTCAGGGCTAATTAGATGGCGTAATAAAGTGTTTAGTGTCGGAGAAAAAGTTGCAGTGATGAAAAAATTGTCTGGAGTGTTGTGCTCGGTGAACCGGGGTCAATTATCAGTAGGTTAACACCAAGGGATGAATGGAAGTCATTTCTGCCGAGGTAGTTTGCCGCTCGAACACAGTGAGAGCACCAATATTCCGAGGCTGAAATGAAAAGTATCATTTAGAATACGAGGAAAATAAAGAAAAATACAAGTAGTATTTTTCTTCAAAACATAAATAAGTCACAACTAATAATTTTACAAGAAATAAAAAAACAGTAAACGTTCAAAGGTAAAAACGGTATGAAGGTAGGTAAAAAAGTCGTTATTTATGGCATGTTGAGTTCATTATCAGAATAGAAAACCAATTTTAAAATCAAATTTCAATTGCTTACCGTAAAAAAACCCTCTTTCAGAGCATCCTATAAGCATACTTTACTCTGCACATTGTGTTTCTGATAGGCCCTGTTTAAAGTTTCGGATTCGGTTACAGCCAGTTTCGGCATAAAAATCGTTTCAGCCGAAAGTTCAGTTACGGGCAAAAAATATGGCCGCGTCGAAACTGTATTTTCGGTAGTATCCAACTGAAGTTACGATTTCTATAACGGCAGGCTTAAAGATCATGTTTCGGCCGAAACTAGAACAAAACTTTTCGGAAAAAGTCCGGTTTCGGATGATTTAGTTTCCTGATATTCCGTCAATGTTATATCGCAACACTGCAACAACAATGCTTTCAACCTTAAAATTTACAACTTAATTAAGTAATAAGTGGTAATTAGCCAATCTTGTTTATTCCCCATATAATTTTAACCACATCTTTTATCTAATGTAGCTTTAAAGTTGTGAGGCGATAACGTGGCGATTACACTTTTGAGTCCGACTCAAATTTAACAACTTGATGTTTTAGAACTGGATTTGACACGACCTTAGAGATCCTCTTCCTGATTGGCTGCATTTCACGCATGACTTTCACTTCGTTGCGCGGGCACCTGCATTTGGATTGAAATTTCATGCGGTTGACGGAAAAATGACGTCACGCAATTTTTTTTTTTAAATCTTTATTTATTTATTGAGGGTTTTTAAATAAATGCCACCCTCATAGTGGCTCTCTAACAAAACTACACCAGTCTAATTTTCACTATTTCTACGTGCTATGATATCGATAACCATAGAATAAAGGAGCCCAGCCTCTTCCGAAGCAGGGGATGCTAGGATGCTATTGACTCGGCCGAGGTCATAGGAACAGACATTAAGCAAGCGACGCTGTGCGACACCTCGGCGACATTCCATTGTTATATGAAACACGTCTTCAATTACTCCGCATACATTACAATTGGGCGAGTCAACTTTACGCATCAAAAACGCAAAATTATTCAAAGGAATGTGGCTACTTAGAGCATGATTCCAATTAGTATTTTCGTAATATTTAATCATTCGTCAACTCTTTAATCAACTGTGATGGCAGCATGGTTCCATTTTTATCACTTGTCACTATGCCCGTCATTTTCACGCTGACATACTTGTCAGAACGTGACAGGCATGGTGACAAATGATAAAGAGACCATCTTAGCCCTACTGATATAGATAGTTGACAATTAGTACACATAGGTACTAACTAACTTTCATCTTATTGTCACTCAACTAAATAATAAATTATTAGTTTATTAAACTAAACATAACTGTTATTTTTAGCAGTATATTTTACGTAACAATAATTTATTTTTCTACGCGTTACTTACCTACAGTTATCTAAATTTGTAGTGTTGTAAAAAACTCACTATATGTTACATAACGCCAGTTTTGCGTCAACAGCGTGAAATGTATGGGCCCTGGTAATGGAACTTTGCATATAAAATAACTACTACTTATTAGTATATATAGCTATATTCTTTTAACTATGGTATCTGAAGCTACATAAACTAATTAGTAATTACAGACATAGATATACCTTATGCTACTTTACGTACAAAGTTTCAGAGCCATCTAGCTAGTTGTTTTAAAATGAGACTGTAACTACGTTTGTATGGAGATCCGAGGTTGCTGGGGACCCTTAGCGCTACAACTTAATTACCCAGTCTTGTTAATTTCCCATCTTTTATCTTTATCTAATGTAGCTTTAAACTTGAGAGGCGATAACGTGTCGATTACCCTCTTGAGATCGATTCTGATTAAACAATTTGATGTTTTAAACAGGTTTTGATACAACCTTAGCGATCGTCTTGGTGATTGGGGTGCATTTTTTCATACGGCCTGATGGTAAGCAGTCTTCGTAGTCTATGTACACCTGGAACTGGAGCTTGCTGGAAGGAGTTCTTCTTGGCGTTATACCATCCATAACGGTGTCAAAACATTCGAAGATAACCGACTCACTAGCCTAGACATAAAACGCCAGTTACGGAAAGAGAGACCTAAGCCCTCCTACGTGTACACGTTCAACGCAGCTGGCCAACTTTATTGTCACGCGTGCAATAGAGTGTTTAAGAGCAAGTTCGGCCTGGCCAGCCACATTAGAGCTCATGCTAGACAACGTCCATAATGTGTTTATTTAGGGTCGCCGTCATCGAAAACGATGAGGAGGACTATACACCTGCAACTTCAGAGGAGTTTCATGCGCGTTGCCGACTCTAATAACACTCCGCAACCTTGTTCTGGCAACCTTACTCACCGGCAGTCACTAGTTATTTGGCTGCGGTTTTACATTCCATGCACGACTTTTACTCATTTATCAGGCGGGAACCATTCAGCGATCTTTAAGTACGTATCAAAATCGTAACAAGATGTCGAATCCGAATCGGGCTCCTCGTAACGTTGAGTGACCACTGCGATATAAAGTCGGCACAGTAAAAGCACTAGTAAACTTTAATTAAATGACTTAATTTAAGCACAGATTATATAACTCAGTCTGTTTAGTAAAACTACAAACTGTGTTTATTATTAGTACTACATAGGGTAAATGGTAAATAACTGGCCACTCTTTAATAAATAGCCACCTTATACCTTTTAAGAATCATTTACTTGTCTCCTCATTATCATATATTCAAATGGCGTTCCAAAAGTTTTAATCATATGTCGAAAGATGGCAGTAAATTTACGTCGCTACAAAATTTTCTTTCACATTACACCTCTATTTTGAATTTTCTTTGGATAGATCTAGACCGAAACTAAGCAAAGCGTGTTCTATGGGTACGAGGGTCCTCGATATACATAAATACATACGCTGTAGTATGTATTTATGTATATCGAGTACATGTGTGTAGTTTTACGCTGTTAATTTATATAATTTCATGACGTATTGGTTGCGACTGTAATGTTATGGAAATATGTTTGAATAAAAAAAAAAACGTATATAGATACATAGATACTTATATACATAGAAAACACCCATGACTCAGGAACAAATATCTGTGTTCATCAAACAAATAAATGCTCTTGCCGAGACTCGATCCCGATGCCATCGGCTTCATTATTATTATTATAAGCCTTTTAGTCAGATGCCGTTTAATATTCGTATATTTCATTCTTTTTCCATTGTTGCTCATCTGGTTGCCAAGTGGCAAAGGCCTCCTACAGTCTTCTCCATTCTAGCCCGTCTGTGGCTACTCTGCCCCAAGTTAAATCTGCCACCTCTTATGTCGTTAACCCATCTTTTTGGGGCCTGCATTGTTTTCTGTTTCCTGTTCGTGGATACCATAGGCTGACTATTTTGCTCCACTTGTCTTTTCCTCGGACTATGTGACCTGCCCATTTCCACTTCTGCCTTTTGATCTTTCTGGTTATGTCCTGAACTTTCGTTTTCTTTCTGATGATGGTGTTTTTAACTTTGTCTGCTGGTCTTAGTCCTGTCATACTCCTTTCCATCGCTCGTTGGAAAGTGGCCAGTTTTTCAGTGTATTCTGTGTTTTTTCCATCGGATTCATACGCAAGGCCAAAAACCCACTGGGTCAGACCGGTAGTGAAATATTCATGTCAAATTTCATGTTATTTCAGAATGTCATTTTATAATGACAGCGAAACTTCAATTGTTGTTGTTAATAGTTGTTGGAACTCTGAATTTATGACTCACGAATATAATTGTCCACAGGTATGGTTCCAAAACCGACGAGCAAAATGGCGGAAGAAGGAACACACAAAAAAGGGCCCAGGACGGCCGGCCCACAACGCGCACCCGCAGTCGTGTTCCGGAGAACCCATACCTCCACACGAGCTGAGGGCCCGCGAGAGGTGAGCCACTTACGGTACTTTAAGGTCACTAGGACCCTTGGTAGACTCTTGGAGTCCACGACCCGCAGTCGTGTTCTGGAGAAACCTTACCGCCACACGAGCTGTGGCAACGATACTTTAGGGCTCCTCTACACGATGGCCCATCGTACGCCAGTCTAAGGGACGCAGCTGTGCAGTGGAATGAGATAGCAATATCACTTGCTCCCTCTAACGCATAAATGCGTTCCTTGGACTGGCCTACGTTGGGCTATCGTGTAGAGGAGCCATTAAGGGCACTAAGACCCATAGATCCAGAAAATCGAGAAAACCAAATGGTCAATAAAAAAACTTTAATAAAATAGGCACCAGGAGTCAATCTCCCCCTTTAACTGAAAAATTGTTTTAACAGACAGTATATTTGCAAAAAAAATTAAAAATGGGCATATCATATATATTTATATTTTTTTCATCTTCATCAGGGAGACTTAGAAATGATTTCTAAATCCAAGTTTATTACTTACATATGTATGTAGTTATAGCCAAGGTAGTCAAATGTATTCTACAAAAGTTTTGTGATACTTTTTATACACTTTGATGTTTTTTTTTAATCATTGTCACTAAAAACAGTATGATAGGTTCTATACTAATTAGGCCCTATTGATTTTATCACCAGGGCGAGAAGAAGAAAGAAGCTGGCCAAAGCGCTCGACCGCCAAGCTCGGAAGCTGCGCGCCAAGGGCATCGCCGTCGACCTCGAGGCCCTCAAGGCCGAGTACCTGGCTCAGCACAGGAACAGTGGACTGTACTCCGACTCAGACGGAGATGTGGATGGGGAGGAATGCATGATAGACGTGGTAGGAGGCGATTCCTGCCATGATTCCGGTCCTGAAGACTTTTCTCTGTCCAGTAGACTTCGAGCGCCTTCAAACGGAGACGCTATCAATAATTCAGACAGCTCCACTTCAGACGCACATTCAGGAAGAAACTTCAGTCCTCTCCCGGACCCTCAACAGGCGTTCTTCAAGCAGTTCGGACCCTCAAGCTTCGAAAAATTTGATTTTGACTCAGGCCGTGCAGTATCTTTAGACCTCAGCGGCGGGAGCACATCGGAACAAGACCTGTCGAAGAACGGGGGCAGAAAGCACAATCCGTTCAGTATAGAATCCCTGCTTAATACGTGAAAGTGACTTTGAATAGTGACTATAGAGGCTCTTTTAGTGCCCAGGTGTGAAGATCCTGTTTACTTGTGTGAATAGCGTTTTTGACGTTGCCCAATAAATAATAATGTGCATATAGACAAGATATCCATTTCATGACGAGTAAGTTCTAATTATAATGTATTATCTTATAAATAATGTAACAAAGTAATGACTGTTATATCGAACACACTTGAACTTTTGACTGTATTTGAAGAGGTTTATGTCACCCTTTATTGTGCATTTAGAGATACAGATAAGAGCATATATAAATTAAGCAGGTGATAGAATAAATATGCCACTACTTTAAGTGGCTTCTTTGGGACCCGGTGATGTACACGCTGCTGCAAAAATACATACGTATGGATGAATTCCATTAATAATGTTGGTATGTACTTTTACAGCTCTCTGGCACCTACATTCAGATAAAGTAAGGCAAGGTATGATCAAACAGATCAAATCCTATGTAGAGTATAGAACTTTTTGTGATTGGTTAAGTTAGCTGCAGAGAAAGTTGCCACCCATTGCCTATAAACTTATATGCAGAGGGGTTCAATCATTTCTGCAGCTGACTGTACTCAACAGTTTAGTAAGAATTACCACTCATACTATGTATTTCTTACAGTTCACTTAACAGACCATAGTCTCTAACACAGTACCAACTTTCTCGATAATAGTTTGTAAAGGTGATCTTGGCTAAAATGTGAATAGTATGCAATTTGATTATTGATATTGTAATAAAATTTACTGAGGTCAGTTTTTCATACTAGCGTTGCAGATTCCTAATGTGTGCTTGTAAATGTCGAATGAACACTGTCTTCTATCACCTTCTTCATTTGAGAAATAGCTGGCGGTTAATGCGCGTGTTTGATACAGTAGATAGGTTGTTCATACCTGGACTCAGTAAATTGATGAAAAGTTTGCTTTAATATATGAATGATTATCATTAGTTTTACTCTGCTTCAGTAAAGACTTAATAGAGCAGGCAGAGATGCATTTAATTACCATTTTATAGAGTATACATTGCTGTAAGGTTTTTAACAGGCGTTTTTAGAAACTTCTGTTAAAATATGATTGCTTCGAGAACATTACTTAGGTAGGTACTTATTTCTTTTATATGCTTTAAATCACAGTCATTTTAGACCATGTTTTTGAAAATGTAATAAAAAGTAATAAATTCAAAAACCAAAATCCGACTACAAGAATTTGAGTTTTAGGAAAAAACTCCTCGGATTTGAAAATTTTAGGTGAATATCTCCGTCGCGCTGGCTTCAACGGCTCCTAAAATTAGTGTGATAAGGACAACTGTAGCTTAGGCGTTAGGTGAATAATCTCCTGCGTTAAAATCTCTGAATGCTCCTGGTAGTGGAAAGAAAGGTGTTACGGAAGATCCTGGGACCTATCAAAAGAGATGACGGCACCTGGAGGATCCGTAAGAATGCCGAAATCGAGGAGTTAGTGGCCGAACCCAATATCATCGGCGAAACGAAATGCCACAG
The DNA here is from genome assembly GCF_033807575.1 of Cydia pomonella. Taxonomy (NCBI): domain Eukaryota; kingdom Metazoa; phylum Arthropoda; class Insecta; order Lepidoptera; family Tortricidae; genus Cydia; species Cydia pomonella. The sequence continues at coordinate 22,827,687 of NC_084712.1, read as the reverse complement.
ACTTCGCTGGTTCGGCCATTTACTGAGGATGGGTGAGGATCGAGGTGTTAAGAAAGCTTATTTGGGACAACCGACTGGTCGCCGTCCAGTGGGTCGGCCCAGATACCACTGGAGCGACAGTGTACAGGCGGATCTGTGCCAACTCAAAGCCGATAACTGGCAGGAAGTGGCACAGGATCGGGACAGCTGGCGTTCTCTCGTTTTGGAGGCCAAGACCCTCTTTGGATCACTGCGCCACAATAGTTAGTTAAATCTCTGAAATCGAGGTTTCGTTCTTGACATTTTCCTCCTCCGAAACTTAACCAATCGTAATGAAACTTTGGGAACGGAATGAAAAAATTTTTATGTGCGTATGACCATTTTGATTTTAGCATTTTTTTGCCGATTTTGTAAGCTACGTGTCTGTTTGCGGTGCATTTATTTGGCCGTTTTAGCACTGTTTGAAGTACTTAACCTAGTCCTTATAAAAACAAGAATATCGCAGAACGCACTCATCATAAAAAAAAACATCTAAGACCAAAATCCAGAGAGGAAAAAGTCGAGAACGTTTGTATAGTAAAAATACCACTAGTGTTTCCTCTTATTGTGGGATATTGCCTGGTTGATTTGTGGTATTTTATACTCAATTATCCATCCAGCCAATTTATGTAATAATGTAACCTTCCTAATGGATCTCGAAAGTCTGACTGTCGAGATCTCGAAACACCCTAACTCCATTTAGATTTTTCGTGCGAGATCTCGCATCGCCAATCTTGGTGCGAGATTTCATACCCAACTAGGGATGGCAGTCTTAACAAAATTTTCTAAAAACGCCCAAATGGTACTTAAATGTGACTTAGACTGTATCAAATAAAGTTGAGGTTCGGATGTCAAGTGTGAGCTGCATTACTGTAGGCCTATCGCGAACCACGTTCGACGTATTGCCTCCCTGTCACACTTACGTACGAATTTACAAGTGCGACAGAGGGGCAACACGTCGAACGTGGTTCGCGGTAGGCCCTCTGTTCCCATACATACATTGATTGAGTGATTTGTAACATCTAAGACTTCGTGCTTCGAATTTGACAGATAAATGAGATGGCGCGGTACAGCTCCATACATTTTGCGGTAAAAGTTGACGTTTGGCAATTCAGTGACCGCTAAAGATATGGCGCAGTACAGCGCCATCTGAGGGCCTACCGCGAACCACGTTCGACGTGTTGCCTCTCTGTCGCACTTGTAAATTCGTTCGTAAGTGTGATAGGGAGGCAACACGTCGAACGCGGTTCGCGGTACCTAGGCCCTCAGTTTTGGATGTCAAACTAAGGGGTAAGTTTTTTCTTAGACTTTACCTCTCGATTACAATCAATTCTCATTGTTGCTCCGTTGTTGCGTCTAAATCTGAGATAATTTCATTGATAAAGAAACGTTCGCCGCCGCAACTGCCGCGATTATAACGTTCATTCCGTCACTTTGGGCCAAAATTATTTTCGTTGTCTTGTTTTTTGTCCCCGAAAAATGTGAAGGAGTGTCTTTTTGTATGAGTTGATTTTTCTCATGTAAATTATAATCTACAGCGAGAAAGACATAAAATAGCACTTTTATTTATTTATTTGAGAGAAGACACAAATACAATCGTGACTGAGTGGGCAGAAACAAGACAACGAAAAGAATTACCCTTTTATCAAGGAAGGTGTCCGATACAGCGACAGCAACAACACAACGTGAAGCTGGCCATACACACTAGGGTACGCCTGCGCAGTTTTGCTAACTGCACAGGTAAAGCTGGCCATAATACACACTAGGGTACGCCTGCGCAGTTTTGCTAACTGCACAGGTAAAGCTGGCCATACACACTAGGGTATGCCTGCGCAGTTTTGCTAACCGCACAGGTAAAGCTGGCCATACACACTAGGGTATGCCTGCGCAGTTTTGCTAACTGCACAGGTAAAGCTGGCCATACACACTAGGGTACACCTGCGCAGTTTTGCTAACTGCACAGGTAAAGCTGGCCATACACACTAGGGTACACCTGCGCAGTTTTGCTAACTGCACAGGTAAAGCTGGCCATACACACTAGGGTACGCCTGCGCAGTTTTGCTAACCGCACAGGTAAAGCTGGCCATACACACTAGGGTACGCCTCCCAGTATTGCTAACTGCACAGGTAAAGCTGGCCATACACACTAGGGTACGCCTCCCAGTATTGCTAACTGCACAGGTAAAGCTGGCCATACACACTAGGGTATGCCTGCGCAGTTTTGCTAACTGCACAGGTAAATCTGGCCATACACACTAGGGTACGCCTGCGCAGTTTTGCTAACCGCACAGGTAAAACTGGCCATACACACTAGGGTACGCCTCCCAGTATTGCTAACTGCACAGGTAAAGCTGGCCATCCACGCTAGGGTACGCCTGCGCAGTTTTTCTAACTGTACAGGTAAAGCTGGCCATACACACTAGGGTACACCTGCTCAGTTTTGCTAACTGCACAGGTAAAGCTGGCCATACACACTAGGGTATGTCTGAGCAGTTTTGCCAACTGCACAGGTAAAACGGAGCGTGTGCGGCATTCGCCTATGCAGTTTCCTAACCAGCTTTACCTGTGCAGTTGAACTGTACGGGTAAAGCTGCGCAGGCGTACCCTATTGTATACACAGCTTAATGCAGCTGCTGTTGAGATCTGAATGTCACCTTAAAGATAACATATCCAGTGTAAAAACTAGACTAATTGTATTATATAGTTAGTAGTGTATATAGAAAGGTATTTATTTCTCTTCAATGTTAATACTTTAATCGGGGCAATAATTTATATTTAAAAAGGTTGTTGATGTAGTTGTTTTCTTGACACTTTTATATTTTATTTGGAATCAAAAGATCTGAGTAAAGACTTGAACACACTGGTGCATTTGCGAAGTAAAAATTGGGTATTATTTTATTTTATTTTTATTTCTTGGGAAAACTTACAGCTAATGTAACAAAATAGGTTTCGAAATAAAAACAGTAAGCCAATTACAAGTTTCCACAGGTAGAAACTGCATAAAGTACCAAACAACTATAACCAAACGAATTCTAATCGCGTATATATTTATTTTTAAATTATATCGTGTCAAATTAATAAACATATTTTACGCGATTAAATCCCGTGATCCAGTCATTAAAATTTGAAAAATTGTTTACATTTGAATTAATAATCATACTAAATTTGAATTTATCATAGAAAGTAGGTAATTGTTGTACCTAACTACCTACCTAACTAGTTTAGCTTTGAAATTGTAAGTAACAATGTTTAGTAAAAAATATTTTAGTCAATATATTCTTTATTCAAATAGGCCTAGCAACAAGCACTTTTAAATCGTCAAATTTTAGAAATATCATCTTAATCTAAATATCAGAGCAAATTATTGATGCAGTTATTATTGTTCTAAAAAAAACATTGAATTATTATAGATATGGTAAACTTAATAATAAGAATTTCACAAAAGGATCGATTTTGAACCCATTGGAAATGGCTCCACTGAAATACTGCGCAAACGCACCAGCCCGAGTCTATCTTTTAACTACATTGTCAGCGTGTTATTAATCTTCTAGAATTGTACAATAAGTAATTAAGATATATGTGACGTTATCTATGAAAAGAGACCTTATTGTCGATGGCGCTTCCGCCGTTATAAACGATGCTCCGATACAAATACAACGCTGCGCGGCGCAGTGCGCCATATCGCCATAATGCCACATATCTTACTATTTCTTTTGATACAGGATCAAATTTAGTCATTCGATCCGTTAATATGATTAACCTTTTGAACGCCACGCCTATCGTACGCGGCGTGTCGTGAACCTTGTCGGTATGTATGAAAGTTGATATTGGGCTGTCGCCGCGCGCGTCATATGACTTCTGTGGCGGTCAAAAGGTTAAAACCTGGAGATTCTTTTAGTTAAACAAATGACCAAAAAAGTGCTTTCATTGCCCAAAGCGGTAAAAAAGCGCAGAAATCAAAACCAAGCGTATTTTGTATTCACGACAAATGCGTTTCGTATAGAGGAAGACTCATGTTAGACCGGCCCGGGTCCGGGCCTGAGCTTCCGACGCTTACTTTTCTATGACAGATGACCGTATTCTATGGTGATCACGTGATCACCGATCATCTAGATGATCACGTGGTGCTTTCCATATAAAACGAAGTGCCGGAAGCTCGGGCCCGGGCCCGGCCTGGTCTAAATTGAGTCATCCCTAAGATCTATTCTAAACCGCTGGTTCTATCTCAGCGCTGGGAAATGAAGGTCTTGGTCACTTTTTCGACGTACATCAAAATTTCAGTTTATAATTTACATAGTGGTAAAAACAACACAAATTGAAATATTTAACAAAATAATTTATATTATTTTCTAGCTGTAGCTCATAATATAAATATTTTTTGAAATACACTTTTTTCGTGTGCTGTTTAACTTCTTTTGGCTTGTAACAAAGTGTCCCTAATTAATAATTATGTACTTTACATACATAGTAAAATAAGATCAATGTGGGTTAGACCGGCATACAAAATATATCACAGGTAAGGCCGTCATAGAGTAATAACTCTTGTAATTTATACATTTTCGCTCAGACAAAGTCAGAAAAGAAGAGCTTCACTCTTTCTGCTTTATCGACCTTTTATAAACCTTCTGTAAGTGTAAAAGCGACGAAAGAGCGTGTAGACTGTCTTCTCTTGTAGACGGTCTTGCCCGCATCGAACTTATATCTTTCTAGAAGATTGAAAACACGTAAATTTTCGACCCGGTCATATCATTTTTATACTTACAGGTTAAATTAATATTACTGTTATTAATAGTACCGATACGATCATATTATAATTATTACGAAATACATGTGTGAAATCTGTATGGTGTTTTAATTTAAATCATGTAAATACAAGTAAATCATGTTAGATACGAAAAGCGTCCTCCCATCATAAATACCGCGACGAACTTGCATCTCTGGTTGTTGCAGGTGTTCATAGGCATCGGTAATTGCTTACTATCAGGCGGTTAGTCTGCTCGTTGCCTCCTATATTATAAAAAAAGTATTGACAGACTGAAAATATAACTAAGATTGTTTAATGTTAGCCACATTATCATTATTTTTAGTGGCTTTCGAATTAGACGGAATACCTATATTTGTACTTAGTCAGGTCATAAGTTTTGTCAAACAGGTTTTGACAGATAAAAAGCTCTCTTCTTCCTCGCGTTGTCCCGGCATTTTGCCACGGCTCATGGTAGCCTGGGGTCCGCTTGACAACTAATCCCAAGATTTGGCGTAGGCACTAGTTTTTACGAAAGCGACTGCCATCTGACCTTCCAACCCAGAGGGGTAAACTAGGCCTTGTTGGGATTAGCCCGGTTTCCTCACGATGTTTTCCTTCACCGAAAAGCGACTGGTAAATATCAAATGATATTTCATACGTACGTTCCGAAAAACTCATTGGTACGAGCCAGGGTTTGAACCCGCGACCTCCGGATTGCAAGTCGCACGCTCTTACCGCTAGGCCACCAGCGCTTTTTTTAAATAAAAAATATATAAATATATAGATAAAAAGCTATATGTACAGATCCCTTATTATTCATACATATGGGTTTAAATCATATTTAATACTGAATTACTTACAATATAATTTAACGTAATTTGCTGTCTCAGTTTTGCATAGTTCTATGTAATATTCAGAATTTTTTTATAAAAAAACATGCAAAAAATACGCGCCCTGTTCAAGGTAATTTTGATCCTTATTTATTTATATTTATTTATTTTTCTTTGTTACTTAAAACAAAAGCCGGATCTTTTATCTTTCTTAAATTATAATATAATTCAAGTGCTTAATGCCGCACCACGATGCGATCCGACCGGACCGGTACAGACTGGACGTTCGTTTCGTCCGTGCAATTTTATTTAGTGTTAAGTATGTTCGTCATGTTTATTTTATGTTTCTTTCCTTTTTTCTGTTACCTTCCGTGACTATTTCGCACTCGATGGTCTCATCGGAAGATCAGCGCTGGAAGTCGCCAGCAACATGCTGAGATGAGGCCATTTCGTGACACTTTACTCTCACTATGTTCTCTTTTATGTCTGTCTATTACTGTTTGTGTGTTTATGAATAAAACAAATTCTATTTCTATTTCTATTTTCAAGTGTATTGGTATTGCCAAAATTGCAACTGTACGTGTTTAACCAAACCTACTCGTTGGATGGCAGTCAAAAATTAGCGTGTCACTGAAAAGTACCCTAAGTTTGAAGAGTATTAGCTGAAGTACAGACTGGTCCGAGAAATAAGTGCCGGTGATAAAATAACGTTCTAATACAGTAGGTTCATACAAATAAACAATTGTACCTATTTTATTAATGTGAAACAAATTTTTACTCCCTTTTATAAAGTATGATTTTTCACAATGCACCCTCGTATTCGCTTCTAACGACAATCCCAAAGTAAACAAGTAGTAAATAAAGACGCGATATACATTTTAAACTAATTAATATTACCTTTTGATCAGTATAAAACAAGCTTTCAAATCATGGCAATCTTTTTTTATTAAAAGCTTTGTATTACATTTTATCAGTCAAAACCTTTGTGACAGAACTTATGACCTAACTAAGTAGGTATAACTAGTTTCTGCCCACCATTCATATAACATATATCTATGTCGTGGGCACTACAGTAACTACACAAATACTAAAATAAATTAATAATTAGCTTAAATACAAAATAGGCCCTTGAGGCATCGTACCAATGATGCTGGCGGCATTTCCTAGTTGTATCGCAAAGCTGATACGTTGTGCGAGGAAGCCGCCAGCTCTTCGGTCACCAGCCCGCGTAGCCAACGTGCATATCGTTCACGCTCCGTGGCGAACGAAACGCAACTGTCACAGTCGCACGAACGTGGAAGAGTGATAGAGAATGGTTGCGCACTGTGCGGTTTAAGAGGAATTTCCTCCCGTGGACGCTCCGGCTGTGGAATGAGCTCCCTGCCGAGGTTTTCCCGAGGGGCTACAGTATGGGGTGCTTCAAAAAAGGAGTGTACAGGTTTTTAAAGGGTCGGCAACGGCATGTAACACCTCTGGAGTTGCAGGCGTCCATAGGCTGCGGTGACTGCTTACCATCAGGCGGGCCGTATGCTTGTTTGCCACCGACGTGGTATAAAAAAAAGAGCGAGAGATGACTACGCTACGCTATGGAGCGTTAACGATTGTATCGCTACGCGGCCAGGTACGTCAACCTGGGACACGATTTCTGCACATAACTTGTGCGTACTGGGACCCCGAGGACCTAGAGAAGTAGAGACAGAAAATAAATAGATAGTCTGTCTCTGTCTTGTATCAGTATTCGTTGCTGCACGTTTTAAAACAAAGAAACTAGGGCCAATACAAATTCCTCTACTTGCTCTAGTTTACCCTATTGGTTTTTTGAGTCAATAATCTTACAAGCTAACTTAGTCCCACTTCCCATTATTAGCAGATACATTTGAAACCTTGTTTGATCCGCAACTTTTAATGCTGACTGTACGTATGTAGGTATATAGATACATATGTACCCACATACATGTAGGTCAAATCTTGTAAACAAAATTTGCGACGCTTCCCGATTTCAGATTGAGCTGAAAGTTTTGCACACATAAGTAAGTCGGGTGACAATGCAACATTATGGTACCATCGAGCTGCTGATGATGGAGGCGGGAGGTGGCCATAGGATTCGTTGAGTAATGATGAAACAACAAAACCTAATCTTGTTTGGGGTTTTTAGAATTATCTCGATGAGTATTAGTTGCCTGTGGTAACAAAAGTATAGTCAGCGATGAACCCTAGTACCAACAATTAATTTTTTACCAAAAACTCATTGTGTTTTTCTTAACCAGGATCATTACTAAGTACTATTGAGCGCGGAGGATATTTCAACTCACGATTTTCCGTGGTTTTTAGTCGATTTAAGGGTTTTAAGCTGCCTGTACACTCTAGTTACTAATATTTTGTGAAATAAGAATTGAGACGCCATTTACAACACACTTTTATATTATCACATTTAAACGCGTATACATGTTTATTCGTTAAAGAATATTGCAAAAATAAAAAGCTTGACAATCCGCCGCCACTTATATAGGTCGCTGGGAACTCGTAACGCGCGATGTATGCAGAGCAGCGCCATCTACCATGAAATTGAGTAAGCTTTCTTGCTTGCCTGCCTGTGGTAACAAAAGTATAGTCAGCGATGAACCCTTGTACCAACAATTATTTTTTTACCAAAAACTCATTGTGTTTTTCTTAACCAGGATCATTACTAAGTACTACTGAGCGCGGAGGATATTTGAACTCACGATTTTCCGTATTTTCAGTCGATTTAAGGGTTTTAAGCTGCCACACATCCCTTCCAAATCCTTCCCTACTTAACTTAATGTCACGTCACGGCTTCATTACAGAGTTTCATTACATTAATGGTCACGTTACGCAACTTCCCCGCTTTGTTACTTTAAACGCTCAAATTATTTTGTTGTGACAACACTTTAACTTAGCAAAGTGACGCATTAGTCAGAGGTAAATTGGGTAGGCTTAGCTTTTGTGTGTAGGGAAATACATCCCTTATGTACGTATACGAGATATTATTATTTATACAACGCAGCTGGCCAACTTTATTGTCACGCGTGCAATAGAGTATTTAAGAGTAAGTTCGGCCTAGCCAGCCACATTAGGGCACACGCTAGACGCTAGACAACATCCATAATGTTTATTTAGGGACGCCGTCATCGAAAACGATGAGGAGGACTTAACAGGGTGACCTTAGCCATTGGACAAACCCTGAAATCCCACGTAGGCTTACTTCTCAGGAATGCTCTGACGTTAATATTTTTTTCGAACAAAAGATATTTGCAATAATCGACAACAAAAAGAAACACACTGAGTTAATCTTTGGCAGTGTTTTTGACAATTTGTTCGAAATATTTGATAATGATGACATTTTTCAAAAGTCAGAAGCTTATTAGTGTCATAAATAAAAAAGATAATGAAAAAGGTTGACGAAGGATCCATACTATTCTTTGAGGATATTACCTTAGGAGCTACTAACACATAGAGACTGCTCCAAAGTAAAAATTGGTAATTTGTTAATTTCTTCGAAACCGCTACACCGGTTGTTATGATACTTTGTACACTGGTTCTAAATACCCTAATGCATATGTATCTTTCGGCTTTGTCCAATGGCTAGGGACACACTGTATACTTATTATCTTAACAGATTATACAACAAAATAAATAAATAATAACTTAATTATCTTACATGGATCGACCTAGCACAACTCATCATCAACTCAGAAGACGTCTACTACTGGACGAAGGCCTCTCCCAAGCATCTCCACAACGAACGGTTATTTGCTGCCCTCAACCGACGGTTTCCGTCCATCTAGTCTGGATGCCTTCCCACGCTGTATCTTCAGGTACGTGGTCGCTACTCGAGAACCTTTCTGCCCCACTAGCCATCGGTTCTGCGAGCAATGTGGCCCGCCTAATGCCACTTAAGTCTGGCAATTCTCTGAGTTATGTCGACAACTTTGTTTCTCCTGCGGATCTCCTTATTTCTGATTCGATCACGCAGGGAACCTCCGAGCATAGCTCGCTCCATTACTCTTTGAGTGACCTTGAGCCTTCTAATGAGGCCCATTGTGAGCTACCACGTTTCTGTACTACTAGGCGATGATATACATGCTGGTAAACTTGGAAATTCTCGAAAAATGTAAAGAACAAAATAAAAACGTGTCAGAGAAGCATGGAACGCAGTGTTACAAATATAAAGAAGATACAAAAAATTAGACATACACTTATTAGGAAAAAAACAAATGTGATAGATGCACTAGATTATGCAAAAAAGTTGAAATGGAAGTGGGCAGGCCACGTCGCAAGAATGGCAGACAAAATATGGACTAACCAGATAACTATGTGGCCCGGACCAAGAGGCAAACGCAAAGATGGAAGACCGTACATGCGATGGTCCGATGACATTGCAAAAATTGCTGGCCCAAAGTGGACTCTAACAGCACAAGACCGATCAAACTGGCTCTCTCTGGAGGAGGCCTTTACCCGAGAAGGGGTTCTTGCTTCGTAGCGTAGGAATATTCTTAGAGTTATTTAAAAAAATCAATTTAAATTTTTGATTATGAAATTGTTGACTACTTATCATAATTACGAGATATTCCTTCCAATTTTTCGAATCATGTTGACACTGTAACTACTTGCAAGAAATAAAAGGCTTTTTTTTTTTTTTTTTATATTTGTGATAAACATATGTTGCCTTAGGTACCTAAATTCGAATTGCGACCCCCTGCTTCCTACCTATTGACCCTCCGATCCTAGTTACCGACTAGGCTAAGAGGCTTGACTTATGTCCCCCGTACGGGGCAGAGAGCGTCCACAGTGCGCAGCCATCTGGATCGGTCTTGAGCTTCGTGCTGGAGATCGCTCCAAGTTTTTCCAATAGCTTTTGCCTCTGCAATAATAGTCTGTCGTCACCAGGTCTGAGGGCCTGACGCGAATCACATTCGACGTGTTGGCTCCCTGTCACACTTACACACGTATTTATAAATGCGACAGGGAGGCAAGACGTCGAACGTGGTTTGCGGTTGGCCCTCTGCTTTGGACGGCAACGTTTTCGCTTTCTTTAGGGATTCCAGTCTAGGGCTTGGTATGGGATCCCTTCGGAGTGTATGCCCAAACTCCATTTCACTTGGACTTGATCTGCTGGTTGATCGGGGTATCATTGAATTACCAACATCGTCCATCGCCCAGGATATGTTAGTATTTTTAGGGTGATGTTTGGTCTTTTGTCAGGATAATTATTTCATTTTTCATATGGAAACTCATTGCATATATGAACCGTTTTACATGAAACAATACCACGTTACCAACCAACCGTAACAAACCTCATAACACAACACAATCACACACACATAAAACCAAATAATTACCCCAGTAATTTACTCGCAGGAAACGAATTAGTTTCAATTCTTTGTCAATTATTGATAACACCGCAGAAAACCGTCCACACCACAGAGCTAAAAGCTAGGCAGAGGCACAGATACAGATGTGGACGTCTCAGAAATTTCAAGAAAATTTCATAGGAAATTAAAGCAACTTTTATTTTATAAATGGGAATTCTCTCTCCTATACAAAAATTTGTCAACGTGAAAATTTCACAAACTTCAGTAGGTGCGGGGGTAAAATCGTTAAGATGAAACTGCTCACCATACGCCGATCTCCTCATGTTTACAACTAGAATGGCTCACATCCAAATGTTCATAATGATGAATAGTATCAGGCGTTACTTTGTAACTGTTGATGTACTTCGGACCGTCAACATCTCCTGAGGATGCCTCGTAGAGAGGCGACACTCATACCGAGTTTTGTACTTTCGGTGGTGGGTTGTTATATTTATTTACGTATTTATTTTTGCGGTGGGAGGGTGGGAACATTAATTGCATGTAAAATAAGGGAGTATAACGGGTTAGCACTGATTGACTAGCACGTTATCTTTTCGCGGATTAGCAAAGTAAGATTTTTTTATTTAATTCGAATGTTCATGTCAAATTTAATGTTATCGCAGAATGTCGTTTTAATCTGAGAGCGTAACCTTAATTGTATGGCAGCGGCGGCTAGGTTCATTTGACTCTTATCCTTATGTCCAGTAAGTTGTAGTAGGATATTATGCAAGCGTAGAGACTTTGATTCGGTCCCTTCATTCAAATGCATATTCCGTCATAGACATGACAGAAAGCTTTATAGACCGCGGGCCACGAGCATATATCGTCAGTCATCGCCTCCCGGCTGATTCTTTGTCAGATGATAGTTCAGATGCTGTTTTAAATTTAAAAACCTTCAGCCGGTTGTATTTTTTTTTATACTACGTCGGTGGCAAACAAGCATACGGCCCGCCTGATGGTAAGCAGTTTCCGTAGCCTATGTACGCCTGCAACTCCAGAGGAGTTACATGCTCGTTGCCGACCCTAAACCCTCCTCCCCCTCGTTGAGCTCTGGCAATATCGCGGTAAAGCGCTTATTTTGTACATGTTAATGCGACCAGCTGACGTTCTTACCACCACGATAGAACCGGCTGAGATTTTTTTTTATTAACAATAGCATCTGAACTATCATCTGTCAAAATATCAAACGGGAGGCGATGACTAAATTTTTTAAGTGTTTCGGTGGCTGCCATTCCTCAACCCACCAACGGAGCGGCAGCTAACGTCCATGAGGGTTCACTATACGAGTTTACGCCCGGGAGGCGATTGGTCATGGAAATCTGTTCCTGGCTCGCAGTACCTTGTAAGTATCTCTGTGTTCGGTGCATTGCATCTTTAACACGTTTATAGCCTCGTGCGGCGCGTGCACACGCTGTCAGCAAAACACGCGTAAAGCAACAATTTACTTTAACCCAGATTTAGTGTACTTTTCGGTTCCATCGCGGCCGGGGGCATTAATTTAATTATCATAACATTAACACTCATATACTAACATTTAAAATTAATAAACATTTTCGCTACTTTCTTTCTGACTTCTAACACTCAACGCGAACCCGAGCCCGCACACTCTGTCTACCTTTCGACTCTGTGACCATACCGGTCGGTTTATGATCGGCTCTGGTACTTTTATGTGAGTCGATAAGACGACCAATTAGTAAGAGAAAATGGCAACGTTAGTGCTTTTTAATTTGCTTTCAGTTCAGTATGTAACATATAGAGATATGTTAGTTAAGTACGAACTGAAAGCACACCTGATAGCTCAACAGGGTATTGCTGCCTAAGGGCATCATTCTACATAGCCTCAGTTCCTAAATATGATTAACACCCAAGTAAATATCTGGTTACTGCAATATAATGAACTCGCATGTATAATGTATAATATGTGTACCTTAATAGCTGTTATTTATAAGTATTTTTATTTGATATTGCCTTTTGATAACTGATTATTTATTATTATCTGTCACACAGGTCGCGCAGTATGCCGTTCCGCTCACCTCACTGGCTCCACAGAAAACCAGCGCCGTTGACAACGCTTAGTCGTGCCAACTGCAATGCTGAGTGGAGACCATTTCAGCCTCACATCCTTATCGGTACCCCTAGTGTAACTTTGATCGACATCATAACGTGACGAACGCGTTTGCGTTAAGTCTCATTTTGTATAGGATTTTGAGTTTCCAAAACGTCCCACTTGGCGCGCTCTTTCTAAATCCAATACAAAATGAGACTAAACGCAAACGTGTACGTCACGTTTCGAAATCGAATTTATTTACACTAGGGGTACTGTTCTGTACTATTCAACTTCCACTGTTTCTTTTTTTAATTCTTGTTGTTGTTAATGTATTATCTTCTTTGTAATAATTGATGTGTTGTCTGAATAAATATAATTCTATTCTATTCTATTCTATTCTATTCTATTCTATTCTATTCTATTCTATTCTATTCTATTCTATTCTATTCTATTCTAATTTTAACATTGCATTCGTAGCACAGAAAAAATGTATACGTGCTATTTGTAATCTAGCCCCATGCAAGACATGCAAACCATCATTCAAAAGACTTAAGATCTTACCGCTGCCATGTTTATACATCTTAGAAATCTGCATGTTTGTAAAGAGGCATATGTATTTATTTACAACAGCTGAAGGCGCCTCTACCAGAAATCAACGGGATCCTGGAAGGTTGGTTGATAATTGTGTTCCCAGGACAGCATTATATTCCAATTACTGTTTCGTTATGTGCATGAAACTTTTTAACAAGTTACCAAAATCTATAAAAGAACTGCCTGTACATAGATTTAGAAACAAATTAATGATAAAAGCTATTATAGTGTAAAAGATTTCCTTTCTGAAGATATACAGCCAGATTTGTAGTAGTTTTAAGATTTTTGCATGCTAGTACAACCTGTTTAGTACAAATAGCAGAATAAGCAACCAATTGTCACTTACCACCTGAGACACTTTTGTACCTACTTATTCTTTGCAAAAAAATAAATACAAATACAAATACAAAATACAAAATTATTTATTTGTCCAACATAATATATACAGTATAGTAAATAAATACATATACAGTATGAGGTTCTTCAAAAAAGGAGTGTACAGATTTTTAAAGGGTCGGCAACGCGCATGTAACACCTCTGGAGTTGCAGGCGTCCATAGGCTACGGTGACTGCTTACCATCAGGCGGGCCGTATGCTTGCTTGCCACCGTCGTGGTATAAAAGAAAAACATAGGTGTACATAGGATGTTATAGATAAGTCAGTTTCACTATGTGGCGCCTTACGGCATACAAATTTTGAGAGCATGCTTGTCAATATATAAATGTATGTACATATTTACAAGTCATTATCATCTAAAAAATATTTTATAGAGTAGTAGCTCTTTTGAACTAACAATAGTTTAAAGGCATTTTTAAACTTGTTAAGCTGTAATACTTGAATGTTTTGTGGTATTTTATTAAATATTCTTGGGGCCATTCCAACCACATTTTTTTTGGAATAACAACTTTATATACAATTAGTGTTATATATAAATCGTTGAATTTATTAAGGTTTCAAATTAATTAATCAATCGATTTAATTAGTATAAAGGTCAGGAAAAAATGAATATAAACAAAAGTACAATTAAAGTGTAATTAAATTAAATTAAATTAAATTAAATTAAATTAAATTCTTTATTTGGCAGGCAAGAAACCCAAAAAATACAATGCACATAATAAAAGGTGTAAAAGAAAACATAAAATACAGTAAAGAATAAAAAATAATAATAATGCTTATAACCTCATTTTATTTATTATTAATTTCGATGGTTATAATTTAGTTTAGTTTATAAGTTTTGATACAATATTTATGTTATTTGGTTTACTTGAAATGTGTTGATAAATAAATTCAAAGCATTTTTATTATTATTTAGAGGCGCTATCTAGTTTTAAGATTTTTAGATCTTTTCTAAGGATCCAGAATGACATATTTATGCATTAAATCTACTTTTGTGGCTAGAACTGCGGCCAGTAGTTCAATTCGTTTTGAAATTATAAATAGCCGTTGAGCGGCGGTTTTCATACGCAAATCTAAAGTTTGAGCGTAATATATGTCATCTACAACACGGACGATTCTCGCAGCGTTTTATGGGGTCTGTAGCCTTCTGTACCCCTAGTGTAAATATTTTCGACAGCGAAACGTTACGTACGCGTTTGCGTTAAGTGTCATTTTGTATGAGATTTTTCACTTTCCAAAACGTCCCGCTTAGCGCGCTGTTCAAAAACCCATACAAAATGAGACTTAACGCAAACGCGTACGTCACGTTTCGCTATCGACTAAATTTACACTAGGGGCACGGTATTGACTAGACTCAGTACCCCTAGTGTAACTTTGATCGACATCATAACGTGACGAACGCGTTTGCGTTAAGTCTCATTTTGTATAGGATTTTGAGTTTCCAAAACGTCCCGCTTGGCACGCTCTTTCTAAATCCAATACAAAATGAGACTAAACGCAAACGCGTACGTCACGTTTCGAAATCGAATTTATTTACACTAGGGGTACTGATCCCCTAGTCTAACTTTATTCGTTACTTGTGACGTGACGTCCGCGTTTGCGTTTAGTCTCATTTTGTATTGGATTTAGAAAGAGCACGCCAAGCGGGACGTTTTGGAAACTCAAAATCCCATACAAACTTAACGCAAACACGTACGTCACGTTTCGCTATCGAATACATTTACACTAGGGGTACAGATCTCATCAACCTTCTCATTTTGTACCTTTTTAAAGGAGTCACCTCTCTCATGATGAAAACATCTAATGTCATTTAATATTATGTTCTATTCTATTTGCTACAGATTTATTTTCTTTTTATTATTAAAAGCTTTTATTTACTTTCACCTGACCGTTGTCTGTCTGTAATCAAATCTTGCAAGTTAAATTTGATCCACTTACCGGTTTCCGATTGAGCTGAAAATTTGCATACATATGTAAGTCGGGTGACAATGCAATATTATGGTACCATCGAGCTGATCTGATGATGGAGATAAGAGGTGGACATAGGAACTCTGTGATAAAACAACGCAACTTAATTGTGTTTGGGGTTTTTAGAATTTGCTCGATGAGTATTAGTTGCCTGTGGAAAGAAAAGTACAGTCAGCGATAAAAGCTTGTACCTAAAATGAAATATTTGCCAAAAACTTATTTACAAGATTTTATTTGCAATGTAAGCATGTAGGTATCTAATTATGTTTGTACGGGTCAAATCTTGCAAGTTAAATTTGACCCAATACCCGACTTCCAACGAAGCTGAAAATTTTCATACAGATGTAACTCGGGTGACAACGCAATATTATAGGACTATCGAGCTGATCTGATGCTGGACACAGAAGGTGGCTATGGGAACTCTGTGGTAAAACAACGTAAACTAATTACATTTGGAGTTCTTAGAATCTTCTCGATGAGTACTAGTTGCCTGTGGAAAAAAAAAACAGTAAGCGATAAAAGCTTGTACCAAAAATTCAATGTTTACTAAAACCTTATTCCGATTCTTGATTCAATTTTTACTAAAACCTTATTCCGATTGACGACCGGGTTGGCCTAGTGGGTAGTGACATTGCCTACGAAGCTAATGGTCCCGGGTTCAAATCCTGGTAAGGGCATTTATTCGTGTGACGAGCATGGATATTTGTTCCTGAGTCATGGGTGTTTTCTATGTATTTAAGTATTTATAAATATTTATATATTATATATATCGTTGTCTAAGTACCCTCAACACAAGCCTTATTGAGCTTACTGTGGGACTTAGTCAATTTGTGTAATAATGTCCTATAATATTTATTATTTATTATTATTTATTTATTTATTATTCTTGTCAATTCTTGTCCTAAAACTGCTGATATGGTTACATATGACATATGTAAGTCAAGAAATTAAAAACGAAATGCCATCTGAAACGGAAATTTCAACCCCGCTTCATTAAGTTAATTTAGACGCGTGTAATAATTATAGCCATATTACATGGTTATCACATATCAAAGCGGGCCGTTTTACAAACCAACAACTTAAACAAACTCGTATCTCATCTAAAACTGTTCAATAATGAACCATAATGTAAAGCTACTAAGGTCGGTTTTATACAAGAAAGAACAGCGTAAGAGTTTGTGTGAGTTAGGCTGTAAAACAAGAGAACGTCAAAAGTATTGGAGACACGTTTTGCCGTTTCATGCGTTGATCTTATGTGGATAAGGGATGGAGAGAGTGAAGAAATGTGCACGGAGTTGCCATCTTCTATTTTGCATTTTATGAAATAATGGGCTGATTTATATATTGTTGTCGACTATTTTTCTTAAATAAATAAATAAATATTATAGGACATCATTACACAAATTGACTAAGTCCCACAGTAAGCTCAATAAGGCTTGTATTGAGGGTACTTAGACAACGATATATATAATATATAAATATTTATAAATACTTAAATACATAGAAAACACCCATGACTCAGGAACAAATATCCATGCTCATCACACGAATACATGCCCTTACCAGGATTTGAACCCGGGACCATCAGCTTCGTAGGCAGGGTCACTACCCACTAGGCCAGACCGGTCGTCAAAAGATATCGATATTATTTCGTTAATAGATAGAACTGTAGTATTTTATACAAATAGAGGTTTCCAGTCGAGTACTGTGTTTAGGCAACGAAGCTTGCTGAGTAGCCTAAATAAGGTACGAGATTGAAAAGCTTGATTATACCACTATTGTATACAATACTTTTTCTACTAGTCATCTAAAATAATACTTTTTTTACTATAAAACTTAAATAATTAATGAAAATTGGTAAGTATATTAGAAGACAAATGTAGTACAAAAGGCATAAACGTGCTAGTTTAAAACCGTTTAGTCTTTTCAATGGGAGTGTGGCGGCACGTTATTGGTTAATTTTTTTTTTAGTTGATTACAGCGTATCGAAAAGAATATTATATATTATAGTTGAGTTAAGAGCCCATACATGAGAAATACCGTAAAATGGGGTGAGTAGGGTCAAAACTGACATTCAAACCTCGACAACATTTTATTTGTCATTGCGCCAAAAATCAGAACTCCCCATAATGCTGAGAGGACACCATTTCGTGGTATTTTCTCCTACCTATATTTTTCTGTTTTCTATAATTTTCTCTTCTGTATTTCTGTTTACGAATGAATTATTCATATTTTCTATTTTAAAAATAATATTTTTTCACCAGACTCTTCAGATTTCCTCTACTGGCAACATTATCCAGAATAACTTCGCATAAGTGTATGGCGTATAATTTGCGCACATTTAAAATGCTTAACGCGACTCTTGGCGATTCGCCGCGGCCGCGCTTAAAAATAAATTGGCTTTGTGTTGATTTTACGAGTATTTACAAGTATTTGCTGTTATTGTTTGCAAGAGGTACACCTACGTTAAGAGAGGGCGTTGAGACAGGAAATTAGAACGAAACAAAAGATATGACGCCGCGCGAAACTTCAGAAACTTGTGCGACGGAAGATTTGGCCACCGTGCGGGTTTTACAGTTTATCTCACTCTGTAAATATACGTGTGTATTCTTTCCCTGGGCTGTATTACTAGGTATTTCATACTAAAATTATACTATTATGGTATGCATTGAAGGAAGAGGGACGCGACAGTTTGACCCAGGCTATTTCATCATTTGATTCAATTGTGGTGAGCTTTGACCAAAGAGGAATTTTGGCTGAAGGGTGTCAAGTTCCGGCGGTTCCCTGGCACTGCGGGGGTGCGTAATGCATCGCAGCCATATAATTAGTTTTTTAGTTTTTAGTTTTCATATTTTTGAGGTTCCGTACCTCGAAAGGAAAATAAAACCCTTATAGGATCACTTTTTTATCCGTCCGTCCTTCCGTCTGTCTGTCCGTCAAGACCCTTTTTCTCAGGAACGCGTGGAGGTATCAAGCTCGAATTTATATCAAATACTCAGGTCTCAGGTCGCATCCGATAGCGAACGATCGTCTACTATATGATGTACTCGGAATTGACAGTGTCTGTTTTACTAGAGATTGTAAAAGGTTTAAATTACAAAAGTTGGCAAAAACAATAAGGGAAAGTTTTATAAACAGCGCCAAATTATTAGGATAGCCCTTATAAAGCTTTGGTAAGTTTTTTGGTCAGGGATAGTCGAGTGAATGGGATAGCAGTTAAGACTGGTAAGTTTTTTTAGGGTTAGCCGTCTTAAAGGGACGCCCATACGGGTATAATAGGGCGAGTATAGGCATAGTAGGGTTAGAGCCGGTGTAGTTTTATTTGACGTTCATAAGCGTATTTTAATATGCCTACTTGAATAATAAACTATCTTTATCTTTTATCCATTTATCGAGGAAAGGGTTGTCCCTGGCTCAAACGTATTTAAGTATACTAATATAAATATGAATTGACCCGTGTCAAATAGACACCTTATTTTAGTATTATAATAACTATAAATTTTAATATAATATCATATCCTGTTAATTATAACTGAACGGTTATTAAATAAACTTCGATAGACCGGATACGTATTAATCTACTGATCAATAGTAGCTCTTAATTCTTTGCATTAAGGCTTGTTATTGGGCAGTCAACTATCAATATTGTAGTTATTGTCAGTTGGCCTTCTATAGTCTGTTTTTATTTAGTTTCACCTGTCCCGTTATCTGTCTGTCTGTCTATTATCAAATCTTGAAAGTTTTTGAACCACTTCCCGGATTCATGGTTAAAAAAATACTTTTAACTTGCCACCGGTGGACCTTATGTTTTTGCAATAAAGTTTACGATTTTTCGGTTAGGGGAGAGTCGAGTTCAATCGTGCCATGTCTACATAAACAATGTCGTGTCCAGCGGCTATGGCACGGTCGCTTGTTTATCACCTGTCACCATGCCTAATGCATGCTTTTTTAAGTGCGAAAGTGGCAAGCATAGTGACAAGTGACAAAAATGCAACCGTGCTGCCACCACTGATATGGCATGGGGATGGAAATGAATAAAAGAGAGATAACATATGATTATCGTCGGTCTTGATCTAATTTTTGATGTTGGTTTGTAATAACATACCTTATGATCTAGATAAGTTAAGGAAGGCAGTAAAAATATTTAATTACACATATAAGCGGCTTTATTACGTGGGTTTTGAAAGTTAACTTACTTGTGTAGTCTATTTTCATATTGAATATTAAAAACAAAAACCTACATAGCAGTTTAATTAGTACTATGGGTTATTCATATGGGGCGATTTAACGACCGAAGCAATGAGCGGTCAAATCTTTCACGGATATAACTTGAATGATGATAGTACAGTTTAACCACTTGACGACTAAATTGTACCGATGACAGTCACTTCAAAAATACACTTTGACTAAGTAAATATAAATGTAACCATTTGTCAATATCAAGTAGAAGTACTAGTGCTCGACGCTGCACTAGTACTCGACATGGGCACTTTATGTCAAAGTAATAGGGATTAAGTTCGAATACAGAAAAATCTTCGTTGTTCAAATTTAACCTATATTTCCATGAAATAAAGTGCCCATGTCGGTGACTAGTGCAGCGTCGAGCACTAAACCTTAAATACCAAATTAAAATATTAAATATTCACTTGTAATAAAATTTTCTTTATTTTTTTGTACTATAATTGTATACACAAGCTATCTTTGGTAATAAAACAAAAAATCCATTAACCCGCATGTCATATCAATGTGGTTCAGTGAAGGGGACGGACTGGAAATCAGCGCTGCGCAGTCAATTTGTAATGAAATGGCTGACGCAGCGTATGCCGAGTCCGTTCCTGTTGCCGCGCATGCCAATTTTTTTTAAGTTAAACATTGTATTTTGTGGTCTGTCTGTTTTTTTTATTGTGTGGCAATAAATGGTTTCTTATTTTTATTCTTATTCTAAATTTAATCTTAGAATGCTCAATTTCATACTGTAGCCAAGATACTGAGCTTTTATTATGAACTGCCGCTTACTTCTCCTTACCTTTCAATCTATGCGTACGGCAGACAATAAATAGAGAACCATGGCGAGAAACAGCGAAAAGGGCCGTACAACGACCGCAATGTCCACGACTACTCTAACAAGAGTATACGACTAGGAAGAGAGATTATGAACTAGCCACCTGCCCGGCCTCGCACGGTAAAACCTTAACAAAAATATTAGTTTTAAGCTATAGCTTAAAGCTAAGTAATAAGCATGTAATATAATAAAATATTTGTCTTTGACTTGACAAAATATAACTTAAACCTTTGTTAAGAATCATTCTATTGATATGTGAACCCCACAAACATACATACATACAAACAGACAGACCCGGCGGGGGATAAGGTGCAATGATATTCAAATACATTTCTAAGTGAACGAGGAGATGGTGACTTGGACGCATTCTATCCGAATTGGTGGGAAACTACAGACAACAGGGTTGAGTCGAGGAAACGAGAGGAGGCCTTTACTTTACCAGTGGGCCATTAAAATAGGGTAATAAACATTGTAAGTGCCTTCTAAAATGACATATCACCGTTTAAATATAATGAAACACACTCAACTTGTCAGTAAAATAAGTTTTTGTCAAAAATTTAATTTTTGGTACAAGCTTTTATCGCTTTTTTTTTATGGAGGATAGGCAGGCGTTTGACCACGATCACACCTGATGGTAAGTGATGATGCGGTCTACGGTGGAGCACGCTTACCTATGAGATACCTAGGTATTTACTCTAGCCTTGAAGAGCTGTACTTTTCTTTCCACAAGCAACTATTACTCTTCTTCTTCTTTGCCATGTCCCGTTATTTGGGGTCGGCCCTCCTCGTTCGAAGGCGCCAGGTTTTTCTGTCCTGGGTTACCTGCGTGTTGATCTGCGCCTGCTCCATGTCTTTGGTAACGGTTGTCCACCACGGCCTCCCTTTGCCGTTCTTTTTCTCAACTAACACAACAACAACACACACAACAACAACTAATACTCATCGAGACAATTCTAAAAACACCAAACACAATTAGGTTGCGTTGTTTTATCACAGAGTTCCTATGGCTACCTTCTGTCTCCATCATCAGATCATCTCAGTGGTACCATAATATTGCATTGTCACCCGACTTACATATGTATGCAAATTTTCAGCTTCATCGGAAACCGGGAAGTGGATCAAATTTAACTTGCAAGATTTGATTACAAACAGACAACGGTCAGGTGAAAGTAAATAAAAGCGAACTTAATTTTTCGGATCCGTTTGTTTGACATAATTATTGAAAGTCATAATGTAATGATTGTCAGATTATCATTAGTCATAATTCTGAAACCGTTAACTTCTCAGGATTACCGTAAGGTAGGTCAGATTAGGTTTGTTTTATGAAAAGAAACTCGTTTCTGAGAAAATGCAAATTATGACTAACGAAAATGCGGACGAACAATACATTATGACTTAAAACCTCATGGGAAACAATAGAGACCCTCAATTTTTCTATGGGAAGTCAACTCTTCGCACCTTTTTTTTAATTGCCGCATATAAAAACCCCACAAAAAATAAACCTACTTAATGTAATTATTATCGTCACATATATTATGTAAGTTCAAAATTATTTTCCAAGCGTCGTCGTGTCGGAGGACCGCTAAGTGAGAAAAACAGGTGTAGTCGCAAATTGCAACAAAATAATTTACTCCGAGAAATTCGCAAAATCGACACAAAGTCTTTTTTGCGTCGGGGGTTAAAAAAACTGGTACGATATAACCGACTCTCCCCTAACAATGAGAGCGATGATACACCAGGTGCTTTTAAGCACCATATTATAGTTATATAACTAATATGGCTATTAAACTAGCCATAACACTCAAAAACTAAATTAACATCAAACTGACGTTTAAATTACCTAATGACGAAGATGGCGCGCGTCTAATTTTCGAATTAACATTTTTAATTGTATGTTAGGGTTATGAGCTGAGCTTTATTGTGTGTTAGAAAGATTTTTAAAGTAATTTACAAATGAAAAATACTGTTTAAGATCTTGTTTGTCTGTTATTTAAGGTGCAGATGCAGAAAACGGATTTAAAAATAGTCGTAGTGCTATTTTGGATCACAATATGGCTGCCATTTAAATATCAATCTAGAAAATGTTCTCGAGGGCTTTTATAGATTCGAATCCTGCAGTGGCAGCATGGTTAATTTTTATCACTTGTCACTATGCCCGTCCCTTTCGCGCTTACATACTTATGAGAACGTGACAGGCATGGTGACAAATGATAAAGAGCCGACCATCTTAGCCCTACTGAGTTAGTTACTTCAGCTTGATAAAACAAAATCACGAACATAGGTTTAAATTGCTAACAAATTACTTGAAAAGTTGTAACAAATTATGCAAAAAAGCTAAAAATATATGAAAGTTGTTTTTAAAAATCTGCAATATCATGTTTGAGGGAATGTATCGATTATATTTTTACTTATTTCAACGTTTAAAAAATTAAAATTAAGAAAACATGATATCCGCGCTTCCGGGCACCACTTCCATCTCTTTCATGCTTATGCTGAGTGAGAGTGAGAGAAGAACACGAACGTACTGCACCTTAATAATTAGTAGTAGTAGTAGTTAGTAATTAATAGTGGTGGTGGTGTGGTTGTAGTTAATTGTATGTATACTCAAGGACAAGTTCACAAACATCTTTAAAAGTTAACATTCCAAAATATTTATTTACGGTACACGTGCGGAAAGGACCATAATTTACTGTAAAACGTTGTACGATAACGTGCGAATTTCCTATTTTTCGCACTTGTACCGTAATGTACTACACGACCTTTATTATCAATGTTTTAGGCTATGTACCCACGCCCGTATAGGTAAGAGAAAAATTAACGCTGTGTGAACCTAGCCTTAGAGACCTAGTTAATATGTGACCGCGGCCAGCAATATATGTATGTATGTATGTATATACTTTATTGTACATAGAAATAAAAACACGAAAAACACAGTTACAGAGTAAATTAAATACAACAAAGGCGAACTTATCCCTGTATGGGATCTCTTCCAGTTAACCTTTGAGGAAATGAGTAAAACAGAAGTAACGGTGAATGAATGACAAACACAAACAAAAGTGTACAATCACTGAAATTAATGAAACGCACGTTTTGAATACACATTGATACAAATATACATAGATAGAAAAATAACCATAAAATAATGCATACATATATATATATAAATAAAAATAAATAAATATTCAATATAATATAAATAAATATGAATTCGAAACAGAAAAGTAAAGGAAATTAAAAAAGTAGAAGTACTCAATGGAACTAGGAAGTCGTAACCAAAGTATCGGAAAGCCACAATTTTTTAAGCTTCTCCTTGAGTGATGCTTCAGATTGGGATTGCCTCACGGACACCGGAATCTCGTTCCATAACTTGACATAACTATATAATTAACTATATTATTGACTAACATATATTTTAACCAAAAAATCTACAAATAAAATATTCATGTACATATATTGTTGATAACATTATGATTGTCTCAAACAGCGCGTGATTACGAAGTATTGAAGATAAATTGGATTGTTTACATTGTTTGCAGTTTCTATTGGACTCCACTTCAGACTTGTCCGAGCACCTATTTATTTCAACTAGTTTCAATTTCCATATATTCATGACCTTGTTCACAAAACCGTAAAATAAACAAGAATGTAATATACAACTTGGAGCATGAATTACAAACTAATTACGACATATGGAAATGAAGACATTAAGGGGAATGGTGGCGACCGCTTCTCCATACAAATGAGTCCCCATTTTCCTCGCTGGATATTAATATTTTTGAAAATATTTTGACACAATTTGATGCATATCAACCAAAGCTGTGCCCCTTCGATTGATTGTATTCTATAGTGTGATTATAATAAAAGTTAGGAGCGTAAAACTAATTCCATGCAAACTTTTAAAAGCTCCTTAGTCTTATGAGACGACCGGTCTGGCCTAGTGGGTAGTGACCCTGCCTACGAAGCTGATGGTCCCGGGTTAAAATCCTGGTAAGTGGCTGGTATTCGTGTGATGAGCATGGATATTTGTTCCTGAGTCACGGGTGTTTTCTATGTATTTAGGTATTTATAAATATTTATATGTTATATATATCGTTGTCTAAGTACCCTCACAAGCCTTATTGAGCTTACTGTGGGACTTGGTCAATTTGTGTAATAATGTCCTATAATATTTATTTATTTTATTTATATATTTATAATAATTACAAATTCGAAAAAATCAAACGAAGGAACATAGTTGATATACAGACAAAGAAGTTTTTGTGGCAAAACTAAGTGTTTGACAAAATGAAATATTGACATGTCTGTTATCGATATTACCTTAACGTTACCTATATACCTGTATTTTATGAAGCGAACATAGCTACTGTAAAATACACAACACGTTTGATATCTTCTTTAATATATTGGTCGCGTTTTCTATTCTTTTAGCACTGTATACAATGGTTTGTAGTATTATTTTAAAGTACAAAATAAAGTAATAAAAAAAATATGTAAAGATTTGTAATTAATTGTCATTCTTGAAATTTCTCGGTACTTAACAGAAAGTAGTATTTACTATGACTGACTTATCGATAACAGATTTATCGATATTTAATTTTTTCAAACACTCGTTTTTGCCACGAAAACTTCTATCTCTGTTGATATACATCAAATTGTGTCAAAATATTTTCAATGATGTTGAAGGGCCTACGTTTGTATTGGAAGGCGGTTTCGGGGCGGTTGTCTACTTTCGTCTTAATGATTCGGAGGCATTGGAATGATTTACTTTCAAGGAAAGGTATGGGTTTCATTTGCCGGTTATCGCGGCCATCTTTTTAGGCGTGGTTTTGGTTGGTTAATGTGGGCATGCTAGGGATAGTGCAGCGTTAATTCTTTGCGTAACGTAACGTTAAAATAATTGTATTTTGAAAATATCTCTTCTTCCTCGCGTTGTCCCGGCATTTTGCCACGGCTCATGGGAGCCTGGGGTCCGCTTGGCAACTAATCCAGAGAATTAGCGTAGGCACTAGTTTTTACGAAAGCGACTGCCATCCGACCTTACAACCCAGAGGGTAAACTAGGCCTTATTGTGATAAGTCCGGTTATTTTAGCAGTTATTGGGATAGGGCACTGGGATTATGTCCATACAAGCGACAGAACGCTCGTTTTTAATGTTAAATATAAATTAATAATTGTATAGGATATTAATAATATTATTGAATGGAATTTAATGTAATTTAATTATTATTGTTTATTTTTAAAATGTTTTGATTATTATTTATTATTTGAATATATTTGTACCATAAAATTTATGGACCCAGAGTCTGAAATAAATACATTGAGTTGAATTGAATTAATTTAGTCAGTATTTGTAAAGTTACTGTAATATCTCTGTATAAAACTACCTATTATGTAAGTAAATGACTATGTTAAAAATAGTGTGTAGTGTACAATAAATAAAATGGCTCAAAAATCTTCCAAGATTTGAGCCAAACATACACACTAAATATAAGCTTATAACCTAGGTTCGGGGCAGCCATTCGGAGTAATGTGGGCCGAACAGTGATACAAATCGGGCCGACACGCGTTCTGGGGTAATCACTTAATTATTGGGCGACACCTTGGCGCAGTAGGGTTGCCAGTGCCACTCAGTTTTAACTTTAAATAGTAGCTCTGTGAGCTGTATACCTCGCGATAAACTGCTTAAGTTTAAAGACTATAATCATATATTTACTGACTTACCATCAGAGTTAAAAAAGTACATGTGTAACAAAGCAATCACTTAAAAAGAAAATAAGCAGCGTACTACTAACTAAATTTAAAAACACAATAAAGTAAAAGTAAAGTAATTTATTAAGAAACAAGTTTAATATATATAAACAGATATAGTAATAGTGATTCTTAAGTAATGACAAACAAGATAGTACACAGTGCTGTATTGTCTTGTTTGCCAGTGCTATTGCTATTAATATGAATATTACCAGCTATATAAGATAAAGAACCTTCACTTAATGTTATTTGGAGCCTCGTCTGCCAACAAACCATACTTTGGTTTGGCGGAAGTTGTGATTTAGTTTTAAGGTTTGTCTTTTGAATAAACATTTAAAATATAAATAATTCAGCCTATATACGTCCCACTGCTGGGCACAGGCCTCCTCTCATGTGCGAGAGGGCTCGGGCTATAGTCCCCACGCTAGCCCGATGCGGATTGGGGACTTCACATACACCTTTGAATTTCTTCGCAGATGTATTGCAGGTTTCCTCACGATGTTTTCCTTCACCGAAAAGCTAGTGGTAAATATCAAATGATATTTCGTACATAAGTTCCGAAAAACTCATTGGTACGAGCCAGGATTTGAATCCGCGACCTCCGGATTGAAAGTCGGACGTCATATCCACTCGGCCACCACTGGTGACGTTATTTTTATTTTGTACTATGTTCAATCATTATCACCGCGGATTAATAATGGTCTTAAGTACCATAAACTCCACTGACCTACATTTTGGACATTTTCCGAAACGACAGAACAACTCCGGCTTACTACCGAACCTGTTTACAAAATTTCTCGAGGTCCGAATGTTCTTCTCTGTAGGTCGCAATTTTTGCATTCGGATGTTTATATATAGGCGCGGAACATGACGAATATTCTCATGGAAGATTTTTTTTTTAATACTATTTCGGTGGCAAACAAGCATGCGGCCCGCCTGATGGTAAGCAGTATCCGTAGCCTATGTACGCCGGCAACTCCAGAGGAGTTACATGCGCGTTGCCGACCCTAACCCCCTCCCGCCCCTCGTTGAGCTCTGGCAACCTTACTCACCGGCAGGAACACAACACTATGAGTAGAGTCTAGTGTTATTTGGCTGCGGTTTTCTGTAAGGTGGAGGTACTTCCCCAGTTGGGCTCTGCTCTAGATCTGGAATGACATCCGCTGTGCTGTGCCCTACCACAGTTTCCACAAATTCTTAGAAATTTTGAGAATGTTATTTAAGTTCTGCAACTTGCACATTGCCTGTGATGAGGCATAATACAGCTACCATATGTAATAAGTACGGTACCTAGCTGATGGTTTGCTAATGTTTTGCAGAAAGTTGTTTATTAGAATCTTGTGTTGCATAATGTTACTTGGTACAAATATCCTTTGGCAGAATTTTTTTTGCCATACTGCTTTTCACATAATATTATTTCGCGGAATTTCTTTTCGCATAATATTATTTGGCAAATATTCCTAACCTAACCCAGAAAATTCTGCCAAATGACATTATGCCACATGACTATTATGGCAAGTATATATTTATGCGAAAGTTTTACTGCGATACGTTATTATGTGAAGTGTATTTCTGACAAATAATATTCTGCCAGATGAGGATAGCTATAATGTTAGCAATTTCGTTCAACGAAAGAGATTACCTTGTCTCCATAAAGTTTCAAAAAATTGATTCTGTGAGGCGATGGATGCTAGGTGCTCAACTGTTCCAATTTAATTTGTTAATGTGCCATTATTGTTTTATAATTGTTAATACTTATAATTATTATTGCTGTTAGTCTAAGTTTCGTGACGCATTGGTTCAACTGTAATGTCATGTAAACATTTTTATCAATAAAAAAAATATATATTTTTCCACAACTCTTACCAACCCTACCGCTACCCGCCTGACCGAGCCTATTTTTATTATATCAATTTGTGGCCATTGAAGGCTTGTATTTACGTTAATACGCTTATAATTGCGTCTCCATGTGGACCCACCCTTATCAGATCCAACTTAACCTCGGTTACGAAATATATTTTTAATGTCTTTCTTAATGGTAGCTTATGAAGCCATTTTCATATCCTAATGGATTTCTATGATTATTTGAGTTTAATGAAGTTTTTAGATGACGAGATAAGTTATGATTAATTATGAATATGACGGTTTGTGTCGTTTATATTTATTACGTATCAGTGGCGGCGCGTCACAAATATTCGTAGGGAACCCGGAGCTAATTTTACTTTCCTTTTCTTCATGATCCGATCGTGAAAGTACTCAACGGTCTGAAATTAGACAAGCCGGTGGGAATCGAGTTCTTTGAACGATCCGCCACTGTTACGTATCTACATATTTCTGGGTAGGTAGGTAAAAGCCTGTCAACGTGCACGTTGGCCGACCGGTGGGCCCCGCCGTGACTGAAGCCGGATCCCTTTGTTTGACATAATTATTGAATGTCATAATGTAATGATTGTCAGATTATCATTAGTCATAATTCTGAAACCGTTAACTTCTCAGGATTTTCGTAAGGTTACTCGTATCTTATAGATAGGTTAGGTTAGGTTTGTTTTATGGCAATCCTGAATAATTACGCGTTTTTGAGAAAAAGCAAATTATGACTAACGAAAATGCAGACAAACAATACGTTATGACTTTAAACTTTATGGGAAAAAATAGAGACCCGACTGAAGCACTGGGTGCTGCTACATCTTATACCTTTAAACGAGCAATTCTTGTATATATTATATATATAATATATATATATATATATATATATATATATATATATATATATTTCAGGGATCTCGGAAACGGCTCTAACGATTTCGCTGAAATTCGGTATATGGGGTTTTTTGGGGGTAAACAATCGATCTAGATTAGTCTTATGTTTGGGAAAACGCGGGTTTTCGAGTTTTCATGCGTTTTTTCTTTCGACGCCGAATATGGTCGCTAATTTCGTGTTGCAGGCCACTGTCCGTCTGGTCCAGCGGGTTAAGACGCGGGCGGCAAGAAGCAAGCAGTGTTACGGGTTCGAATCCCGCCCGGTGACTAACTTTAGTTTTTTTTTTTTTTATATGTTCAAGCTTATATATAATATTTTCATTTTTATTGTTTTAGACAAGTTTAATTTAGTAAAAAAAATGTAGTTAAGATTATCACCTATACACCACGATATTACAATAAATAGTTATAACCGAGCAAAGCTCGGTCGCCCAGGTATTGCCTCATTATGTATAAAAATGTTTTAATGTTAAGTTTGTACTAACCCTAGATTTAAGTATTATATTCATCATCATCATTCGCTTGCCCTTATCTCATTCATTTGGGGTCAGCGCAGCACAGCTATCTTTTTCTCCCATACCTCTCTCTCACCCGTCATCTCTCAGTCACTCGCGTTCGTTTCATATCTCTCACGACCTGGCCACGACATTGCGCAACTGCCTTCTGGAAACTAGCTACTGGATAGAAACGAAAGGTCCGATTGCTGTGTCTTGTATGGCCAGTGGCAATAAGCTGTCAGGAAGTTCAAATATAAAAAGGGCTTAACCGAGGAGTCAGGGGTAAGGTTCTTTTCCCTTACCACAAGCCGTATCCAACCGTTTTGCGAGGATCGTAGCCATAGGCACGACCTGCGCTGATGGTTTGGACATGAGCTACCTTGAATAAGGCTGACTCATATTGAATGCGAGGTAGGAAAATGCTATACTCTGTAGGTGCATGGAGTAGTTTACATTCCCCACCTCAGATACCCCGCACCTCCACCATGTAAAAGAGATACGGTCTATCTGAGGTCGGGAATGTAAACGCTCCAGGTAAATTTCTGATAATATTTATATTTTTTTTCTTCAAACAACACAATACAACTATCGACTATCGTGAATGCTTGCCGCTTTCAGAATGAAATCACCTGCAGATCTTTATTCCTTCAGCAGGGCGATAGTTCTGCATTCAAATAATCGTTGCCAGTTATCTACCACGAGACTGTAAAGGTTTCTAATCTTCACAGTACAGAACCCTAAAAAAAGAAACAAACTGTAAGTAAAACAACATTCTATAAAACTTAAATACAGCTCAAGCTCAACAATGTCTCAATACCAAAAGACAGTTACTGTTACAAACAGGCTTTTTCACTTCTTTCTGTATTTATTCAGAACGCCATTAATAAATGAGCTGCGAAAACAATTTAAGCCAGTTGCGTGCCGTACACGGTGGAAAGAAATGGCTTCCAGTCATGATATATAGCGAATAATTTCAATAAGAAACTATGATTGCTAAGTCAAGAATCAAATGTAGGGTTTTATTATACGTTCGTCAATGTAAAATGAAAGATAGTGACAAAAAATCGGCCAAGTACGGGTTGGATCACGGATTTTAAACAAACAATTAACATTTAAGAGTTTGTATACTTATTGAATTATTACATGTTTTAATCAAAGAAAACATCCATAAAAAAATACATGGAAATATAGCTTAAAAGGTGAAATTTGGCTGGACAGAAAAATCACAAAAACATGTGGTCTTTCCATTTATTTTCAGTTGTATATCGTTATCGTGTTAGTTTACATTACGTTAGAAGTTACATTACTCTAAGGACGGGTCTTACGGGCAATGAGAATGGGGCCAGTACAGCGGTGTCACGCACACGAATTCGAGCCGATCGTGCAGTCTAACGCCGCAACGCGATTGGTTGATGAGTTCGCATCACACACGCGATTGCTCGCAACCACAAGTATAGTTGCGTTAGAATGCACGATTGGCTCGAATTCTTGAGTGACACCACTAAACTAGCTCCATTCTTAGTGCCCGTAAGACTCGTCCTTAGATATATGTCAATGCATTACTCCTATTACAGATTTTCACAGTTAAAAGACAAGCGTTTTATCAATTGAAACCTACCAATTTTACGATATTATCCGGAAAATGTCCAACTAATAATAACACGACATAAAACCATAACGTACACAACCTATCGCTAAACAATTTCAGCGTAGTAACAGATCTGATAAAACAACGATATTAAGAAATTTAACATTTAATAACCTTATCGTTTTCACGAGAAACGTTCCCAAATTGCCAGTACGGAGGCCTGAAAACCTGTGTTCAAAATAACACAAGCGTATTCAATAGTTTGTGATGTTCTTTGCTAAAAGGAACCTTAAGGAGAATAAGCACTTACGTCGGTAAGCGTCGCAAGTGTATTGAACCACCGTTTATTAGAGCAAAAGCGCCAATAGCTTTTTAGATCCTTTTTCTACAGAATTATACATAAGTTTATAGGACTTTTTGGAGGGGAGTGGACGTAGTTAGCCCCTATCGCATCGTCGCGAACTTAACAAGGAGTAATTTTTTACATTTCCTACTCTTTTCTAGTACGCGGAAATAGGGGTGACCAGGCTTTGAGCAACTTCGAAGCCTTTGGTCTGCAAGAAACTCGAAATATTTCTACTTTACTTTCATTTATTCACCATAAAGTAATATGTGCATTGCATGGTATCTCATTACAAACAATCAAATAATTAATATAATTCCAATAAACTATAGTACATTAAAAATAGTTGTTTTCAAGCTAAATAATTACGTAAATTCAATGTAATTACTTAACATTATGCAAAGTTTTTTATATCAATATCACAGTTTAAATATTCAGTCACAGAGTAGAAGGCATGCTTCCTGAAATAATTAGATATTTTATTCTTAAAGGTTGACTCACGCTACACAGGGGCAGGGCCGGGCCGGAGCTTCCGGCGCTTCGTTTTCTATGGAAAGCATTACGTCATCACCGGAGCTCTGTAGTGGCCCGGTGCGGGCTCGGAGCGGAGACTAGCCGGTCATGCTATGAGCAAAAATCGGACTTCCCGGAGCCTCCGGACCACCCGGTGACTCAATTCTTCCTTTCGGGTGATATTCCACTAGTCTAAGATCTTTGTCCAATGTGCATTGCGTCTCACTCTCTCATTAAGCAAAATGTCAGACGCAAATACACATTGGACCAAGATATTGGAAAGATGAAAAAACAGAATACCACCCTTCGCAATGTGCATGCTCGGATGTGTCGGTATATATTTGCCAAAAAAGGAGGGTTACAAAACGTCATAAATTTGTTTGTTAAATATGGATGGTATAGCCAATACATTACTTGGTCGGGTTATATTTTGCTCGGCGCAGAGAGAAGTTAATTAACAATGACTGTCAATCTCTATATGAAACCTAAAGCTACACAATTCTACATATTGCCGGTTTTGTGGAAAGCAATAAAAAAATAGTACTTATATTTATTTTAGTCACGCTGACTCCACATTTTACTTGAGATAGTTGATAGCGCCAGACAAGTTGCCTAAGAATTTGTTACCAATTTTAATAGTACTTAATATCTAGATTAACCAGTGTGTTAATTTTGTGGGCTTAAATGAAGTGGAATAAAAAAATGTTCAGAAGAAGCAGAGCTTTAAGAACTAAATACTGCCGTTACGTACATATTGTTGGATTATCATATTATTGACAATGAAATACATTATATAACAAAAGAATAACGTACTATAAGTATATATAAGTCGTTACGTAGCCGTCTGTTGTCTGCCTCTAAGCCTATTTGTAAAAAAACACCCTGAATATTTCACAAAGCGTTCATGCAAAGAAAATATCAGATCACAATATAAGTACAATATGGTACTTCCGAGAACTAGCACCTCAATATATAAAAAAAGTACGTTCATATCTGCTATTAATGTCTTCAACCATCTGCCAAACGAAATAAAAAGCCTCGAAGGAAATACTTTTAAAAGATGCTTAAAAAACTTTTTAATAGACAAAGTTTTCTATAATTTAAAAGAATTTTATAACTATGTAAACCTAAATGTATATTAAAATATAGTTTAAGATAAAATATTAAAACCTAGTTTAAGTTAAAAATAATTGTATACCCGAGAAGGGTAAAACTGTTGATACTCATCAAAAAATGTACCTAAGTCATATTCTTGTACCTACACAGTTTGCACAATAAATATTTCTGATTTCTGATTTCTACATTTAATCAATTGTTTGTTTTGTCTTTTCTTTTGTATCTTTTTACTGAGGTGTTCCAATAAAGAGTATTCTATCTATACATTTATCTATCTATCTATCTACGCAAGGTTTATTACAAGCGACTTAGTTAAGTATTTATTTGACCTATATATATTTCCCGAACAACGTGGTATCCGTGAAGATTCAGTCTTTATTATTTACTTTTCCATGTTAGGTGTTACTACATGAAAGTCGCAACGGGCGACTCGGATATATACGTCAAAATTATATAAGTTGCATAATGTCTTGATTTATTTTGTGAAATACGGAGGTGTTGCGGAAATGTAATTAAGTCGGATTATATTAAATGAGATATCTAGTAATGTTACTGCTTGTAAAAATTATTCATTAATGAGCATGTAGGTTATA
Source organism: Cydia pomonella (assembly GCF_033807575.1). Lineage (NCBI taxonomy): Eukaryota > Metazoa > Arthropoda > Insecta > Lepidoptera > Tortricidae > Cydia > Cydia pomonella. The sequence continues at coordinate 22,793,501 of NC_084712.1, read as the reverse complement.
AATTAATATAAATATACTAATTTTTTCTCATATTCCCACATATTACTTTTCATTTCGTACGAAGTTATATATAATGAAATATCTCGTTAATAAATTTATAGATTACGGGAAACCATTTCTTTTACTTAATTTAGAGTCCAACTGATCTTCTGTAAATCTGCCTGCAGAGAGTACGAACATCATATTTCAGTGTAGTTATTGAATTACTCATAAAGGTGCCTATATTTCATTTGCAATCTGTCGTTGGCGATATTATTGCTAACTGCTCGCGTACGATGCATTCTCCTGAAATAGATAGGCCATACTTTTTTTCAGGCTGTAGAGAGCAGCACTAGCATGTATTATAAACCTGAGAGTAACTTATGCATACTATGCCTTAAACAGTTTTTTGACAAGTTTTCACTATGGCATTGATGCATCAAGGCGTTTTGGTTACAGATGGTCTAACGCGAAACGCGGAAATCGAAATTTCGTTACCTATCTGCCTCTCTGACCCACTATTATTAAGAAATGATACAATGTAATGTGAGCATTACAATTAAGTACACATGTCTATCGAATATGCAAGAATGATGGAGGCAGAAACCACAATTTAGATTTTTCCATTTCGCGGTAGGCCCCGTGTGTGTTAGTAACGCCCTCTACGCAGAGTTTTGCGTAATATTCCCTATTTTATGCCTATTATTACTGTAACTACTGAAATAATACAATAATACTCTTCGTATGTTTTATTGTTCTTAAATTAATGATTAAGACGTGGAACGCATAATTTCGTCAGGGGGAAGCCTATGTGTCTCTCTTTCGCACAAAGATAGATCGCGCAGTGATAGAGAGGCGAATAGATGAACTAATGAAGTGTATTGTAGTATCGTAAGTGTCAGGATGTCAGGACGATTATAGCTATTTATAAGTTTTATAACGATATAAATAGCTATCATGGTCCTGACATCCTGACGCTTACTCCAAGTTTTATTACCTTTTTTGTACTATTTGGTACATGATATCAAAAAAATTGTACCTCACTAAAAATCGAGAAAAAATATTGAAAATAATGTGGTCAGCTATTCTGACGTCAGGTCGACAGGGCCAAGTTCAGTTCTCCTAGCTGTAGGCGTTATATTGAATTCATCTTTTGGCAAAGATTTAGTACCTAATTTGTACCTTTCATGATGATTTATTTTACTTTGACTTAAAAAAAAAAGTTACAGTTAGAATAAACTTTGTATGTGCACAGCGGTGTAGCCACTCAATGTGAACCGGGCCTTCAATATAGTTCAACAGTTAATATTTTTGGCTAAAACAGTTATCTATTTTACGAGGGGTCCATAGTAGTTGTTTAACCAATACAAAAATGAGAAGTGGAAATCTTGAGCGTTTCGAGGGCTTTAAGAGTCCTTATTCCTACAGACGAGCGTATTTTGTAAAATGCTTCCTTTTTCATTCAAGATTACGACGTAACTATTAGTATTTATTCAAAAACTGATAACGTACTTAAATAATCGTTTCCTAAACTAGGGGCTCCAACAGTTCAAATTTTCATTTTCTCTTTTAAACCTCTTTTTTAATGAGGTTTTTTGGGAGTCTTTTCCAAATTTTGCAGTGAGATGTGGCGTTTCGGTTCTCAATTTTGCTATAAACAAGAATCATTTGGTACATGAATGACTACAATTTGATTCAACATATCTCGTACGAGGGGCTGGAATGATTAACAATCGAAGATTCATTTGAAAAAAATGATAAAATACCTTCCGAGTTTTCTTCATTTTTTTGGCGAAAACAGGGTTTTATTATATTTTATTTCCGCAAATTGTACGCATATTTTGCTTTAAAAATAATATTATAGCAAACTGTAACTTTATGTTAACCTATAAAAAAAAAATCGTAACTATGGGACCTACATTGCCGTAAATTTATATTTTTTTAAAACACGTATAAATCACGCAGCAGCGACGCCCCGCTCTCAGTCCGCGCGGAGCGCGCTTAGAGGACGGACCTGTGCTCGATTGTCAGGCATTCGTTGCGATCGTAATCAGCTACGGAGTTCCGAGAAGTGCTATATACTGCGATTAGAAAATCTTAATAAAAGTTCATTGTTTACAGTATGCCTAACAGACTCGCTTATTGATGGATTTTCAGTGTTACTTTTTTTTTAATACCAAGTCGGTGGCAAACAAGCATACGGCCCGCATATGTACGCCTGCAACTCCAGAGGAGTTACATGCGCGTTGCCGACCCTAACCCCCTCCCATCCCTCGTTGAGCTCTGGCAACCTTACTCACCGGCAGGAACACAACACTATGAGTAAGGTCTAGTGTTATTTGGCTGCGATTTTCTGAAAAACGCATTTTCACTTGAAATTACGTTAGGGTTTGCATTATTATTTATGACCCGGATGAAGTCCAAGTTCTCATGATGGAGTCAGGAGTTGGTCACCAGAACTCCTAATCTACTAATTATAATCCCATCGTGTTTGGGCTCAAAAGATTTGCCCTGACGAACACCATCAATCTAGATGAGGTCCAGGGTCTCATGATGGAGTCAGGAGTTGGTCACTAGAACTCCTAATCTACTCATTATAATTCCATCGTGTTTGGGCTCAACAGAGTTGCCCTGATGAGCACCTTCAATCTAGATGAGGTCCAGGGTCTCATGATGGAGTCAGGAGCTGGTCACCAGAACTCCTAATCTACTCATCATAACTCCATCGTGTTTGGGTTCAATAGAGTTGCCCTGACGAGCACCATCAATCTAGATGAGGTCCAGGGTCTCATGATGGAGTCAGGAGTTGGTCACTAGAACTCCTAATCTACTCATTATAATTCCATCGTGTTTGGGCTCAACAGAGTTGCCCTGATGAGCACCTTCAATCTAGATGAGGTCCAGGGTCTCATGATGGAGTCAGGAGCTGGTCACCAGAACTCCTAATCTACTCATCATAACTCCATCGTGTTTGGGCTCAATAGATTTGCCCTGATGAACACCATCGATCTAGATGAGGCCCAGGGTCTCATGATGGAGTCAGGAGTTGGTCACCAGAACTCCTAAACTACTCATCATAACCTCATCGTGTTCGGACTCAATAGATTTGCCCTGACGAGCATCATCAATCTAGATAAAGTCCAGGGTCTCATGATGGAGTCAGGAGTTGGTCACTAGAACTCCTAATCTACTCATTATAATTCCAACGTGTTTGGGCTCAAAAGATTTGCCCTGATGAGCATCATCGATCTAGATGAGGTCCAGGGTCTCATGATGGAGTCAGGAGCTGGTCACCAGAACTCCTAATCTACTCATCATAACTCCATCGTGTTTGGGTTCAATAGAGTTGCCCTGACGAGCACCATCAATCTAGATGAGGTCCAGGGTCTCATGATGGAGTCAGGAGCTGGTTACCAGAACTCCTAATCTACTCATCATAACTCCATCGTGTTTGGGCTCAATAGATTTGCCCTGATGAACACCATCGATCTAGATGAGGCCCAGGGTCTCATGACGGAGTCAGGAGTTGGTCACCAGAACTCCTAATCTACTCATCATAACCTCATCGTGTTCGGGCTCAATAGATTCGCCCTGACGAGCATCATCAATCTAGATAAAGTCCAGGGTCTCATGATGGAGTCAGAGTTGGTCACTAGAACTCCTAATCTACTCATTATAATTCCAACGTGTTTGGGCTCAAAAGATTTGCCCTGATGAGCACCATCGATCTAGATGTGGTCCAGGGTCTCATGATGGAGTCAGGAGTTGGTCACCAGAACTCCTAATCTACTCATCATAACTCCATCGTGTTTGGGCTCAATAGATTTGCCCTGACGAACACCATCGATCTAGATGAGGTCCAGGGTCTCATGATGGATTCAGGAGTTGGTCACCAGAACTCCTAAACTACTCATCATAACCTCATCGTGTTTGGGCTCAATAGATTTGCCCTGACGAGCATCATCAATCTAGATAAAGTCCAGGGTCTCATGATGGAGTCAGGAGTTGGTCACTAGAACTCCTAATCTACTCATTATAATTCCAACGTGTTTGGGCTCAAAAGATTTGTCCTGACGAGCACCATCGATCTAGATGAGGTCCAGGGTCTCATGATGGAGTCAGGAGTTGGTCACCAGAACTCCTAATCTACTCATCATAACTCCATCGTGTATGGGCTCAATAGAGTTGCCCTGACGAGCACCATCAATCTAGATCAGGTCCAGGGTCTCATGATGGACTCAGGAGTTGATCACCAGAACTCCTAGTCTATTCATCATAACTCCATCGTGTTTGGGCTCAAAAGATTTGCCCTGACGAGTACCATCGATCTAGATTAAGTCGAGGGTCTCATGATGGACTCAGTAGTTGTTCACCAGAACTCCTAATCTATTCATCATAATGGTAATTTGATGGTGCTTGTCGGAGTAAATCTATTGAGCCCAAACACGATGGAGTTATGATAAATAGATTACGAGTTCTGGTGACCAACTCCTGACTCCATCATGAGACCCTGGACTTCATCTAGATCGATGGTACTCGTGAGGGCAAATCTTTTGAGCCCAAACACGATGGAATTATAATGAGTAGATTAGGAGTTCTAGTGACCAACTCCTGACTCCATCATGAGACCCTGAACATCATCTAGATTGATGGTGCTCGTGAGGGCAAATCTATTGAGCCCAAACACGATGGAGTTATGATGAGTAGATTAGGAATTATGGTGACCAACTCCTGACTCCATCATGAGACCCTGGACTTCATCTAGATCGATGGTACTCGTCAGGGCAAATCTTTTGAGCCCAAACACGATGGAATTATAATGAGTAGATTAGGAGTTCTAGTGACCAACTCCTGACTCCATCATGAGACCCTGAACATCATCTAGATTGATGGTGCTCGTGAGGGCAAATCTATTGAGCCCAAACACGATGGAGTTATGATGAGTAGATTAGGAATTATGGTGACCAACTCCTGACTCCATCATGAGACCCTGGACTTCATCTAGATCGATGGTACTCGTCAGGGCAAATCTTTTGAGCCCAAACACGATGGAATTATAATGAGTAGATTAGGAGTTCTGGTGACCAACTCCTGACTCCATCATGAGACCCTGGACTTCATCTAGATCGATGGTACTCGTCAGGGCAAATCTTTTGAGCCCAAACACGATGGAATTATAATGAGTAGATTAGGAGTTCTGGTGACCAACTCCTGACTCCATCATGAGACCCTGAACATCATCTAGATTGATGGTGCTCGTGAGGGCAAATCTATTGAGCCCAAACACGATGGAGTTATGATGAGTAGATTAGGAATTATGGTGACCAACTCCTGACTCCATCATGAGACCCTGGACTTGATCTAGATCGATGGTACTCGTCAGGGCAAATCTTTTGAGCCCAAACACGATGGAATTATGATGAGTAGATTAGGAGTTCTGGTGACCAACTCCTGACTCCATCATGAGACCCTGGACTTCATTTAGATCGATGGTACTCGTCAGGGCAAATCTTTTGAGCCCAAACACGATGGAATTATAATGAGTAGATTAGGAGTTCTGGTGATCAACTCCTGACTCCATCATGAGACCCTGGACTTCATCTAGATCGATGGTACTCGTCAGGGCAAATCTTTTGAGCCCAAACACGATGGAATTATAATGAGTAGATTAGGAGTTCTAGTGACCAACTCCTGACTCCATCATGAGACCCTGAACATCATCTAGATTGATGATGCTCGTGAGGGCAAATCTATTGAGCCCAAACACGATGGAGTTATGATGAGTAGATTAGGAATTATGGTGACCAACTCCTGACTCCATCATGAGACCCTGGACTTCATCTAGATCGATGGTACTCGTCAGGGCAAATCTTTTGAGCCCAAACACGATGGAATTATAATGAGTAGATTAGGAGTTCTGGTGACCAACTCCTGACTCCATCATGAGACCCTGGACTTCATCTAGATCGATGGTACTCGTCAGGGCAAATCTTTTGAGCCCAAACACGATGGAATTATAATGAGTAGATTAGGAGTTCTAGTGACCAACTCCTGACTCCATCATGAGACCCTGAACATCATCAAGATTGATGGTGCTCGTGAGGGCAAATCTATTGAGCCCAAACACGATGGAGTTATGATGAGTAGATTAGGAATTATGGTAACCAACTCCTGACTCCATCATGAGACCCTGGAATTGATCTAGATCGATGGTACTCGTCAGGGCAAATCTTTTGAGCCCAAACACGATGGAATTATGATGAGTAGATTAGGAGTTCTGGTGACCAACTCCTGACTCCATCATGAGACCCTGGACTTCATTTAGATCGATGGTACTCGTCAGGGCAAATCTATTGAGCTCGAATACGATGGAATTATAATGAGTAGATTAGGAGTTCTAGTGACCTACTCCTGACTCCATCATGACACCCTGGACTTCATCTAGATTGATGGTGCTCATCAGGGTAAATCTATTGAGCCCAAACTCGATGGAGTTATAATGATATAATCGAGTAATATGCACAAACGATTGGCATCTTGGCTGGGCAGCATGGGTACGTAGCCAACATGCCAAACGTTTACGATACGACAAGGAAACACTATCTGTCTCTCTATCGCACTAATATGCGCAATCGATTGGCTTCTTGGCTAGGTATCATGGGTGCGTAGCCAACATGCCAATCGTTTACGATACGACAACGAAACACTACTCTCTCTCTCTATCGCACTAATATACGCAAACGATTGGTATTTTGGCTAGGCACTAAGCAAGTGTGTGGCCAACATGCCAATCGTTTACGATACGACAACGAAACACTATCTGTCTCTCTATCGCACTAATATACTTTATTTATACCTGCAGTCATTTAGTAACTTCTTCATTTTCCATTGGTGTGAAAGAGACAGAATAAAGAGCAAGGGTTATAGTACACTCTGTAGTCTGTACACTTAGTAGTAGTGTACATAAAAAAAAAACTACTGTGCATATACAATAAAATAGAGAGTGCCCATATGATATCATATGACACTAAAATTAATGTTGCTTGAAATTATATTGAAAACTATCAAGATTATTCTAGTCTGCATTGAAACGCGCGTCGCGTTGCCGGCGCTCGCGTACCGAGCGCCAACGCCATCTATCGAGCGTTATTTCGTGAAATCGGAGAACGCTCCAAGGATTAAGGGCTCTTAATTTTTTTCTAACGAGTGAGACAACATTTTTTTTAGTACATATGGTGCTACTTTACCGCACTAGGGCGGTAATTAGCACTTTACGCGCCTATGTCGAAAATTTAAAGTGCCATATGTACTGTAAAACGTTGTATATGTGCGAATAGATAATTGGCAACTAGTTTCGATTTAAAACACTCCTTTCGGTCGTGTTTTAATTTACTGCCACTAGTTGTAAATTATTGAACTCGTTATGAATTAATGTAAAATTACCACACCAACGCGAAAAAATACTTAAACTTCAAAATCATCACAAGTCGTCGTCGTCGTTAATTTTACATTCCTAGGTGATAAAATATTTCAGAATTTGAACGAAATTACTTTGCAACTTTTGTGAATAAAATGTAACTTTCCCATCCGTTTTTAACGAATAAAGAATGACGGCAATACATGCGAAAGACCGACTATGATTGTTATCCACCTAATCCCAGCGCCATGCTTAAAACAATCCAACATTTTGAGAATAATATGGTTAGTTATAATGTTTTTCCGCCTCTCATTTCTTTAAAATATAAGTAATTACTTATGTTGAAACTCAGTAAGAGTTGCTGGAGAGATGCTATCTAGCAACCCTTACGGACTTGTACTCCCTATGTAGCTATTTTTTTTAATACTCGTAAGTACAAATAAATGCAAAAAAGCAGTTACTTCTTTTACAGTGAAATATCCATTAACTATTATAACTTTTTAATATTTTGTGTTCTACGTTATATCGATATATGTGTACCAGCAGTGGCAGCATGGTTCCATTTTTATCGCATAGTGACAAGTGATAAAAATGGAACCATGATGCCACCGCTGCGGTATCATGGTCGTGTTTTTGTCACTTGTCATATCATGCGTCACGTTCGCACTTACGTATTTGTTAGAGCGTGACAGGTAGGGTGACAAATGATAGACAGCCGACCATCTTAGCCCTGCTGAAGTCGATAAATGAGAACTCTCTATGACAGTTCAAGAATGCCACAATAATTCCGGTCTCTGTTAATAATAGTTTGCCACCTTATTGACGTGCATTTTTACATATCAAACAAATAGAATAAACATTTATTAAATTTATCCCCCTTAGACGTGGGTGCTACAGTCTTCAGGATTTTGTTTGCCGTGTGATCATCGCTTTCCGGTTGCAGCTTGGTGCAATCGAGGAATGTCCATGGTATATGAAAAAAGAAAAATGTTTATAATACCATTCTATAGAGGGCATATAATTACTACTAGAGGGCACCTTTAACCTTATTTTGGCAATGTTAAATATCCTTACAATTAATGATAGTTTTCAGTAGCTCATAATTGGGTAGTTTCTCCACTTGTATCCCCCCTGCAAAGAAACTTGTTTGCAGGCCCTCCTGGTCAGTTATCTGTGTAGCTTACTGTTAGGGTATATACCTGTAGCTAAAACCTTAAAAAAATTAAAACATTTATAACAGGAGATACGATAAATACACCAATTATTTTACACTATTGAAAACTGCAACTAATTCGCTCGATACGTTTTGGAGATATTTGGGTACATTCATTTGTAAGTTCAAACATGCCTCCCATTACCCTACACCCTAAATTCATCCAACGAAATAAAATGTTCCGTAGGGTATACACGGTGGCCCACTTAGATCGTTACGAAGATCTGTTCCTAGGAATCATGCCATTGATTTTCATAACAAGAAAAACTGCATTCATACATTTGTAATATATAAAGACGGGCCAATACGAGTAACACCTGCTTTGTATCTATTGTTTTATTTTTGAAGATTCTATACCTATGTTATAATTATCACCTACTAAGTGTTGAAATTAACAAAATTAAAGCAATCTTAGTCAAACAAGCATATTGTTATACTTTCTCTTTCACACATGTAAACTATTGAAAGAAAAACAACAGCCCATATGTAAGCCCATATAATACCTAAGCCCTAACTCGTAAAATACTTGTCAAGGAGAAGTTATATTCTGATCTTCATGAACACGTTCCATTTCAACAAATAGCTCTGTTTAAATGCAAATATAAAAAGATACTATATGTAAAATATTTGAAGAGTTTCATCCATTCTTCCTGGAATCCATTATCGGAAATAGATCTTGACTAAAATGAAGCTTAAAAAATAACTTGCAGAACAATCGTAACGAAGAAGATATCGCCAAAAGCGAAATACGCGTACACCTATATTTAAAAAAAATAACTTCCACTTAACATACCGCTGTTTCTTTGTACATATCTACTCGTACTAATCCTAATATACGAGTACGACCTCTGTTCATGGGCTCTGCTCATTTGCCTCCTATATTTAAAAAAAGACTTCTACTTAACATAGCGCCATTTATATGTACATATCTACAAATCTTATGATACGACCTCTGTTCATGGGCTCTAATCGTTTGCCTCCTATATTTAAAAAAATAACTTCTACTTAACATAACCCCATTTCATTGTACATCTCTACAAATCTTATGATACGAGCTCTGTTCGTGGGCTCTGCTCGTTTGCCTCCTATATTAAAAAAAATACTTCTACTTAACATAACGCCATTCCTTTGTACATCTCTACAAATTTTATGATACGACCTCTGTTCATGGGCTCTATTCGTTTGCCTCCTATATTAAAAAAAATACTTCTACTTAACATAGCGCCATTCCTTTGTACATCTCTACAAATCTTATGATACAACCTCTGTTCATGGGCTCTATTCGTTTGCCTCCTATATTAAAAAAGAAAACTTCTACTTAACATAACGCCATTCCTTTACAAATCTTATGATACGAGCTCTGTTCATGGGCTCTATTCGTTTGCCTCCTATATTAAAAAAATACTTCTACTTAACATAGCGCCATTCCTTTGTACATCTCTACAAATCTTATGATACGAGCTCTGTTCATGGGCTCTGCTGGTTTGCCTCTTATATTTAAAAAAATACTTCTACTTAACATAACGCCATTCCTTTGTACATCTCTACAAATCTTCTGATACGAGCTCTGTTCATGGGCTTTGCTCCTTTGCCTCCTATATTTAAAAAAATACTTCTACTTAACATAGCGCCATTTCTTTGTACATATCTAAAAATCTTATGATAAGACCTCTGTTCATGGGCTTTGCTCATTTGCCTCCTATATAAAAAAAATACATAGCGCCATTTCTATGTACATCTCTACAAATCTTATGATACGACCTCTGTTCGTGGGCTCTGCTCGTTTGCCTCCTACATTCAAAAAAATTACTTCTACTTAACATAGCGCCATTTCTTTGTACATCTCTACAAATCTTATGATACGACCTCTGTTCATGAGTTCTGCTCGTTTGGTTCCTACATTTAAAAAAATAACTCCGACTTAACATAGCGCTGTTTCTTTGTACATGTCTACTAATTCTATGATAGGAGTACGACCTCTGTTCATGGGCTCTGCTCGTATGCCTACTATATAAAAAAAAACTTCTATTTAACATACCGCTGTTTCTTTGTACATATCTACTTATCCTATGATACGACGTCTGTTCATGGGCTCTGCTCATTTGCCTCCTATATTTAAATAATACCGGACAAATGTGAGTCGGACTCACCCATCTAGTGTGCCGTAGTTTTTAGTATTTGTTGTTATAGCGGCTACAGTAATACATCATCTGTGAAAATTTCAACTAACTATCACGGTTCATGAGATACAGCCTGGTGACAGACGGATAGATGTACGGACAGCGGAGTCTTAGTAATAGGCTCCCGTTTTACCTTTGGGTACGGAACCCTAAAAAGTAACTTCTACTTATCATAGCGCTCTTTTTGGATATACTGTATAGTAATATTGAATTTACTTCTCTTCTGACCTATTTCGGTATTAGGTACCTTTTACGCACTTAGTACTTACATACATATTAGGGTTATATAACTCTTATTTCTAGAATAAAAAAAATCAACATACAAATAAACCTACGTAATATACACGTATGTTAAAAACATAATCCTCGAAACTCGAAAGCTCCTCATTTTATAAATGCAATGCAAATAAAACGGATTAAACTTAATCATGAAGTCACGATCAAGTATCATTTAATAAGGGGCGTTTCGTGCGTAGATAACGATTGTCAGATTTGACTCTCATTTCTGACTTTTGTATTGCTTTAATGTTATGGGTCCCATAAAGACATTTGTTTCTTTTATAAAAACTTATTATCTAGCCTAGCCTTTTGGCAGTATTTTCTTGAGCTTTACGCAGTTGATTGAGGAAGCTGCCATACAAGACAAAAGCATTTTGAAAGCGACGTTCTCATAGAACACCCCATCTATCCGCCTATCTATCATAATTTATTTATACCTTTATTTCAGGCAACTAGCGGCCCATAAATAAATACCTTAAGATTAGCATACACAGTATAAAAATATATTTTAAGACTAAATACTACAAATCACATTATTTTACTGCGACATGAAACTATTTATCATAAGACATACCGTTTGAGACTGTCTACCGATTGTTTTTGTATATGACAGCTACACATCCTTTCAGCAGTGGCTTTTAGGAACTGCAAACTAATAATCTATGGCCCGCTGATTTTACCAGTGCAATCAGTCAACTTAGGGCAGCTTGTGGCGAGCTGTTGGGGAGTAACGACCTCACGTACCCGAGTGTTCCTAGGGAGTTCTGTCATTCGAAGGGGGGAGGGTGGGACAGGATTCTCTGCTTCTGGGTTGCCTTGGCCGGCCGGCCAGAGTGGAGTCGTTAGAGCTATAAGTTCCAGGGGTGGAAGTGCAAGACGCGAGTTGGCACAGTGGCTGTTACAGCCACTGGGTTGAAAGCGGTGCACGCCTCTCGATACCCCTGAGCCGCTCACACCAGTGTTACTCTTGAGCCATCCCAGATGTCTCTTTTTGTGTCGTCTGCCGGAAATAAAATTGTATACCGTTTTATTAGGCAGGCGTCTGGTTTTTTATCCCATACCTCAGTATTTAGCCCATCGCTTTCACACAATAACCTAGTTTATTTTAGATTCCAACAACTCTCAATAGTCCTTACACCCTGTCGGGCTTGCCTCTGCGTGCGTCCTATGACATGGGCAAGGGCAGCATCAGCTCGGTGTACATCTTACATTTCATGAACGTGTCAAAAGGGCCTCTACGTTAGGTTAGGGCTCGGCGCACGCTTCTCAAAGGTCCGGAATACCATTGTTCCGTGATGGGAAAGACATACGTACAAATTAAAATAATAATAATCGTTAATGCAATGCAGTGCTCTATTTGTCAAAGAAAATAAAATTGTTTCACACTCACAAAACATTCATTCTTATTTTTGCTTATTTTTTCATACATTAAGTATCTTTCTGTAAATAAGATCACTATTTTCTCTCTTGTCATATTTATCTTACTATTTGAATAACATGACAGCGTCAAATGTCGTAAAAAGAATACAAGTAAAAAGGTTTAAGAAAAGAGTCCGCAACATATTATTTATTAGACCTATTAGCAAAGAATATCCTATTAGTACTTACAAGCTAAGCCTAAAGTGCCATGGCAATTAATGCAAGCTTACGAATAAATACAAAAACCGGACAAGGGCGAGTCGGACTCGCCCAACGTGATTCCGTACTTTTTAGTATTTGTTTTTTTATATACTACGTTGGTGGCAAACAAGCATACGGCCCACCTGATGGGAAGCAGTCTCCATAGCCTATGTACGCCTGCAACTCCAGAGGAATTATATGCGCGTTGCCGACCCTAACAACCCTCCCTCCCCTCGTTGAGCTCTGGCAACCTTACTCACCGGCAGGAACACAACACTATGTTGTTATAGTGGCAATAGAAATACGTCATCTGTGAAAATTTCAACTGTCTATCACGGTTCATGAGATACAGCCTGATGACAGACGGACGGACGGACGGACGGACGGACAGCGGAGTCTTAGTAATAGGGTCCCGTTTGGGTACGGAACCCTAAAGATGAAAACTGCTGCCATGTTACTATACATTTAAGAAACACAGGAAATCTGGAATTGACATATTGAAAAAATTATATTGTTATCTTCTTCTGCACGACTTTTTAGTATGAGGAAGCTACTTAGGTACGTAAGGCTACCCCCGATTCATTTGTTATGAGGGGGCCCTCGGCCTTAGAGTACGCATGGCATAAGGGCTACGCCCGACTTTCTCAATATGAGGCCGCCGCTGTAGCCCAACGTCAGAGCGTTCATATCATTTCGGGCTAGCATGTCGGGCTACGCAAGACTTCCTTTGCCATCTCACTTACTTAAAAAAAAAATCTTAAATTTAATACTCTTTTCTTTGAGTAACCTTTTCACTTTTAGTTACATGTATGGCGTGCCTAAAAATTATATTTTTATACATTTGAACTTCTAAACTAAGTAGTAGCTTACCATCAGGCGGGCCACCAACGTAGTATAAAAAAATACCTACTTTCCACTTTTCTCTTTTGGTTATCTTATAGTTTTTGAGTAAAATAGCTGTGACATACGGACAGACAGATAGACAGTCAGATGGACATGACGAAACTGTAAGGGTTTTTGCCATTTTGGCTACGGAACCATAAAATGCACACTGTAAATTTCAACTACCTAACCCACTCGTATTATAGATCAAAAATTCCTTTTTCGCAAGAAGTAAGTAAGCCAGTAAGTAGTTTATTTTTTGTACTTGTTAGACAATTCTATCTTAGTGTACCGAACTTAACAGTTATTTTTTTTACTTTGAGAGCGCACCACCGACATTCTTAGTGGTGTACGCGTATTTCTATGTAGCTTTTAGATGATTTGTAGATGATTATCTTATATCGATGCTTTAAAATGTTGTGGTATTCCTACAGCCATTTTAAATATCATCTCTTTTAAACTTAAGTTTTTCATGCATTCCTGAAACGGAACAAGTCTATGATAGGATTGATGGGAGAAAATAATGCAAAAACGCGTCATTAAGCAAAATGATCATTTGTGATTCAGGGTTAATATCTATCGGGTATCACTGAACCCCAACGGATATATTTTTGCAATACAACACAAATGCACACCTCAATAGAAGAAAATAATACTAAAAAACAATAGGCCTGTCTACTCGCTAAGAAGCACTTAGGGCAGCTTGTGATGAGTCAATCTCTAAGTAATCTGCTTAGTTACCTACCTCAAAACGAGACCGCTTTTCCATACAAACGTAGTCCCCATTACGGAAAATATTTTTACGGTACATATGTTGCTACTTTACCGCACTAGTGCGAAAATTAGCATATTACGTTACTGTGTCGAACATTTAAAGAGCCATGTACTGTAAAACGTTGTACGATACATGTGCGAATAAGTAATTCGCAACTCGTGTCGATTGAAAACACTCCCTTCGGCCGTGTTTTAATTTATCGCCACTTGTTTCGAATTTCCTATTTTTCGCACTTGTATCGTAATGTACTATTACAAAATTGGATGTAGAACGAAGGGAATATCAATATCCAGAGAGGAAAATGGGGACTATGTTTGTATGGAGAACCGGTCATCCCCTTTCCTTTTAATAGTTTAATATGCTTCGGCACATGATTATTTGAGACAATATACACGCATTGTATTTCCATTACCTTAAGCAGAGAACACGGTGGCTTCGAAAGAGTCTCGGGTCATGTGGAAATAAAGCTCTTCACATAATGTTGTGTAATTCTCCTTTTTCCGAAAGTGTCCGCGAAATGTCCAAATGCACAATTGCCCAGAGTATGCAGTATTCTCTTCATCAGCTATTATGGCAGCCAGGGCCAATATTTTGATTTTATTATTTATTTCTATATCGACTTGCTTCCCATCGAACCAATTTTTTTCAATATGATTGACATTTGTGACATTTGTCATGAACAGTCCGTTGCTTGGACGGCTCGGTGAGCTCGGACAGCCCGGCCCGGCCTGTCTCGCGCTCGGAGACTCAACGATAGTGTCAACGCATAGAGATACTATAATATAGAGATGATGGCCCGGTCGCCCCGGCCCCGGAACGGTCCGGCGACGGTGGCGCTCCTGAAAGTCCGTGTGACGGCTCGCTCCGGTCCGCCCCGGCCCGGCCCTGGCACTGTGTAGCGTGAGTCATCCTTTAAGCTATTAGTTGGGAGGTTAGTTATTTCCAATGGCAGTTTATTAAACATTTTAATCTTTAAGTAAATTCCCTGTTTTTGACATTTTTTAAGTCGCAGCTTTGGTAAAAGAAATTTGTGTTTGAATCGCGTGTTATAATTGTGTATATCAGATAATTTAAAAGAGAGTCTGCTTGTTTGTGAATATCTAGCAAAGAATTATAGATAAATAACGATATTACTGTCATTATTCCTAGTTTTTCAAAAAGAGGTTTGGCTGAGTCCCGTCGGTTGACACCGCACATGATCCTCATAGAACGCTTCTGTAGTACTTTCTGAATATCTGATGCATTGCCCCATATAGTAATTGCATAGTTTAGTAGGGATTGGATATACGCATAGTAGACCATCTTTAAAGTTCCTGAATTTATTAGAGGTTTGAGTTTAAGTAACGCAAAATTAGCCGAAGAGTGTTTGCTACCAAGTTTCTATATGTGATCTTTGTGTGTTAATTTATTATCTATTATATACCCTAAAAACTTCGTACAATCTTGATACTGAAGGGTAGATGGGTTTTTGTCTATTCGAGAATTAACTCTATATTTAACATTTATGGTCTTGTCGCTATTAAATACTATACCGTTTGCCTGGAACCAGTTCTGGAGGCTTCGTTGGGCTTGTATCAGCTGTTCCTCCATTAAATTAGGACTTCTTCCTCCTGCCCTTAGCCCAGTTCTACTTGGGATCGGGCCTCCTTGTACGGCGGCGCCAGGACGCTCAATCCTGGGTCACAGTGGTTAGGTTCTGCGCTTTCGTCTTCCTCTTGATATCCAGGACAACCATGTATCAGTGAAAATTTCAACTGCCTATTTATCACGGTTTATGAGATACAGCCTGGTGACAGACGGACGGGCAGCGGAGTCTTAGTCATAGGGTACCGTTTTACCCTTTGGGTACGGAACCCTAAACTTGCGACCTTTTGAAACACTAGTTTTCCTTTCCGTCCTGTTTTTTAATACTACGTCGGTGGCAAACAACCATACGGCCCGCTTGATGGTAAGCAGTCTCCATAGCCTATATACGCCTGCAACTCCAGAGGTGTTACATGCGCGTTACCGACCCTAACACTCCGCACCCTCGCTTAGCTCTGGCAACCTTATTCACCGGCTGAAACACAACACTAAGATTTATTAAAAGCAATTCCCAAACTCACAAGCGGTATTGAACCTTTAAGTCTAAGGAGAGACTTTGCCTCCTTGTGTGTGTTCTACCGCTTGTACAATGGGCTGTGCTCTGACGAATTGTTTGACATGATGCCAACGGCCGCTTTCTATCACCGCACCGCTCGCCGTCGGCAGGGAGTTCATTCTCACACCCTAGAACCTAAATGGTCGCGTACTGTGCGGTTTAAGAGGAATTTCCTCCCGCGAACGCTTCGGCTGTGGAATGAGCTTCCTGCCGAGGTTTTCCCGAAGGGCTACAGTATGGGTTTCTTCAAAAAAGGAGTGTACAGGTTTTTAAGGGGTCGGCAACGCGCATGTAATGCCTCTGGTGTTGCAGGCGTCCATAGGCTACGGTGACTGCTTACCATCAGGCGGGCCGTATGCTTGTTTGCCACCATCGTGGTATAAAAAAAATGGACCGATATTCCAAAAGGTAAATTTTTCCTTTAACATAAAAAAATGTAGCTTGATGGTTTTAAAGGCAGTGCAATAGTACATTACGATACAAGTGCGAAAAATAGGAAATTCGAAACGAGTGGCGATAAATTAAAACACGACCGAAGGAAGTGTTTTAAATCGACACGAGTTGCGAATTACCTATTCGCACATGTATCGTACAACGTTTTACAGTACATATGGCCCTTTAAATATTCGACACAGTAACGTAATATGCTCATTTTCGCACTAGTGCGGCAAAGCAGCACCATATGTACTGTAAAAGAGTTTACAGTACATATGGGGCTACTTTATAGCACTAGTGCGAGAAGTAGCATATTACGTTACTGTGTCGAACATTTAAAGGGCCATATGTACTGTAAAACGTTGTACGATACATGTGCGAATAGGTAATTCGCAACTCGTGTCGATTTAAAACACTCCCTTCGGTCGTGTTTTAATTTATCGCCACTCGTTTCGAATTTCCTATTTTTCGCACTTGTATCGTAATGTACTATTTTGCTAACACTAGGGCACCCTACAGCAGGCTGAGGTGGCTTCCGGGTAGTAATGAAGTTATTACGGCACCTCGCCGGCCGCACGATTTTTCAATTATAGCCTCATTTCGTATTCGAGTCCGGAAATTTCCGCAATTAACCTATATTATAATGGAAATCATACTTATTAGGGATTTTCGCGCGTTTTCATTGGTATATGATATTTTAAGAACGCAACTTTCGTCACACTGCACGAGCTAATACCAATATACCTAATCTATACAGGCGGGTCAATGTACGAAAATCCTAGTGTTTAGCGTCCTTACTTTATCTCATCTCGAAATGCCTAAACCAAAATAGGAATTGGTTCACTAAAATACATATATTAATTTTGATTAATGTAAAAAGATGGTAACGCATTTCTTATTTTCATTCAATCGTTTCATAAACTCCACTAACTACTTAGTTTTAATGATTAAAAATATTTACATTTGTTTATTTATACATAGAACAAAGCTATCGTGATTGTCAGCCTAACTAAGCCTCTTTCTTGGCCAAGTATTCTTATACATTTTACTTCTTCTCAATTCCTTATGACTGAGGAACAACATGAGGTCATTTTGTACACTAAGGCTCTCCATTCTGTACGATTTTCCGTTCTTATCAATAGGCGCCTGTGTAGATCCCTGGCAGGCCTTTTAAATAGTGAAACAACATTTTACTACAAAGCGTCAAAAACTTATGTACAACAAAAAGTATATAAAGGCCGATTTTATAACAATATTTACACCAACAGTTTTGAATGATTCACGGTTAGTTTCACTAGACTTAAATCGAGCGCGGTCTGCACAACTTTGACACCCACCCGCTATCTCCAGTTACCCGTGAACAAGATGCATGTAACTACGTCGAAATCAAAATATCGGGAGCTCGAAAACAATACAAAAGGTAATCACGGTCCATATCCCGGTCGATTTAAGTCTAATATTTATTTACACCTCTTTCGGTGTTAATATACACATACAAAACACAACCACAGATCATAAAACAATAAATAAACCACGGAAGCATAGCCCAATAGCCGCAATAAACAGTGAATCGACATGATTTACCGACTGGCTATTATCGGCCATTACTTTATAAAGCCATGCATAATGTTTATTGTTGTTTATTATGCTTAACAGTTGCTTATTGGACCAATTGAGGAATCGAAGTGGCCACTATATCATGAGACGGATAGGTAGTTAAGTAATGGCAATTCATAAGTTGCATTGTTTGCTATTTTCTATTAAATATTCTAAGCAGCAATTTAGACAAAATATGGATATTGAATTAACCATTTAGGTAATACTTAACAGATTTAGGCTGTAAAGCCGGTAGAATATTAATGGCTTACAGTTTGCTTTATTTTACCTACCGCGCGTCTGTGAAGTTAGCACATAAAAATTTAGCAGGGGCCCATTTCTCGAACGGTATTAGTCTTTATTATTAGTGTGTTGCTATAGTAACCCATACGACTTGACAGCTCGTGGACTAATATTATTAGTCTAATAAACTGTTCGAGAAATGGGCCCCCAGTTCGTGGACTAATATAATTAGTCTAAAACCGTTCGAGAAATGGGCCCCCAGTTCGTGGACTAATATTATTAGTCTAATACCGTTCGAGAAATGGGCCCCCAGTTCGTAGACTAATATTATTAGTCTAATACCGTTCGAGAAATGGGCCCCCAGTTCGTGGACTAATATTATTAGTCTAATATACTGTTCGAGAAATGGACCCCTGATCACGTTTTTATTGGAGCCCTATTAGCATACACCATAGTTCTATAGTTCCTGGGGGCCTAGCTAGAAACGCTGTATCTATCGCACAAATGGAAGAGTGATAGAGAGACAATAGCGTCTCGTTTCGTTTTCTGCAAACGATTGTTACTTAGGCCAAATTTGGGCTAGGACACTGAAACTTTTTAATAATGGTGCTGGCGTTTTTACCGTAAAAATCAATACCCGTTTTTGATATTCTTAATTTTAAAATGCTTTAATATAGTCACATTATTGACAAAGAATCATTCTACATAATGATTTATCAAAAAAATCGTGCGATAAGAATAAGAAAACTTGAAATAGAAATTAATCCCAGTAAGGGCATTTATTTGTGAGATGAACACAGATATTTGTTCCTGAGCCATCGATGTTTACTATGTACATATATAAGTATGTATTTATTTATTTACGTATGTACTTATATATACCGTCGTCTAGTAGGTACCCATAGTAAAAGCTTTGCATAGTTTGGGGCCAGATCAATCTGTGTAAGATCTGTGTAAAAATAATTTATTCATTATTATTTTCATTTAAATATTTGGTATGTGAGCCTATATAAATAAGCCTACACTTGATAAAACGACCAATTCAGGCACTATACGTAGTAAAGAAAAAACCCTGAACTTAAATTTATTCCAACTTTACTTGATAATTAAGATAATTCATTTTAAACTCACTTCAAATTATGTTAAGAGCGTAAACATAAATGGTCTATAAATCACCATAAGACAAAAACATTGAAACTATTACTAAAACTAAAAAGCTGAACAAAAAAGCCACAATCCTGAACTAAACTTTAAAAACAAAACTGATCTAACTCAAAATACCTACAATTTCTTATTTAATTTAAGTCAATTCACCTACAGTTTAAATTCCAACGGCTCTAAATCACAATGCAGTCACTTTTCTAAATTCTGTAGCCAAATAATTGTATCTAACGATACCTTACCATATAATCAAAACCGTATCAACCAAAATCAATTTTTCATCGAACGATTTAAAAATTATCATACAAAGCGGCTCGATGCAACCAATATAAAAAGACCCCAAACCAAACTCTGTACTTATATCTGAGGGCCTACCGAATCATTTCTTTCATCTACTTGCCTCTCTATCGCTCAAATGCGAGAGTGACAGAGCAACAGACAACGAAATTTCGATTTTCGCGGCCCTCAGTTTATTATACCCCTTGAGGGACGGTAAAAGGTCATTTTTATCTGGTCAGTTAATAATTACTTAACAAGTATGCAGTGCTAACCGTGGACCAATAAAATTGATTTAGATTCTCGCAGCCATCGAGATAACACGTACAGAGCAAATTGGTAGGTATGTAATGGCGGCCGGCACCTTAGACACGGAGTCTAGGATGTAATTTGAGATGATTTAATTACTTTGTATACTTATATCAATTGACCTTCATCGATAACTTGAATCACACGGGATAAATAAAGTTAGGCTTCGAATTAATGACAAGATCAAGTATTAATAAATCAAATTACTATAGCCATCAAAATTCAAAATTCAAAAATTTATTCTGCAAGTAGGCCTCAAGGGATCTTTTACAAGTCAATACAACATTTATAGTAACATCTTATAGTAAATACATAACAACATTTATAAATACAACAGCCAATACCTGGGTAAACATTATATTATAATAATCAAATTCACATTAAAATTATTTTTTTTTTTTATGGTAGAGGAGGCAAACGAGCAGACGGATCACCTGATGGTAAGCGATTACCGCCGCCCATGGACACCTGAAACACCAGAGGGGTTGTAAGTGCGTTGCCGGCCTTTAAGATGGGAGTACGCTCTTTTCTTGAAGGTTTGAAGGTCGTATCGGTCCGGAAATACCGCAGGCGACAGTTCATTCCACAGTTTAGCTGTGCGAGGCAGAAAGTTCCTGGAAAAACGCACAGTTGAGGACTGCCAACCATCTAAGTGGTGAGTGGTGGTAGGGCGATGGCGAAAAGAAGCGGCAGGGATTAATCCGAACAATTCCTCGGAGCACTCCCCGTTGTACATGCGATAGAAAATGCAGAGCGAGGCCACATATCTACGCAGCGCCAAGGAGTCAAGCCGATAATTATTCAGTATCAATAGTTAAAAAACGCGCCTTCAATCAGATAGTTAGTTACTACAGTTACTAGTAGCAGGAGCAAAGAGAATTGCGTATAATAGGCGTATTGTCAAAGTAAATTTTGTAGGCAACTAAATTTACTGCCATCTTTCGACACAAGACTAAAACTTTTTATTTTGCTATTGATATTTAATATTTAACATTGTATATCATAAATAGTTCTTCTTCTTCTTCCTCGCGTTATCCCGGCATTTGCCACGGCTCATGGGAGCCTGGGGTCCGCTTGACAACTTATATTGTAATTTAATATTATGAAAGAAATAAATCTAAACCTAATCTAAATCATATGGCTATTTTGACCCATTTTCTTTCGCTGATATGTGTTAAATATCAAACGGTGTCGCCATCTACTTGAGTATATGCCAAAGGTATACCTCTATATACTATTCGAGCATCATTCTTTCTTCATTTATCGAGGCACATTTTTTTTCTTAGACTTGATTTACCTTATACGGAGTTATATATATCTTTGCTAGTAGAGATATATTTCTACAGTTCACCACCAAAATTATCTGATAGGTACTCGTACAATCACAAGTATCACAACTCACTTCACTTCAATTATTTTGCATATCTTCTTTAGTTAAATTAGTAGAAAATGGTAGGCACCATATGTACTCTAAAAACCTAAAAAAGGCGTCAAAGTTTATTTCGCGCCAAACCTTAGGTTTTATCAATAAAAGGCACAAAATGCCACTCGAAGTAAAAATCGTCCGTGACACGCTCGGTAGCGCCGCCGCCAAGTTCGTGCACCAACTTTATCCGAGCGCTAATTTACTCGTCACCCGTCTCAATTACGGCTCCGTGCGAGGAGGAGTACCTACAGTTCACACTTTACACTCACGATTGGACTACTTTGTGTTCAACGGATTCGTTTATTACTTTTACTTAGTATAGTTTTTTTTTTTAACTTCGAAGTATGTCCTTAGGTATGGAACGCTCATTTGCTTTTTAGTAGCACTGTACTTATAGTTGAAACAAAAAACTATTCTCCTTATTCATAAACGTCTACTAAAGTTGACAAGCCGCTAATAATCGTTTGTCCCTTTCCATCATACCAATACGTCGGAAAGGGATAAACGAGTATTAGCGGCTCGTCAACTTTAGTAGACGCTTATGAATAAGGGGGTAAATAGTTAGTTCATTATTACCCGACACTGCAAAAATATAAATAAATAAATAAATATTATAGGACATTATTACACAAATTGACTAAGTCCCACAGTAAGCTCAATAAGGCTTGTGTTGAGGGTACTTAGACAACGATATATATAATATATAAATATTTATAAATACTTAAATACATAGAAAACACCCATGACTCAGAAACAAATATCCATGCTCATCACACGAATAAATGCCCTTACCAGGATTTGAACCCGGGACAATCAGCTTCGTAGGCAGGGTCACTACCCACCAGGCCAAACCGGTCGACAAAAATGACATACTAAATAATAAATTTTAGTTATTACACGACTACCCAAAAAGGAGTGAATTGTTTTTTAGTAGTAGGTATTGTGTACACTGTATAGTTGATTTGATTTAAGACGTTTATGACATAGACAATATTTTTACTGAAAACAGATGATTTTTTTACGGAAGATGGTTTGTTTCTGTCAAGAGATCATTTGCATCACAATGAGAAAGGGAAGAAATAGGAAATTGAATACGTGATTTCAAGATCGTTTTTCGAACTTAATTAAAACAAAGTCAAGATTTAATTTGGTTTTTAAGGTGTTTCATCATATTTTTCTATATAACGGTGGGCATCTGGAAGAAGAATTTATCACAAACGTAATTTACAAAAAGTTGCACACGAGAGAAAGACTTTCATTATCTTTTTACGTGTGTATGTTCGGTAGAGACGTGTGCTAGCTATACAAACTGTGCTATTCATTATTTGTTTTTTAATGCCAAGGTAACTGATTTTGAATCGCGACGGCGCTTAGAGCTGGACTCCAAGCGTGACGATATAAAAGCCAGGCCAACTGCGGCAATTACAATATAATTACACAAATGGTGTGCTCACATGCCCGCAATGTCCGTGGACTTTTGGTAACAAGATCAGCTACGTCAGCCACTTGCGAGCGCACCAGAGACAACAACGGAGTTGATAGCAGTCGCCGTGGCCGAATCAGCCGTGGAGTTATTATTTATTATCTATTCATTATTGAAGAACGTCTCGCAAGTTTGGAAACAATGACAGCCGCTACGCGAGTAGACACAAAAACAGTTAACTAAAAGATTACATTCCAATTTGAACATCAAACCACATAGAATCAGCTACGTGACGCTATAAAACCTCGTATCGAAACGAAACGCAACCGACAATTTGCCCACCATCACATTCAATCAGTAACTACTAACGACCGCCAACAAAAAACACACGACAGACTCTCAGGAAGTCGGACAACAAAAAAACAAATAAGACCCGAGCAAATTAAGTTATAACCTAAAACACGTATGAAGCCATCATCTCAACGTGTAATCATATTAACGACTACAAAAGGAGCGGCAAAAAACATAAAAATTAGAGGATCGGGAAATGTGGGCCAAACAAAAACACATCGGATAATTATAGCCCTCGCTGGAAAAAACAATTTTATGTGCGGCGCCGCGCACACGGGCCGGTCCGCCTGATCTACATAATAATAGTTGATTGAGCTTTTGTTACCCGACTGAGAAAAGATAAGTTATGTTTTTAGACGCTTGGCATTGGCACTAAAGTTATTTTACGACTGACTTTAAATCGTCGCATCGCTCAGGAATTTTTAAAACTGATATTTCTTCGCTGACTTGGCCTTCAATACAAAAACTAGCTCTGTTTAGTGCAACAAAATTAAAAAAAAAATAACTGGATGTATGTACATCTAGCTGCAATAAGTGAATGGCCACTTTAAATATAAAGGGATTCCATTCGTAAGGTGTAAATGCCATTTTGCAGCTCCCCTAGTAGGTAGGTATTATATTGTCTCTTTTTTTAACGATTATTTTTTTGGGCTTGACAGACTCAAATGTGACTCAATCGTTTCCTTCGTTTCATTTTTAAGATATCTAATTAAACTTTAATGAAAACGCGTACTTTGACTAGCAAAGTATTAAATAAGATACAAAAATAAAATTAAGAAAACCTATTAAAATTAGAAAGAAAACCGATATAATTTTATAGAAAGATTCTGAATATAATCTTGTTTCAAAACCTCCGAGATGCAAAGATCCCAACCTAGTTACCAAAACCGCCCCGTGTGCGCGCGCATCCTTTATTATTTCGACGTGTATATTCTTATTTTCGTTCCTCCACGATTATTATTTATGAATTATTATTATTTGGTAATTTATTATTACCATCTCTCGAAGCGCGTCCTTTTCAATTTGCCAGACGCAGGTATGAGAATCCTTTTTTTTTAGCTCGGCATTTGTTTTCAGGTCGCCAATTAAAAAGTTCTGAGACGTACAAATTGGTTTTTGTTATAATTTAATTAAGATCTTAATGTGTTTGAGTTGTTTTAAAGGTGTTTTGGTTGATTAAAATGTTTAGGGACTGATGCGTGTAACGGGATCCGGAGATAATACAATACAACGGATAAATGAGTTCATTTTTTCGCCATCCCCTTAATGAAGCATATAATATCTAATACGAATACTTTTTTCGCTTGAAGAAGACATTCTAATACTCTTCTTGAATTCGCTCACTTCTGTACTCTTTACTTCTTCTTCTGATTTAGAATCCCTCGCTACTCTCGGGGTTATATTATAGAATCCTTCGCTTCGTATAGGATGGTAGTTCAGCAGTCGTCTGTTCTGTAAAAATGATAATGATAATACTAATTTATAATTAAAGGCGTAGGGATGTGACGACCCCATCGCCCGCTGGTTTTACCAGTGCAATCAGTCAACGCAGGGCAGCTTGTGGCGAGCTGTTGGGGAGTAGCGACCTCACGTACCCGAGTGCTCCTGGGGAGTTCTGTTAGCCGCAAGGAGGGTGGGTGGGACAGGATTCTCTGCCTCTGGCTTGCCTTAACCGGCCGCCCAGAGTGGAGTCGTTAGAGCTATAAGCTCCAGGGGTGGAAGTGAAAAATTGCATAAGACGCGAGTTGGCACAGTGGCTGCTCGCAGCCACTGGGTAGAAAGCGGCGTACACCTCTCGACACCCCTGAGCCGCTCACACCGGTGTTGCCCTTGAGCCATCCTAGATGTCGCTTTTTGTGGGGGCCCATCTTGTGGGGGCGAGTCACCGTCTGCCGAAAATAAAATTGAATACCGTTTTATTAGGCAGGCGTCCGGTTTTTTTATCCCATAGCCCAGTATTTAGTCCATCGCTTTCACCCAATAGCCCAGTTCATTTTAGATTCCATCAATCCTGAAATAGTCCTTACACCCTGGCGGGTGCTGCCTCTGCGTGCGTCCCATGACACGGGCAAGGGCAACATCCGCTAGGTGTACCCCTTACATTTCATTAAAGTGTCAAAAGGGCCTCTACGTGTTGGCTTCGGCTCCGCGCACGCCTCCCAAAGGTCCGGAATACCATTGTTCCGTGATGGGAAAGACATACTAATTTTGTGGCCAAATCTATCACTTGTCGTCAGCCTTGGACAAAAAGGGTTGATGACAAAGAAAACACAAGGCCTCAAAGATTCAAAATATAAGTTTGTTCATATTTCCAAAATGAAAAGAAAATGGCACTATTTGATTTCTTACCTACATTTTATTGAATTCAATTGTACAGTAACTATATTCATAAACGCAATATTTCACCAACAAAATAGCAATTTCCTTGTTTTTCATACTTCGTCGTATCATCAACGTGATCGTGACGCCACAATCACAAACATTTATGCGTATTTATGATTTATGCGTAGAGTAACGAACATCAAAATTCAAAATTCAAATTCAAATTCAAAATTCAAATTTTTTTTCTGCAAGTAGGCCTCAAGGAAAAGCAGTGGTGGCCGAGTGGATATGACGTCCGACTTTCAATCCGGAGGTCGCGGGTTCAAATCCTGGCTCGTACCAATGAGTTTTTCGGAACTTATGTACGAAATATCATTTGATATTTACCACTAGCTTTTCGGTGAAGGAAAACATCGTGAGGAAACCAGCAATACATCTGCGAAGAAATTCAAAGGTGTATGTGAAGTTCCCAATCCGCATCGGGCTAGCGTGGGGACTATAGCCCGAGCCCTCTCGCACATGAGAGGAGGCCTGTGCCCAGCAGTGGGACGTATATAGGCTGAATTATTTTTTAGGCCTCAAGGGTTCTTTTACAAGTCAATACAACATTTATAGTAACATCATATAGTGACATGAAAAATACATAACAACATTTATAAATACAACAGCCAATACCTGGGTAAACATTACATTATAATAATCTTAAAATAAATAATTACTACAATACAATAGAGATGTATAGTCTCTATGGTTAAAAACACATTAAATCTGGAGATGTAAAAGGTCCCCACTGTCAGAGTACTAATACTAATAAAATTTGGAGGTGTAAAGTCTCTCCAAGTGTCAAAATAAAATTTATACTAAATAAATAAACCGCGTCTGGACTGTTAAACTAGCAGTCTCATAAACTAATTCTACAGAATACATAACTAGTATGTACCAAGTCAAGTATATTATACAATATGACAGAGACGTATAGTCTCCACGGTTAATTAATACATTAAGTTTGGAGATGTATAAGGTCCCCACGGTCTGAGAAAAATAATAATACACAATAATAATGACATTAATAAGATTTGGAGGTGTAAAGGTTCTCCAAATGTCAAAGAATTAAAAAAAATTAAAAAAAAAATGAGATTTTGACTGTCATTTCTGATTTTTGTATTGCTTTAATGCAGTGGGTCCCGTATAGACATTTGACCCTCAAAACAAACCGGATCGACTGATACCATTAAGAGGCAAAAGGAGTGATCATTTTTCCGTACAAACGTACTCCACCGTTTCCTCTGTGGTTTTTAAAGCTAGAGCAATGTTTTTTAATACAAATTATTATTAATAATATCTGTGTCGGACTGTTTTGCCTTTTTTAGGGTTCCGTAGTCAACTAGGAACCCTTATAGTTTCGCCATGTCCGTCTGTCTGTCTGTCTGTCTGTCCGAGGCTTGGGTCCGTGGTCGTTAGTGCTATAAAGCTGAAATTTGGCATGGATATATAAATCAATAAAGCCGACAAAGTCGTACAATAAAATCTAAAAAATTTTTTTTTTTTTAGGGTACCTCCCCTACACGTAATGTGGGGGTGAACATTTTTTTTTGCTTCAACCCTACAGTGTTGGATATCGTTGGAAAGGTCTTTCAAAACTAATAGGGATCTTCAACAAACATTTCTTGATAAAGTGAATATATTCGGAAATAATTGCTCCAAAAGAAAAAAAAATGTGTCCCCCCCTCTCTAACTTTTGAACCATAGGTTCAAAAAATATGAAAAAAATCTTGGAAGTAGAGCTTAAGAAAGACATTAAATGAAAACTATAGCGGATATGATCAGTTTAGCTGTTTTTGAGTTATCGCAAAAAGTTTCCCCTTCATAGTAAAAAGACGTACACACACAGTTCATCCCTTGGTTAACAATCTCCAGTTTAGCTTATTGTGACGGAGTGGTAACTACGGTACCCTACTCTGAGCATGGCCCGACATGCTCTTGGCCGGTTTTTATAGTTTTGTTTCTTATGGCGCTAGTGAACTGCAAATATTCGCAATTCGCAACGGCGAAATTTACTAGGCCGAAAAGAGAACCATGGTATTCAAAACAGAAATCAATGAGCCTAAAAAGCAAAACAGTCCGACGCAGATAATTACATTGCAATTTAGATCTCAAAATTTCGTTACGTTTGATAATATTTTGGAGGAGGGAACAGTCGAGTACAAAACATGGTTTTTAGAGATTTTTACGCAGGATTTTGCGCCTAATCTGGCGTTGCCCTTATCGCACTAGTTTTAGGAGCCGCTTCCGTTAGGACGGATATTATATTCACCTAAAATATTTAAACCTCAGCGTCCGTATCCTCTTAATAATAACCGGCCAAGAGCATGTCGGGCCACGCTCAGTGTAGGGTTCCGTAGTTACTCTTCCGTCACAATAAGCTAAACTGGAGCTTAAAGTATAGTAAATTGTTAACCAAGGGATGAAACGGTACCTTTCACCCGAGTTAAACAAATAGGCAAATTTGCATAATCAGTACCTAATTAAAGTAAGTCTTTTTACTATGAAGGGAAAACTTTTTGCGATAACTCAAAAACAGCTAAACTGGCCATGTGTGCTATAGTTTTCATTTAATGTCTTTCTTAAGCTCTACTTCCACGATTTTTTTCATATTTTTTGGACCTATGGTTCAAAAGTTACAGGGGGGGGGGGACACATTTTTTTTTTCTTTCGGAGCGATTATCTCCGAACATATTCACTTTATCAAAAATGTTTCTTGAAAACCCCTATTAGTTTTGAAAGCCCTTTCCAACGATATCCCACACACTAGGGTTGAAGCGAAAAAAAAATTCACCCCCACTTTACGTGTAGGGGAGGTACCCTAAAAAAAATTTTTTTAGATTTTATTGTACGACTTTGTCGGCTTTATTGATTTATATATCCATGCCAAATTTCAGCTTTCTAGCACTAACGACCATGGAGCAAAGCCTCGGACAGACAGACAGACAGACAGACAGACAGACAGACAGACAGACAGACGGACATGGCGAAACTATAAGGGTTCCGTTTTATGCCATTTGGCTACGGAACCCTAAAAACTTGTCCTCTAGGCTATCATGGTAGTTCAACATTTTAGGTCTTTGATCCCTTACTGGCCGTCCTATTGTGGTGTGAAAACATTCATGTTATCATTTAATAAGGAACAGCTATTTAATTTGCCGACGGTAAGGTGTGTGTTTGAGAAATTACCCCTCCGATACTGCACATTGTTATTGGCTGTTATAAATTACTTGATTGCGCGGAGGGGCTAAATACCCCATTGATTTTTGATTAATAATGACGTGAAAAATTTTGTGTACACCGTCATTTTCTTTATAACGTAGGGGGAATATTCATAGTGCAATTAAATGTCGATTTGTGCAAACACTTTTCAACATATCAAACATATTTATCTATTTTTTGGATTCAGATAGTCAGTATTGGTTTGGGAAGTTGAAGATACAGTCAGCATCGAAAGTAACGGATCAAACAAGGTGTCAAAAGTTTCTACCATTCTGTAACAGCTTAAAAAAATGTGATGGTTCTATGTGTAGAACAATTAAGACTGTAAAAGATATACTTATGAACATAAATTTTAGAAAAGTTATCCGGAATATCAGATACTTTTGGCGCGTTGTTTCATCCGCTACTATTGATGCTGACTGTACATATTCGATTAAGATTTTACATTGTAAGTACATTGCTACAGCTACAGAGTACAATGAATTCAGTCGATCGACCAATGCAATGTAACGAAAATCTCATGTAAGTTATTGAACTGTCTAAATGGGGCTTTAGACACCATTTCGTCAAGAGAAGTGTTTTGTACTAGGATAATGCCCCGTGTACGGCGGTGGTGTGAACAGCACCGCGGCCGCTATCTGCCATCGCTGCGTCTGCGCAGCTCACGCCCCTCCATCAATACTGAACCCCCCCACTTTTACCAACGTAACGATACAAGCGCCTTAACATACACACAGTTAAAATATTACAGTAATACGTTTAGAAACAATTAAATTATAACTCTAGATAGGTTTCGAAAAATGGAATCGTCTAATTTGTACAGTTGCTCTATGTTCACGCCTGGGCAAGCGAGAAATATGTACGTACTGCACGGGCTAACAAAAACACACCGAAAGAGAATGCTTATGTTCAATAATCCGCTGTATGAATTCTGTATGAATGAGCAACGCCATGTTAGAGAAGTTAAACTGCCTCCTCTATGTTTTTATTAATGATCAAATATAACGGCGTACTTTAACAGGGGTTATATATAGGGGTATAAGCACGAAAAGTAAGGTATACAGGACAGCCGTGCGACCTAATTTACTCTACGGCAGGCATGAGCTATGAAGAAAATCTACCAACAAAAACTTCATACAACTGAAATGTGGATGTTGCGATGGTCGGGTGGAGTTACTCTCAGAGACAGTGTGTAATAATTACATAGGGGGTAGTTTCAAAGTAGCCCATTACTGACAAACTAACCCAGTCACGGCTAAGGTGGTACGACCATGTAATGCGAAGGTCCGAAGACCATGTCGTAAAAAAGTGCCTTTCCACGGCTGTACATGAAAGAGGGAGCGATAGGCCGCTGACTACCTGGATGACGAATGCCCAGAGAAACATGAAGGGGCTCGGCCTAACTTCCGACGACGCTTATAAGCGGAGCAAGTGATGCCTCAGGATTAAGAAAGCCGACCCCGCGAAGTGGCGAGGAGAAAGAAGATGAAGGCCTCATAATAAATCTAGTTTTTAGAAACCGACTTGCGCTTGGTTTACAGGTTATACGTCCTTATTGAACAGCTTCATATCCACCCTAAAGGTAAATTCTTTCTTTTTATACTATGACGGGGGCAACCAAGCATACGGCGGCCGCTTGATGGTAAGCAGTCACCGCAGCCTATGGACGCCTGCAACTCCAGAGGTGTTACATGCGTGTTGCCGACCCTATAAAAACTTGTTCACTCCTTTTTTGAAGAACCTCATACTGTAGACCCTCGGGAAAAGAGACCTCTTTTTTGGATGCCAGCGCAACCTTCCCTTCCAGGTGGCTACGGAATTGGACGGGACTAGAGATGTCTACACCAAGGATCCCAATACTCCCTGACATGGTAAGGACTAAGCCTTGGAACTGCGGGGCCACAGTAAATGGGGTTTTCTTAGCGGTAAACGCGCAAACTTGTGTCTTGGTGGGGTTGAATCGGACTAGATTGTCCCGACCCCACACCGAAACTCTGGATAGAGTGCTCTCTCAATGTCCGACACAAGCTTTTCACGACTCTCCAGCACCACGGAACGAGGGATGTTGGCACGGCCTGTGTAATAGGCATAACCAGTACTGTCGTTTGGATAGCTATGAATGAATGTTTGAAATGAAAATTCGAACATAATTTCTGATATCAAAATGATGTAATCTTGCTAAGTATAATTCGCGCGTGCATTTCGTTCGTACCTGTTCGTACAGACAAAATATGTCCCATAGCTCTTATTTCGCCGACATAAGACCTATGGGATATATTTTTGAGCAACTTGTGTGCACCCATATTTGTACAATTGACTGCACATGTAATGGTGAGAGCGAGACGTACAATAGGCACGGGCAAATGATAACAGAATGACATAACATTTGACATCCAATTGGTCTACCAGGCTCATCCAGGATGTATAGGTACATTTTTATAGTGTAGACGCTCTCACTTATTTTTGAACACGACTCGCGGGTTTATTAACCTTTTGAACGCCAAGAGCCACTAAAGTGGTCGTGTGCTGTCGTGCCTACCACGCCAACGACCACTAAAGAGGTCATGGCAGACGCTGTCAAAGCAATTTTACTGTTGACAGATAAGGTTTAAATTCGTTTCTCAATAGTTGACATATTGGCGTGTATGCCACATTTTGATGCGAGGGAGAAAGCGTTGAAAAGGTTAAGTATGGACTACTTTATATAAATTCACTCTGACAGTCCACTCGCATAAGTCTCTCTGAGTTTGAGGTTAGACGGTAGATGTTTAACACTAGGGTTATACTTATTTTAATACATTACTCTTTAAAGTAAGGATGTTTACAACGTATTAAGTAAAACTGCAAGAAGGAAGTGGACGCAAAGCTGTTATGATGCACTTGGGTGCAACAAAAGAAGTTTTTAATACAGTTGCTCAAAAAGTGCTACATTACGTAGCTGTTTAGCGTGCGGAAAGTTTGATTTCGCGAACTAGTGCTTTTTACTTTTCCACTTGTTCCAATTCATGACTACTTATTGATGAGTGTTAATGTTAGTTTCCTTTAAAAGTCGTAATCAACATAAAAACCTACTGTTAATGTAAAAATAATAAATATAAGCATATTTCATATTTTATTACTTACCTCTTCATAATTATAACACGTTAATTTTTTTATATTGAAAAACCGTTCATAATCAGTTGTCCGAATGGAACGGAATAGCTGCCGAAACGCCTGTCAGAGCAGAGGCGTTTTTTCTTACTGTAAGAATGTTTTAAGTTTACAAAGGCAACATTCGATATTGTTTTCATACAATTTAAATATACGATACACAAATAATCGTAAATAACGATACTTAGGTAATAATAGTATAATATTTTATATTTACAATTGTTTCTGTCTGAACATGCATTAAAAAAGTACTTGTTGTTTTTCTTATTTTTTCGCAACTGTATTAAAAAACGTCGTTCGATACACGTGCGGAAACGTCATTCTTCACTCGTCCCGAGTCTTATCTCGGTACTCGTTAAGTAATGACATACTTTCCGCACTAGCATCGAAATGTACTATTTTCTACTCATCGACCGTAATGGTTGATTTATGAATTCGTATACGAAACTGTAATTGCAAACTTTTCATGTATGGGCTCCCAACTCAACTATTAAGCAAACGCTGTAGTCGACTATAATGAAATTGACCAATCACGTGACGCCGCGGTTCAGTGGAAGACACCAACGCGTGACTATTTCATGAGTAATATTCATACATTATGCACGCGTTGATTTCTTTTGTACTACTGAGATAATTACCTAGTTTTATTTAATTATTTAGGTTATATAGTAGGTAATGTATTATTTTAGATGACTCGTAGAAAAAGTATTGTATACAATAGTGATATAATCAATCTCGTACCTTCTTAGACTGAAAAGTATAAAATACTAATAACTTCATGTTTACCGACCCACTACAAGGCCCTACGCCTTTTCTTGATGTACAGTGGCCATCGGAGAGGCCGAGGCGCCCACAAATATCTGAACACGTCTTTATTGTCAAGGCGTTAGAGTGCGTGTTCAGATATTTTTGAGCACTTTGGCAGCTCCGCTATATCTGATGGCGACTGTACAATATTCTGCATCATTTTCCTAACAAATATCAAAAGTAAGTATAATTTGCACATCGCATAAGTTGATAAATTATAATTTCTAGTAACATAATTTAAAGGCAATTATTGTAGGGAATTTGTTGAAGAATATAATGTTAATAGCAGTGTTCTTGTAACTTCAACCGTTTATCTAATTACAATGAAAAACTTCAAAATGGGTTAAAAGTAGGAGAAGGGGGAAGTGTGCAGTTGTTTGTGATGTTGGTCTAGCTGGTTTTGTATGTAGGACCCCTACCCCTACCCGTAAGTAGGGGTATGATGGGTTCGGGTCCAGGTGAGGTATTTTAGATTTAAGCCAGTTATTAATTTAGTTTAGTATTTGTAGAGTTGCTGTAGTACAGTCAGCGTCAAATACTTTGTAGCAACCAAAGTAGGCAAATAGTTCGGTACACCATATATTTAGTATGGTGTACCGAACTATTTGACCACTTTGACTGCTACAAAGTATTTGACGCTGACTGTACCTCTGTAGATCAAATGACTGTGCGTATAAAAGATAACACATCTTATAAAATTAGCCCAATAATATTGCGCAATTCTAAATTATAGACGGTAACATAATCAAACTATTAATCAGCGAGAAGTGTAAGCTTTCCATATTTCACATCCGAGCTTTGGTGTTACTGTTAAGGCGACTATGGTTACAGGTATCCCAGTAAAAATTCAATTTCCCGTCTCTCGTCGTATGACACAGCCATTTATCTAATAAAATATGAAATTTAGAACTTAATTTTAGGTCTATTTTGTGCGCCGCTACGAAGTTTTGAAGTTAAAATAAAATAAAATAATATTTAAAAGGCGCTCTTTTCTCATTTTACTAAGTAAATAAATATCTCAACGTGTGAAACATCAGATAGCAGCTCTTCTTCTCTCGTGTCGAGGTTCCCCTGAATTAAATTAAATTAAATATCATGTTCATCAATGTTTTCAGGCAACTAAGGCCCATATATATACCTTACTAAGTAACATACATACAATAATATGGCCCATATATACAAATAACATACATACAATAATAAAAACCTAAAAATCATTTTGACGACGCAGTTTTCTGCTGTGCCACCTGTTCCGGTGCGGGATTCGGCAGATTCCCACGAAACCGCCGAAATATCACACCTTTCGGCCAGGGCTATAACCGCGAAAATCGAAATTCGTCAATTGCGGGCATTTTCTCTATCAGCCTAATTACGTCTTAGTGAGAGTAAAAGAGAAAAATCCCCGCAATTTGCTAATTTCGATTTTCGCGGTAGGCCCGCAGAAGTCCGTGCTCGCGATGGTTTCCAGCAGCGGCCGCGGACGCGCACCACAAACGAGCTGAAGTGCACATAATGCTGCGATGGCAGCTGGAATACTTTCAGCTCGTAACGGATCTTCTTGCGGACATATTCCACTACATCTAAACAGTAGATGCTCAGAAAGCAGCAGTGCTGACATCCCTGACCCAAATTTCCAATTGAGAGCTCTTTAAAATAAGTAGGTAGTTCATGAAAAGATTTTACTTACTTACTTACTCCGTTGGCTCAGCGACCCAAAATGAGACTTGGCCTCCGACACAAGACAGCACCACTTTTCTCGGTCCTGTGCGACCTCTCGCCAATTGTCGACTCGAAGCTCGCGTAGATCCGCCTCCACCATGTCGCTCCAGCGATACCTAGGGCGTCCGATAGGACGTCCTCCTGCTAGGCGACCCAGGTACGCTCTTTTTACGTTCCGATCTTCGTCCATTCTCTCAAGGTGGCCCAACCAACGGAGTCTGTTGGCTTTACTTTCTCCCATGATGTTAGGTTCAGCCACTAGGTCTTCAATCTCACGGTCTAGAATAGTTCAAGAATTTGGAATAATAAATACTTTCCACTAAAATATTTTGAAACATGATACTTCATGTGACTCATTACTAAGTTTTTTTCCAAAAAAACTTATCTTCTTATTCAAAGAAATCTTATCATCTACGAAATTGCATTAAGCCATGTGTTAACGTTAATATGTAAGCTTGTTTCTAACACTTTTATGGGGCATGTCTGAATTAAATTATTATTTTATTTTATTTTTAATTTATTAAAACTTGATTGCACAATACATGACGGACTTAATGCCAGAAGGTATTCTCTACCAGTCAACCATGAGCTAAACCGAAAGATCTAGTTAGTGCAGGGTCAGAATACAGTTAGAGTAAAATGGAAAAAATAATAAATATATACCCATTGTAAAACATCGTAAGGACGACATTTGAACCTTGTCAAACAGATGCTTGTACAATGCTCAACATGCGCTTCAAAAATTTAATTTGTCCTAGGCTTATCTTTTAATATCGTATGAAGGTACAGAAGACAGAACCCTCCAGGCTCCAGCCCGCCACGCACTTAGCCAGTTTTTTTTTTAATTTCTCTTTACTGGTATTCTCAACGCAACCCCCCCTTAACCAGTATCCACCATCCCATTACTTTTCACGGTAACTGTTATGGCTATGACCATTATGCACGTTACGGCGCTTAACAAACTATTAACCTTCCAGTAATGCCTTATTATTTTGATTCAAACGCCGATTGGCCTTTCTTTTGCTTTTCAGTTGAGTGGGTCTTTATTTTTAAGGTTTATAGACTACAAGAGAGTTGTACTCAGAGGGAGCTAAAGTTCGAAGTGAGCGGCTGTAGGTTTATAGTACATTGTGCAACGAGGGGGGGTAAGTGAAATTTTGGATACGAGGGTGGTAATTAACAATAAGAGGGAATTTAAGACCGGAGTGTGTAATATTCTTACCCCCGGAGTTACACACAATGTTTTTCATCAAACTTGCGAAGAAAAAACTAAATTATACGCGAAATAATTCTTAAATACGGTGACATATCAAGCATTCGTTGCCATTTTGTAATTTCTTGACAGGTAAGTCATCGAAGGCACAAACCTATTTGGCATCCAGCAACGAATGCAAATTATGTAAAAATATTTTAAATGGCTGTTAAATTAATCAAATTAAATAATTTTAAATATATACAGAAATATTTTAATTATAAACATCAGTAGTTTAAAAGTAAAACTCATTTATGCTACATGGTTCGTTTATTATATGATATTATATTATTTATTTATTTATAATAAAAAAAAAAAAGGTATAGGGTAACGGCGGCTATTAACGCGGGTATCAAAATCGACGTCTAACACCGCGGTGTTTACAAATACGCATTTTGCAAGCAAACAGATCTATTCCCTAAGAAATAAAGCATACACAAAACAAGCTCATTCATTGGTCTATCGTGCCCATTAGTATGCATTTGTGTGAGTGTAACAAAAAACTCGCGATTCGTCAGTTTGTGCGACGGCGGCGCAAGAACCGGTTGTTCCATACAGACGCGTGACACCACAGGTAAGTGCACTCCAATCTTACTTAGTGTTTTACGTAATAGTTATGGCAAATAAACTAGTGCAATGCCTTTTAAGAGATTGTGTATTGTTTTCTACACGATTTTGAATTACTTTTAACTTAGTTTTTGACCCGGAAATACGTTTAAAATTGAAAATAAAATACAGCGGTGATAGGCGCCAATTACTTCTGTTGTAAGTAATTCCGTGGTATGCCACGGTAATAGAAAAAGTGGTAGTTTTGTTATTTACTCTTTAGTTTTGGTACAAATTATCAATTTTATAATTTCTTTTATTTATTCCAATCTTGATCTATTCACGCTATTAAAGAGCTATTTCCGTGGTATGGAAAGTATTTAACTAACCCTTAATTTTTAACAAAAACTTCAGCACCGATTTCCTTGTTTCTATGGGAACCCTTAATCTGTCAACTTTTTTTTATTTTGAGTTAAAACCTAAAATGTACTTGCCAGTTATGTGATTCTGTCTTTACGAGAAGCTTGTAATATACGTGTTTGATTTGATTTGAAAAACCATCTGTGTTTTATTCTTTTTATGGGTCGGAATTAGGTTTAATTAAACTCCAAATTAAGCCTATTACCGATGGTATGATCAGATTACCCTCGGTAATAGAATGTATAGAAATCTATTACCGACCCAGAGAAATATCGAATGGGTCGGTAATAGGCTCTTAAAGAGTTATCTATTACCGAGTGACTATTTGGTATTGTATTGAAATATCGCATTTAGGGTACCGCAAGTACAGATTTCGTTGATAAAATTTAGACTTCAGTTATCATTATCAGATTTAAATTCTTCTGTTTTCTGATTCAGTTATTACTTTGACAAGGAAGGGTACCCAACTGCCGGACATTTCCGATTAGATTTTTTTTTATATAATTTTATTTATACAGTAGTCCAAAATCTCAGACATGATTTTTTTTTGCTATAAGAATCAGCAATAAAAAAAGTACCGTGATTTGTTAATTATAAACGGGTAAATTATAACACATAATATGTGAGAGACTTTATTTAACTTAATTACCTTACCAAAAATATTAGAATTAAAAAATTTCATGTTTTTATATATAGTCGAAATTTTATAAGGTGGACGTTTACCATTTCACTGTGGTAAACTTTCACTCAGGTGGTAAACGTCCAGCTTATAAAATTTCGACTATAATTTACGCTGTGCCTTATGAGTAAATGTTACTTACTTGTTTTTTTTGTGCAGCTAATTATGTCAGTAAGACAAATTCTTATCAATCTTTATAGCATTTAAAAATTACTTTACAGTACATATGGTGCTACTTTACCGCACTAGTGCGAAAATTAGCATATTACGTTACTGTGTCGAACATATGAAGGGCCATATGTACTGTAAAACGTTGTACGATACATGTGCGAATAGGTAATTCGCAACTCGTGTCGACTTAAAACACTCCCTTCGGTCGTGTTTTAATTTATCGCCACTCGTTTCGAATTTCCTATTTTTCGCACTTGTATCGTAATGTACTATTATTTAATAACAGGCAGGCCTATTTGTCATATACGTCCTTAGTTTACTAATAGTAATTTTTGTTGTTTTACATGTAAAACATTCAACTTATAACTTGTTATACAGGTACTCGTGGGTACTTGGTAAGTTAACTATTTAATAGTATTTAATTGTGCCAAAGAGTAATTATAATCTCTTCGAATATATCTCTTATTTTTAAACATACTCCTATAGTTTTATTTTTTATTTTTGTGTCATTATTAAAGTTAATGACACAAAAATTATATACAGAACCCACGTCGTTATTATTGTTTTAACCCTCGGTATTAGGTTTCGAATTTTGAGTTTGATTTCTATTAACGAGTGCAGAAAAATCATGCCAATTGTACCCTCGGTAATGAAAGCTCAATTCGCGATAATAGAATCACAGCCTGTCCCTTGCCACGGTAATAGAAGATTTGGTCATTTTGACTTCAAAAAATATTTTAATACATATAATAACCCAAAATGAATCCAAAAACGTGTGAAACTGAAAGTTCATTAAATGCTCTGATGAAAAAAAAATATTCCTGGCTGTTAGACAGCATTGATACCCTTAATTTTGGGATTTCTTTTGAAAAGTTCCTTAACTACCACGGTAATAGGTGCCTTTACCCTAGATCCCTAGGGAGTTATAGCATTATAAGATTTGATTTCGACTCTATTTTTTGTGGAAAACGCATATAAAAAAAGTTAACAAAAGGTGTATATTATGCAGTTAAAAACATTTATCTCTAGTGACTCATTCAATCCTTTCATATGGAATCCTGTTATGGGGAAATGCAACAGATTTTGAGCGAGTTCTAAAAATGCAGAAACGGGCAATTAGAATCCTGGCTAACGCAAAGTACAGAGATTTTTAAAAGCCTAGGAATGTTAACATCAGTTTCTACATAAATATATTTATGAGATATTGTTATATGTAAGAAAAAATCTATGTGAATTTGTATGTGCTAGGGATATCAGTGTGCGCCCAACAAGTTATCCAGACAATCTGAGGCCAATAAAATGTAGTTTGAACATTGTTAAAAAATCTCCCAAGAGCCATTAGGCTCAGAATTGTACGTACAAATGTACAATAAATTGCCAAAAGAAGTTAAAGCTGAAACTAATATCAACACTTTCAGTATCCAAGTAAATAAATTGTGACATAAGACAGTATATAGTGTAAAGGAATACTTCAATAATGAATATAATGAAACTAAAATACTTAATCTGTATATTTTTTGACGATCTTAATATGTATTCATCTGTATTTATAATCGATTGTTATAAAACCATGTAAGTAATACTTATTGCGAAATACATGAATCTAAATACGACTACGTCGAAACTTGGGTTCTTTAAGACTTTCGCAACTGAATCTACATAATAGTCATAATATTCAAATACCTGTCGAATATAAATGTCATATCTCTGTAGGTTTTTTTTACAAATATTTATCTGAAAGAAAATTGCAATTTACATTAAACTATTGGAAATATATATTGCGGTGTAGACCAGACCGCCCAACATATTTTGTCTATAAAATATTCGCTCGATACTCGAATATTAGGATACCTACCTGCTGAAAGTGATTGACAAATAAATAATATTACAAACCCTTTTAAACCGGGAAGTAATCCTTACTTTAGATTAATTCTTCGTATATGTTTGCAGCATAATGTTATCCTTTAATAATATTAATGACTGCCAATAAACCAAAGCGTAAGTATTTCTATCGGAGCCGTGACCTCCGATGGCTATCACTGGCCAGAGCTCTAAACGCAACTATACCACATCTAAAACACCACAAGTTACTACCAACTCTATAGGCACTTACGTCGTTTTTCTGCCAAGCGTGTCAACTTGTTACATAATAAATAAATGTAACATGTAGCTATGAAGTTTAAAGGCGCTTATGTCTTTTTATTTTCAAGCGGAGCTTCAGGAATCGAAGATATTTTCGCAATAACGTATGATGAACACCTTTTGACGGGATAATGGTCTTTATTCGTGTTGCAATAAGGCTGTGTTTTGTATTTAATGTTGATGAGATAGGGGGTTGTGTAAATTGAGGGTGGGGGCGAGAAATAATGATGCTCATTAACAATTAAATAGCCTGCGTGGTTTTTGACGGCGCGGGATTGGGTGGTGCGCTCCGCTTCCAACCCAATGTTGGGAGAAACTTCAGTTCAGTTCAAGTGATAGCTCCAGTCCAGCCAGCATGTCCTGCTGCAAGGAAGAGGAGATTACGAGGGGGAGATGATGTTAAGGTATAATATAAAATAGCACTGCAAGCTCGGATGACTTCGCTCATTCAGCCTAAGCGTGGAGTACGTATGAGTAACCTAAACGTTGGAAGAAACAACTTTTTATCTATTTGAGGTTTAAAACGCATATCACCTTTATTGCAAAAGCCTTCGATAGCGATACTATTGAAAAAGCATGATGTGATTTTTAAGGAGGCAGCCTCCTGGCTTACC
Source organism: Cydia pomonella (assembly GCF_033807575.1). Taxonomy (NCBI): domain Eukaryota; kingdom Metazoa; phylum Arthropoda; class Insecta; order Lepidoptera; family Tortricidae; genus Cydia; species Cydia pomonella. The sequence continues at coordinate 22,752,710 of NC_084712.1, read as the reverse complement.
GCGAAAATTGAAAATTCGCAAATTGCGGGAATCTTTCTCTTTTACTCTCACTAAGACATATTTAGAGTGACAGAGAAAAATGCCCGCAATTGACGAACTTAGATTTTCGCGGTTATAGCCCAGTTCTAGACTTTAGATAGATATAGCAGAGTAATCCCAGAAGCTACTTGGGTTGAGGTTTCTAAAAGTGGACCTCGTATTCCTTAAAGATGTGACAGAGAAAGCGTTAAGTCTGTCTCTTCCCTGCCGCGGTAATGAGAGAAGACGTGTGGGAATCAACCAATAGCATTGCTCTATATACTCCGCTTCGCTGAATTAATTTGATTATATTTCATGCTATTTCATTTCCTATTCAATGCTATTTGTTTGATTCCCTCGCGTCTCTTCTCATTTCCGCTCATCATCAGTATTAGGATATTTAGGATGAGTAAAACAAATTGAATAAGACGGACAGAGAACCGAAACATTTGGTTATTGACTAAAAATATATGAAGTACACGTTTAAGGGCTAGACTGCTAGAGTACCCAAACCCTTCTAGAAGGAGGGACTGGAGAGCCGCAGAGATAAAGGCAAACCCAAGGTCAGATGGTTGGACGACGACGAACAAAATATAAGGACCTTAGGGGTGACAAGTTGGGGAAGGAAACCCACAGATCGGATTGGAGAGATCACCCGCGGCTGTAATGCTCCAGAAAACGATGACAGTTTTAGGCAAATCAATTCACATTTGAACTAATTCAACATTTGACTTGACCAAATATATTAATTTTAAAGCCCCAAGCGGCGCGGGCCGGTCGCGGGTCACAATAACACTTCGCAGCGGCAAATGAAACGCTTTTGTGTAATTGGCCGGTACACGGTGGGCCTCACACTGGTCAAACGTTAAATTAACCGTTTGAAAAGGAAATTATATTTTAATATATATCTTTTAAAAGAATATTCTTCAGAATAATCCTAACATGGCCTAGTTTCACTTCTAAAACTTGTGCCTGCGAAAATTATTGGGACAGTATTGTCTAAGTAACCCTGAGTTCCTTTAGAATGTAACCGGAAAACGCTAAGAATAATAAAGGAAAATATTGCGAACCCTAACAATTATACATTGAGCTTTAAGGAAAAATGTGACACTTGATCTTATTAGCTATATCAGGTTCAGATGATGATATAAGATTATTAATTATAAAGCTCCAAGCGGCGCGGGCCAGTCGCGGGTCACAATACTCACAATCACTTCTCAGCGGCAAATGAAACGCTTTTGTGTAATTGGCCGAGAGCGCACAGTGGGTCACACACTGGTCAAAGGCTAAATCAGTTTTTAACCGTATTTCCTAAGAGCAAGAGTCTTATACTGTATAGGAGTTTGCGCGGCGGCAGGTTCATCTGGCTCTTAAATAAAATGTGACACATCAAGCGACCCAGCATAGCCTAAATAGTCCATAGATTTTCAATTGTTGTTAATAAACGTTTTTTTATAATTAAGTATTTACCATGTACCATGTTAAATATTCCATTCAAACATGTTAAACACCCATTACTTTATTGAAAATGAAAAATGAAAATGAAAATGAAAAATGATTTATTTAGGTATCAAAATTGCAGCTTATTACACAATAGAAAAGTATTACATTTTTAGGAGCATTATATTGTTAGATAGCCTAGGAATAGTGTCCTAAGCCCTAAACTAGGTAAACCTGTCTTATAGGGATCAGGGAACCATTATATTATTCGTCTTTTTCTCGGTCCACTTTATCCTCTCCATTTTCCTTAAAAATATCATTCCTATTTTCGTGTCCAGTATTAGTTTTATTAACGTCTGAAAAATAAAGTTCCTCACTGAAAAAGTTTGAGATTCGAGAATTTCTAGATCATCATCATCATTTAAGAGCTCTTGTCGGTGGAGTAAACGCCATTTTTCACGGTCCGCGGTCAAGTTCTTTAGGTCCCTGTAAGACACGACATTTGCTAAAGTTCGAGATGCCTCGTAAATATTTAAAACCAAAATATCACAATTTAAATAAAATCAGTGCCCAGGTTTAATGATTCGGTTAGAAGACGGTGGAAAATTAGCGTACGGTCGGTCTTTTGGTAAGCAGATACCTCAGCCTATGTACGCTATGCTATGGCTACTAATACAACTTTACACTTTTACGGTACAAATGGTGCTACTTTACCGCACTAGTGTGATAATTAGTACATTGAGTAACTATGTCGAAAATTTAAAGGGCCATATGTACTGTACAACGTTGTACGATACATGAGCAAATACTTAAGTAATTTCTTATTATTCCCACTTTTTTAATATAAACTGATCGGCGATTGGCACTAGTCACACCTGATGGAAAGTTAAGACAGGACCTAAGATGGAGCTCACTGGTTCAGTAGTAGCCTATTCACTCTTGTCTCGTAATGTACTATTGCGTGATCGTTTCAACATTCACCTGATGATCTTATCGGAAGATCAGCGCTAGAAGTCGTTAACATCATGCTAAGATGAAATTAAACCATTTCGTGGCACTTTCTCCTTGCTGTGTTTTGCTGTTTTGTATAATTATCCGTCCCGTAATTGTCTAAGTTGCCTATCTTTCTTTTTATAATATACAATAATTTACGGGGTAAGTATATAGGTCACACTGAGCAACTTTTAGTATGGGACCAACCCCGAAATCACGAAAAAAAAATTAGCAGTTTCATACATTTTGGCTGTCTGACCTTGACATTTTCTATGGAAGAGTAAATTTTTGACGTGACAACGTCTTATAATTCGATGGAGCCGGCTGTACTCACGAAAAAACATGACTCATGCGGCGTTACCTCGCTCTGAGGCGTTCCATTTAAGGCTTGAAGTGCAAGCGAGAGCGCGCAACGAGCGACAAAGAGGCACAATCGGCCTTCGCGTTCGGCAGCGTTTGACATCTGTCTCTCTCCTACTTGAGTGAGCGATGCGTCCGCGTGGACAGCTGCTATACAATAATACATTTACATGTTTTCGTCAAGTATGAAGTGCAGCGAAAAGTGAATGTGGTGTCAATTGTTTATAGCGTTTCTTATGACGTTGTCACGTTCAACTATCGTCAGTAAACCGACTTTACAGACAACCGATTTTTTTCTTCGCGATTTCGGGCTTGGTCCCATAGTAAAAGTTGCTCAGTATGGCCTATATATTCACCCCGTAATTTTTTTTTATGTAATAGGCTGCAAACGAGCAGTGGAGCCACCTGATGGGAAGCAGTCATCGCCGCCCATGGACATAAGCAACATCGGAGGAGCCACTTATGCGTTGCCAAACTTTGAGAACCCTAAATACCTGCTTCTTGAAGAACCCCATGTCATAGCGCAAGGGAAACACCTCAGAACACCTTGCACACATTGCAACAACACGAACTGCCCGACGTTGGATGGAGTCAAGTGGAAGAAGTTGGTATTTCGGTGCTCCAGACCAGAGGTGAGAGCAGTACTCCATATGTGGTCGAACCTGCGCTTTGTATAACGAAAGCCGGTGACCTGGTGTGAAGTGAAGTACTGTTTCGCTCTATTGAGCACCCCGAGCTTCTTAGAGGCCAGTTTGGCTTTGAGTTCCAAATGGCCCCGAAACTGGACTTCGATCGTAATGTCGACACCGAGTATCCCGATACTCTTAGAAATGGTAAGGGGAATGTTCTGGAACTTAGGCGCTAAGACAAACGGGGTTTTCTTAGCGGAAATTAATGCAGTTGACTAAATATGCACTCTGTATTTCATTATTTATCCTTTAATATTTGTCCAGACAACAGGGTTACCAACACCACTGTGCAACGTAGGCGGGGCGCGCTGTTTTTTACGATTGGAATCGAACGTGCCTGCGCCCGCGCCTCTCTTATCTCCGAAAAACGACGTATTTACATACAATTAATATGGCACTTACGGCCTTATTAACGATGGCAGCACAATGCTTCATTCCTTTGTAATAATTAGTTCTTTTCTTATTAATTAATGGTTTACCGGTGCTCAGGCGTTTTGCTAATTTTATTTTATCATTTATTTAACCGGCACGACCGACCTGGCTTAGTGGTGAACCTGCCTATGAAGCCGATATGGTCCTGGGTTCGAAACCCGGTCACGTATTTTTGTGATACTTACTACTTACTTACTCCGTTGGCTCAGCGACCCAAAATGAGACTTGGCCTCCGACACAAGACAGCGCCACTTTTCTCGGTCCTGTGCGACCTCTCGCCAATTGTCGACTCAAAGCTCGCGCAGATCCGCCTCCACCATGTCGCTCCAGCGATACCTAGGGCGTCCGATAGGACGTCCTCCTGCTAGGCGACCCAGGTACGCTCTTTTTACGTTCCGATCTTCGTCCATTCTCTCAAGGTGGCCTAACCAACACACCAAGACCCGAATCTATAAGACCGTGATTCGCCCAATCCTAACCTACGGATGCGAAGCATGGACACTAACACTCAAGGAAGAAAACATGCTGCTAGTTGCCGAGAGGACAATCCTCCGTAAAATATATTTTTGTGATGAGCACAGATATTTGTGACTCAGAAACAAATATACCATGGATGATTTTTATGTAATTTAAGTACTTGTATATATAAATATATTTAATTCATGATCATGCATGATCATGAATTAAACGATAAATTTATTGCTATTTTTGTAAGGAAAAAAGGGAATCTAAATAACATATGACTATTACTCTGAAAAAAAAAAACATTAAAATGGACTATAAACTAAACAGAAGTAAAAGTAAACAAAAAGAAAGACACAAATACAAAAATTAATCAAACAACCCGTCCCGAGCCCTCCCAGAAGCAAAGGTGCCCATCACGCTCGCCGCGTTGCCACGCTGAATCGCGATAGACAGCCTCTGCATCAGGAATGACCCGGAACGAGGGTCATGACCCCTCTCCCTCAGCCGCCGCCCCAATTCGCCCAAGAAAATTTTGGCCTCGGCACACCAACACCCGGACGTCTCTACCGCTAACGGGACAAACATATATCTCGACAGCAGCGCCGAGTACTTATCGCGCTTTCGGAGTGCCGCAAATTCAGCCGCCGCTCCTGCCGTCCGGACAGTCCGGCCAATGTGCGAGGCGGCAAAAGTGCTGACACAAGTGGCATCCCAGAGAAGACACTTACCCCTTTCCCATGGTACAAGAGTCAGCCCATAACATATGACTTAATTATCAGTCTTCTGGGATTATTTCAAGGACTTGCTTTTTATGCTGATATTTTTCAACGGCACATCAGCGAGCCTACCCCAAACGCCGAGGTTCGCGAATTGCGAGCATCTTTCTCTGTTACTCTTAACTCTAACTAGATAAGACTAAAAGAGAAAGATGTCCGCAATTTGTAAAATTCTGTGTTCACGGTAGGTCATCAGTAGCTAGGGGACAGAACCATGCCTCACTAACCTTATGCAGCTCTTCCGAATATCGATTGTATATCTTCAGTACATATACCTACCCCCTTATTTATAAACGTCTACTAAAGTTGACAAGCCGCTAATAATCGTTTGTCCCTTTCCGACGTATTGGTATGATGGAAAGGGAGAAACGATTATTAGCGGCTTGTCAACTTCAGTAGACGTTTATGAATAAGGGGGTTAGACTATTTAGATAAAATCAACATTGTGTGGTTGTATGATATTCTCAATAATCACTTTTATTGACCAACTTTAGATAAATCTACACTTTCGGAAATTTCTAATTCGAAATTTATAAAAATATTCTGAAAGGGCTCATATTCCTACACCTAGGAATCGAAATCTTCCATTTTAATAATGAATTCCTTTGTTCGGGTAAAATATTCCTAAAACTTCCGAGGATTTACCCAACTTTTTTACAACACCCAAGGCCAAAATTATGGAAACATGCTTATATTTTAATAGAAAAATGAGATTTTTTAAGCGATGTTATATATTATTATACTACTCATTAAGTACAAAGTGGTAAATATAATAGTAGAACATTTTAAAAGTACTTAAATTACTCAAGTTATGGCTATGATATTTGCCAGTTTTTTCAAAGAAATTAAAAATAATTATGTTAATTTTTCCTAATTTATTTTTTTATGTTTTTGACAATATTTTAGGATGGTTTGATTTAGCGAGTATTTTTAACCTTTTGTAGTTAATGTAAATATTAGGTTACAAATATAAAACAAAGCCAGAAACATGGGATATAAAGAAAACAACCTTGTTTCCATAATTTTGTCCTCGGGTGTATATCCAACTTCGTTTGTTAGTCGTATACCTCGAAATCAAAAAATCCTTGTAGCTTTTCACCTATTCGCGTTTAGCCGTGATAGCGTATTTTGTTGTAGCGTGTAATATCGGTGGTATATTTTGTTACTCGCATATAATTTTAATAGATTTTTACAACAGTAGCAAATTTTAATGTAGCATGTATTATCAATAGTCTATTTAGTTAGCCGCAATTTTTTTTTGTTGCATTTTACCTGGGTCGCATATTGTTGTACTGTATTGTATTAATCGTAAAAAAATTGGCTATATCACTGGGATATATTAAAAATACTGTCGCTTATTGACCTCATTGTTACAGCCATACATTAACTAGCTTTGGAGAATTTGTTATTTAGGAAATCTACCTCTAAGGTTACATATATCACACTCAAAACCAGGAGATAAACTACAAGTGCGAAATGCATTTACAAAACAAAACTATAGAGGTATAGTGCTTAAAGGAAATGTCGCGATATGTAATAACGCATTATAAACAAATATCTATCGAGGTGAAGAGCGACTACAGTGAAGAAAGGCAGGGAAGTAAATATACTATGAATTTTATACACCATTGTAATTGGCGACCAGAAATCATACTACAAGAAAAAAAATCTGTTCAGAAATTATGAGATCGCGGCAAAACGAATAGGTGAAAAGCTACAAGGATTTATTGATTTCGAGGTATACGACTAACAAACGTCCAACTTCGACATGTGTAGGCAGCATCAAAGATAATCCCTGAACTAAAAGAGCTTATACAAAATTGAATCCTTTGCGAACAAAATCGTAACATCGAAATGAGATATTCCAAGAAAACATAAATTCGACTCGAACTGACCGCAAAAGAAAAAATAACGCTCAGACAGCCGCCTTCTTATTTCGAAAAGGACCTCGGTTTATACTTTAAGGTACAGTAGGTACAATCAGCAGAGGTTTTGAAAAATCTTAGCGCTTTTTAGGGTTTCGTAGTCGCCTAGAAACCCTTATAGTTTCGCCATGTCCGTCTGTCCGTCCGTCCGCGGCTTTGCTCCGTGATTGTTACGAGTAGTACTAGAAAGCTGTTATTTGACATAGATACATCATACATGGCGAAGGAATAGTAAAATAAAACGTAAAAAAAAAATAATTCTTCAACTTAAATGGTCTACAAAAACATTTTCTGATAAAGTCACTCTCAATATTTTCGTAAATAATCGCTTCGAATGAAAAAAATATGTCCGCCCCCAACTTTTGTACCATGGGCCCAAGAAAATCTGAAAAAAAATCGTGAAACAAAAGCTTAGTAAATACTTTCAATGAAAACTATAAAGAACATGACCGGGCCAGCCGTTTTTGAGCTATTGCAAAAAACCTTCTCTTAATAGTAAAAAGACTTACAAAGCGCTGCGAAAGTACTCCCTTTTGCTTGTAATGTGATAATACCTTACTTAGTAACCGCCGAGATATCGCAGATTCCGTCTTACTCTATAAAATTATGCGCAATATATTAGATGTCCCCTCGCTACTACACCAAATACAGCTCAGAGTTCCTCGTAGACGTCAGCGCCACTGTCAGAAGAAAAGGTTATTCTCGATTCCCAACAGTAGACCGTGTTATGCACAAAAAATATTCATAAGACGTGCCTGCAAACTATTTAACGAAAATGACAAGCTCTCTAACATAGATATATTTACTTGTTCCATTAATATTTTAAAACGTGCTTTTCTTTAGGTACCAAATGTAATTATGCATGTTTTCTTTTCTTTACGCTCTCAAATGTTTAGTTTTGGGTAACATTTAAAATTGTAATCTTAAAGAAAAAAAAAAAAAAAAAAAAAAACAGACTGAGTTTATGTAAAAAATTAAACTCTAGGTCTAAACTTAAGCAATTTTGTATAGGTACTGTTTGTAAACGACTGTATGTTTCTAAAATATAATAAATAATAAATAAATAAAATACCTACATGATACTTCCTAATTGTACTACTTTGCGTTTCGTTACCTACGCGGGAATAAACTTTCGCTCGATATAAATAATTAGGAACCATTAAAAAAAATTTTTTTACACTACGTTGGTGGCAAACAAGCATACGGCCCGCCTGATGGTAAGCAGTCTCCGTAGCCTATGTACGCCTGCAACTCCAGAGGAATTACATGCGCGTTGCCGACCCTAAAGCCGCCCCCCTCGTGTAGCTCTGGTAACCTTAAACCTAACCTTTAACCTTTTTAACCTTTTTCTTATATTCTTAATTATTTTGACTGATTTTTCAATTTATAGAAAGTGTTTTTATACATACTTATATAATTATTTATTCGGTTTATTTTCTTTTTATTATGAACTAAATGGTTATTATCATCATTTTTATTTTAATATAATTATTATCTATCCATTTCGATTCTTAATTATTATTGTTGTTATTGTGTTGCGACGATCTTTTGTGAATGCATTAATTGTATTTTACTGTATGTTGAAATACCCTCTATATTTTTAGTTCTTTCGCTAATTTCATGCAAAATAAATGTATTTGTATAGCTTTAAGTTCTCATGTAAGTGAATTGTCAAATTCTTAGTGAGAAATAAAGAATCTTAAGCCTAAAATTATGACATGTAAAATATAATGTACATTATCCATGAAAACCATGAAAAATAAATGAGTCTAATCTAATCTATAACTATTACACAAAAACTATTTACATGAAAACTATTTCTAAAAATGCGTAATAAATATTATTTTTGATCGAACTTGGATACCTTTTATAGGGTTCCGTACCCAAAGGGTAAAACGGGACCCTATTACTAAGACTCCGCTGTCCGTCCGTCCGACCGTCCGTCTGTCACCAGGCTGTATCTCATGAACCGTGATAGCTAGACAGTTGAAATTTTCACAGATGATGTATTTCTGTTGCCGCTATAACAACAAATATTAAAAAGTACGGAACCCTCGGTGGGCGAGTCCGACTCGCACTTGTCCGATTTTTTTTTGTTAATATTTACTTAAAATAACAATACAAAAAATACTGCGATCCCGGGCACACACGGCCTTCCGCTCAGTACTCAGCGAGCTGCGTTCGGAGAAGGACTTGAACCCACAGCACCTTAACTAAAACACTTACATTTGATCTTACAAGTTGGCAATATGTAATTAAATTACGTTAAGTTGCTCCGACGACTTAATTAACGGCAAGCTGTAATTGAATTGTTAATTTATTGTTAATTACTTGATCGCATTTGGAAAGAAGTGGGAATTTAAAATAGATTTGCAGTGACCTTTGATTGTAATTCTTGATGTAGTTGGTAGTTAACAGGTTTTTTCAGAAAGCTTTTGTTATTTTCGTGTTTTTTAATGTCTAGTTCTTTCTTTCCGGTCAGCTGAGCAATAATAGTACATTGTGCAACGAGAGGGGTAAGTGAAAATTGGCAAACGAGGTCTTTAGATGCACGACAGCTCAGGCTGAAGTACATTAAAGACACGAGTTTGCAATATTCTTATCCCCGGTGTTACAGACAATGTTTTTCATCACACTTACGAAGAAAAACTAAATTTTAACCGAAATAATCCTAAAATACGGTGACATTTCAAACATTCGTCCCCCATATTGTCATTCTTTGGCAGGTTAGGCATTAATTTGATTTTTCTAAGAGATAAACTGTGCAAATTTTTTAAATGTTATATAAATTGTCATGTTTGTGTACGATAGCGCAATAAATGAATATTGTATTTTACCACATAAATGATAGTACTTTTATAATGATAATTAAAGCCATTCGTGCAAAATCATTCCCTAACCATTCCAAAATATCAAAAAAAAGCGGCCAAGTGCGAGTCGGACTCGCTCATGAAGGGTTCCGCACCATTTATGATGTATTAAAAAAAAACTACCTACTACACATTTTACCACTTTGGAAGTGTCTCTCGCGCAAACTATTCAGTTTAGAATAAAATGATATTAGAAACCTCAATATTATTTTTGAAGACCTATCCATAGATATCCCACACGTATGGATTTGATGAAAAAAGATTTTTTGAGTTTCAGTTCTAAGTATGGGGAACCCCCAAAATTTATTGTTTTTTTTTTCTATTTTTGTGTAAAAATCTTAATGCGGTTCATAGAATATATCTACTTACCAAGTGTGAACAGTATAGCTCTTATAGTTTCGGAAAAAAGTGGCTGTGACATAAACGGACAGACTGACGGACATGACGAATCTATAAGGGTTCCGTTTTTTGCCATTTGGCTACGGAACCCTAAAAATGGACAACGTTAATATTCAAGTTTTCATTACTGCTGGCACTCCCGGAGTACAACCCGTTGTTTTTTTTTTAATTTAAGCCTTTAAATCTATGTATAACACAGTTTTCATTAATATCTATGAGACGAATCAAAATAACGACACGAGACATTAAACTTCGCTTCTACTGCAAAACAAGTAAATAACGAAAACATTATCCCAACGTCGTTTAGTCAATAAAAACTAAATAAAACACACACACTGTATCTTGTTTCAACAAATTACAACAAACTCCCAAACAAAGGTTAACAGACTGGTTATAATGAAGAGATCGGTTCCAGTGTAGTAATAAAATATTGACAGCGCACAATAGGCTGTAATGATTGAGCCAGGGCCCACAGTTATTGAATCGGACAATACTCCGATTAGCCGGTGGAGGAGGCATGCGAGACGAAGCGGAGGCGAGGCGGTAAAGACAGGATGTTGGAGAGTTAATTGTCATTTTTGATGCGCTGGATAGACTCCAAAATTGCGAATTTTACAACAGAAAAAGATTTTTGTAAGGACCATGGGTAACTTTGTATGGAGCCTGGCCCAAAAGGTAATAAGAGTGCTGACATTTTGACTATAATGCCAATATCTCAGTAGTGAAGTACATGAAGTACATAGAAATACCTATTTAATTATCTTATTATTATTCTCAACGCTGTTAGTTTTTCGACCATTTTAATGCATAACTAGTCCTTTTGCAACATTTCCTGTTCGAAGCTTTTCAAGACAGGATTCATTCAATTTCTGTTAATTTGTTCTAAAGTTTCCGAGAGTTTTATATTGTTTTAGTTACTTACCAAAGTTTCGATTCCTAGTATGGTTTGGTATCAACGACTATCATTTTGGCTAAGTCCCCTGAGCGTATTACTAAAGATAGAAAATCGTCTCAGGAGCAATTATTTATCACGACCAGATCTGAAATCCAAATATGATGAAGTTGCTCAGAAATTTGCACATTTCAATCCGAGCCTGTCAAGTCCGTTTTTCATCATCCAAAACTAATTGGCGAATTGCCGTAAAAGTACGAATTTGTATACGAAACATAAATTAAAGAAAACAGTTACCCAAAAGCAACCGGGCCCCGGGCACAAACATAAACCAGTGTAGAATTAAATTTATTAACTTCGTGCGTTATCTTCGTACATCTCCGTTGAGCGGCGCTCGCGCACGTACAAAGGGAATAACACTTTACACCGTCGTATCTACGCTTTCTTTGCCATTTTAAAAAGAACTTTATCCCACCACGTTAGGGTTGAATTTAGAAGTGAGTATAAAAGTGATATATGTTGTTTTAAGGAGGTATGATTGAGAGGAAAGCCAATTCGGTCTCAAGGTGTGAAGCTGTCATGGCAGATATGATGACTCCATTATTAAGAGAGGTGCTCAGACATTTATGGGCTCGTTTATGCGTGTTTGTTTCTCGCTCGCACTTGGGTGAGAGACAGGGATGGAGGTTTCATGTCTTTTTGCGGGAACACTAGACATTCCTGGCTTTAGTAATGTAAGGTTTACTCGTAAACTAGGTTTTGTGCAGGAAACGAAAATGATGTGCGGATTTTGATACAAATTCTTAGAAGGTTTTGTTGTAAGTTGATTTTGTTGGTAATGATTTTGAGTGTCACTAACCCCCGACGCAAAAACAGGGGTGGTAGAAGTTTGACCGCTATGTGTCTGTCTGTGGCATCGTACCTGTTAAACGGGTAACGGGTTTTTATTTATTTGAAATCAGGTTTTTCAGCGGCGGTGCTTCTTAGTTATGTTTTATGCCCTACCAGACCCTCTAGTGTTATTTGGCTGCGGTTTTCTGTAAGGTGGAGGTACTTCCCCAGTCGGGCTCTGATCTAGATCTGGAATGACATCCGCTGTGCTGTGCCCTACCACACTAAGCGAGATGACATTCACAGTGCCCATACCTCAATTTTGGACGTAGTTTAAGGATATACCCGGGTCCGTTAAGGACATACCCGGGTCCACAGTGCTAACTCGTCCACATTCCTCTACGAGTATGGTCAACATTGCTGGTATTGGTGGGAATCAAAATGACAGGCCCACAAAACTTTTTAGTTCGAAAAAAGTAATACAAAAGTAAATGAAAAGTACAAAAGTTATGTTATTTATAATTTATATATAGGAGGCAGTCAGGAAAATGGGTGGTACAGTAATGTTGGCGAATTGGCACTGAGGTCAAAATAGGACTGTAGACGATCTGCGACTGCAGTCAAAACAGTAAGTAATGTGGACGAGATAGGAAGGTGACGATTTAGGAATTGTATGCTGAAGACATGGCATTGTGGACGATTTAAAAAGGTGACGAAATAGGATTGTGGATGAAACAGTTCTAAGCCAGACAAATACTTAAAAACATGGAAAACATCTATAACACTGGAACAAATAAACAAATATAGCTGTGATGAACACACAAATAAATGTCCTTACCAGGATTTGAACCGGGGACCTCCTAGAGGATCACATGTTATTTTTGGTGTCGTATAAGTTTTTTGTTACATTAATGTAATTTTTTATATATCAGAATTGTGTTATTCAAATAAAAGACACACCGGGCCTGTCATAGAAAAGAAAAGTTTCGGACGACCAGGTCCGGACATGAAACGTTCTAACGTGAATCATCCTTAACGGTTCTATAAAACTTCTCCTGAGAGTCCTTCAATGTAGACTTTAAAATAATAGAATCCTTATCTCCTCTATTACATATGTTTAAATGATGATGATGTCCTCCCAGACGTATCCGTCGACGGCGACATCCTGACAAATAAAAAGGGTCTTAACTATTACGTGCATGAGCGCGGACGTGGCTTGCGAATCCAAATTTTGTTTTGAAAGTCCGGCAACACGAAACACAGTAGAGCTGCCCAGATGCGTTGTATGTGTAATGGTAGGAGGGCTTGGGCTGAGTTTTTCGGAACCGGCGTTTGGCGTCAAGATCTTCAAGTCGGGTGTGCTCGAAGTTACTAAGACCTGTGTTGACAGCAGTTCGCCAGTCCGATCTCCGAGACGCAAGCTCCTCTCGACTCGCATGATGTGCCGGTGGCCGAAAGGTGGCGTTTTAAGCCATCCTTGGTGTTAACGGCACCAATCATGGGACATTTAAGAGAATTTTTGATATTTCACCGACGTGTAAAATTTCTTCCGCTTTATGCTTTAAAAGTTGAATATCCAATTCGTCCTTTATGTTTTCTATGCATTTAATGAAAGCTACTTCAATTGGTTTCAATATTATTAACCAATTAAAACTATGGTTTTTTGTTCCAGTCATGGGATGTATGGCGCCATTAATTTTCAAACTAACAAATATCTTCTTCTTCTTCAGGTACCATATCCTCTACGGATGTCGGCTACCACAGTCCGGAACTCTTCTCTATTTGCAGTCTTTCTGCCCAGCGTGGCAGCGTCCATTCCCGTCCAGCTCCTAAGGTTATCCATCCATGTAGTTTTTCTTTTCCCTCTGCCTCTTTTCCCTTCGATTTTTCCGTCTATTATCCCCTTAATAATATTATATTTGCTATGTCTGTATACATGCCCAAAGTAAGCGGTTTTTCTTTTCATTATTGTAAGTACCAATTCTTGTTTCTTTTTCATTCTTTTTAGTACTGCTTGATTAGTGACTTTGTCTCGCCAAGATATCTTAAGCATGCGTCTGTATATCCACATCTCAAAAGCGTCAAGTTTATTAAGCATTTTTTTTTAGAGCGTCCAACTTTCCGATATAAGAAATAACAAATATCAATGAAAAATTAAACTTAAGTAGCTATTTGGCTCTTGGTTATAGTAAAATGTTGCCAGCGATTAAAAACTGATGTTACGAGTAAATACTTGTTTTACAGTTTATCCCATTACTGGTGCCTGTTCCATTATAAGGGTGTTTACTATAGGTATGTTTTTTATGCTTATAGGGATTATTTATTGCTGAGTTTTTCTTGCTCTGCAGACTATTGTAACTGTTACAAATACGAGTTACGATAAGACTGGTAGGTAATTATTTTTCCGTATCGACATTTAGTGCAATATTTCATATAGATACAGATCTTGCTATTATAACAGAGTGTATACTTAATGTAAAGTATCTTCTATTTCTTAACGGAATAACTCTATATTTCAAAGTAGTTGCTAACCAAGCTAAACTAAACCTTTTTTTAAATCAAAAGTTTTCAGCGCACTTTCATAAGTTCGTTATGAGACGTTTTTTTGGTGCATCTACATACCTAACGTTTCCTAAATAATAGATTATTAATTTATGAAATAATACATATTTTTGATTTTTAACAGCGTAACAAGCTTTTATTCTCGTAACAAGTATTTAATTTTGATACCCGTCAATAAGTAAGTTATCTAAATTTGTAGTATTGTAAAAAATCTTCCTGTATGTTTAATTAATTCATTTTTGCGTCAACGGCATGAAAATTACGGGCCCTGGTCATAAACTAAGTACCCTGAAAAGTAATAACTAAAAATGGCAACATTTACATAAACGATAGATTGAAATCATTTCACATCATCAGAACGCAATCTAGCCGTCCGAATGACAAACGACCGCTGATGATACTTGATTAAATCGCACAATAGTCATCAACACATCATTAGCACCCCCCCCCCCCCCCCCTTTCCCTTACAATTAACGATGCGCACTGTCATGTTTTGTTTTCGGCCACGCCCACCGCGCGCTTGACCAATGGCGTGACTGCGCGGGCGACGGTTATCTGGGTAATTAAAATTAAAATGGTTTAGATTTAACCGTCGGTAATAACTGGATTATGGCTTGTAGATTGAGATGGAGTTATTTGTCTGTCATTGTCGTTATTTATGGTTGTTAGTTTGAGTGTTGGGTTGCATTTATTTTCACTGCTTTCGTGTATCGCATCTTTTTTTAGGGTTCCGTACCCAAAGGGTCAAACGGGACCCCATTACTGAGACTTCGCTGTCCGTCCGTCCGTCTGTCACCACAGGCTGTATCTCATGAACCGTGATAGCTAGACAGTTGAAATTTTCACAGATGATGTATTTCTGTTGCCGCTATAACAACAAATACTAAAAACAGAATAAAATTAATATTTAAGGGGGGCTCCCATACAACAAACATAATATTTTGGCTTTTTTTTTTAAACTCTTCGTGCGCGAGTCCGACTCGTACTTGCCCGGTCTTTTTATTTATTTATACACTTTAATTTAGCTTCACCGCGTATATTTGTTTGCTTCAAATCTTGACTGGAATGAAATCATAACTTATATAGAGTTAGACCAAGTTAAGTTGGCAGCGGTTTTGATAGGCCAGACTGGGCAAGTGTTATTATAAACGTCAAACTTCTATGAACTTATGCAAATTTCATTACTTTTTACAGCAGTTCATAGGCATAAAGGCTAGGTAGGTAAGGTACCTAAGTAGTCCATCTTAGGTACAATGTGTAGGTAAGTATTTATCTCAACAATGACGACCGGTCTGGCCTAGTGGGTAGTGACCCTGCCTATGAAGCCGATGGTCCCGGGTTCAAATCCTGGTAAGGGCATTTATTCGTGTGATGAGCTTGGATATTTGTTCCTGAGTTATGGGTGTTTTCAATGTAAGTATTTAAGTATTTATAAATATTTATATATTTAAGTATTTATAAGTATTTATAAATATGTACTAGGCCAAACCGGTCGTCAAATCAAAAATCAAAAATCAAATAAAAAAAAAATAACACAAACACATCGTGTTTAAGGATGACTCACGCTAGAACGGCTCGGGCCCGGGGCTTAGGCTCATTAAAAAGGTCTCAGGAGGGACTTGATAGACATGCAAATGAGATGACGTACATTTAGAATAAACGTGTCACATATTTCTAAAAATAACAATTTAAATTTTGAAGTAGTAATACAAGTAATACGACACGGGAAAAAACTCTCATCATTGGTATAAAGGTGAACTTATCCCTTTAAAGGATATCTTCCAGGTAACGTTTGAGCAAAAAAAATATTACATACCAGCAAGATTCATACAACTAAACTTAGAATGTCAAATTCAGAATTTTTTTTAATGATTTATACAGTCCTGCTCTTATGGTTTTAAAGAAAATCAAAAAAAATTTAAAAAAATGCATTAAAAAAAAATCACGGCTAAGTATAAACTTCTACAGTATTTCGAGGGTACTTTCAATTTAAAATTCTGGTAAAAATTTCGTTATTTATAGAATGGGGAGTTAATTATCACAATGAAAATTGTACAACAAATCCATTTACAAACAAAATTTTAATTGCATATTAAAAAAAAAGAAAAAATACGTATTTAGAATGTACAGTGATCTAGAGCAGCATCATTTTCTGCACACTTTTCGGAACAACAATGTCCCACTTTCAGAGCGCTAGCGCTAAGTTTAAATTGACCAGCTTCATTTGGTGCTAAATATATAACTCTTACGTGTGCAAAAAAATTAAAACCACTAAACGAACTATATAGGCTACGGAGACTGCCTACCATCAGGCGGGCCGTATGCTTGTTTGCCACCGACGTAGTATTAAAAGAAAAATATGTACAAAAATACAATAAAAATATATACTCGTGGAATCTTTAATACCAATAAGATTTCAATTTGATTTCTTGAGCTATAATATATATCGCGGATCGAGAGATTTAATTTCATCTTTCTGAATGATCTTAATGTCTTTATTTCCTATCTCTTAGACGGCGGAGATACTTCAAAACGAGAAACATCTTTTAAATTATTTTAAATTAATAGTAACATAATTCAAAACGTCAAACAGTTATACAATGACGTCAAGTAAAAAACAATTCTTACTTCGCAATTCAAAAAGTCGCAAATAGCATAAGATTTCCAAATGATTTTCAATTCTATCACAAGTTAATAAAGCTTAGATTAGCGTTTCCGTATATGACGGTTAGTCGTTATGTTTTAAACTTCGAATAACAAAAACATCCTTTGTGGTGATGATGATCCCGCCTTGTTTGGAATGCGAGCTTTAGGGCGTGGCCGGGGCACAAGCGGAAGCGAATAGCGGGAATGGGTACACATTTTATTCTATGGTTAAGATGCTGTCAATACCTAATGCGCGCACACTGTCTAATTGTATCGGAGTAAATGAGATAGCACTGTCGCATGTTACTGGGCCTGGGCAAGGGAATAATAAGAAAAATATTTAAATAAATAAAAGTGGATTATTAGTGTAATATTTTACTCAACCACGGTTTAGATATAAATGTTTTGAAATTGTGATTTTAATTGCAGACCCATAAGTCAAAACAATAAAGACATAAAACCGTTTGATTTTAAGACCAATCTTTGCAATTAAATTCTATCGAGCCGATTTCGTTCAATCATGTATCGAGTACAACCATGGTCTTTGAAATATAATTAATATACATATGAACATATATTTTTCTTACTTGACTAAAACAAATAGTCTTTCTTAAAAAACTTTTTAAGTAACATCAATTTCAAGGACATTGGGTGTTGACAGCCTCTTAACTCTTTCGCTGTAGACATCGCAAAGTTAAGAGAATCGAAAGCAATTTTGTTTAGTACTGGAGACTCAAATTAGAAAACCCTTATCATATCATATATTTATTGCGATCACGTTGGTACAAACAAATACAGGTGAAACTTACAAATATAAGGCATAACATGAGACCCTAGGGTATTGCAAAACTATAACAAAAATCACACAGAAAAAATAAATAAAAGTACATAATCGAACTATTTTTTAGCCTTTCGTATGCGCCTGTCAAAATTTTGCTATTTATTTAGCAACTATGACATCTTTATGTTTAAGTTTAATTTGGATAAATATATATGGATCAGATCTGAGGGCCTACCGCGAACCACGTTCGACGTGTTACCTCCCTATCACGCTTACGTACGAATTTACAAGTGCGACAGAGAGGCAACACGTCGAACGTGGTTCGCGGTAGGCCTCCTGCTCCTAAGCACAATAAAAAACGGAAAAAAAAAAAAAAATTTCTTTTTGTAGAATTTCACAAAAAGTCATATAACATTTTTTGCTTCTGTCGCCATCAGGAATGCACCGTTAAAATCTCTCGCAATGCTCACGGGCACCTTGTATATGCCTTAAGGATGAATCAAGCTAGACCGGGCCGGGGCCGGGGCTTCCGGCGCTTCGTTTTCTATGGAAGGTACCACGTGGTCACCGACCAGCCGTCGTAGAAAATGACGTGTCGGATGCCTCGGCTGGTCTAGTGTGTGTCATCCTTTATTTGGAGTTCGAATATCCAATTAAATAAATATAAAAAAAAATGGTAAAATGAATGCTAATACGACAAAACGTTTTCGCCTACCGCCTATCTATTCGGGTCAAACACATTTTACAAATGTTACTTCTATGGACAACACAATAAAAGTTGAAATCTCGGACACATATAAGTATATAATATTATTTTTATTTGTATAAGTAAATTTAACCCTTGGTACCAATGGTTAAAAAAAAATCCCTTTTTTTATCGTTAAACACATAACCTAAAATTAACTAAAAAGTTTTTTTTATTTGGGGGTAGCCTCTCGATCACATTTTTTTAATTTTTCGATGTCAATCAATAGGTATGTCCAGACTAGACCTCAAAGTGGCAATACCGCAGTCAAAAATGTGTTTTGTACCGACTTATAGCGAAAGAATGATTTCGAAAAACATTTAATTATCTCTGAAACTAGGCCTAATCCAGAAAATTTTATACGACATTTTAGTTTCTAAATATTACCAGGAATGCTTAGTTAAAATGGCTCGCAATGCTCACGGGCACCTTGTATGTACTTTAATAGATTTAGGTTTTGACTTATTCGGTAATTTCATCAGAATACAGTAGGTACTTACTTACTACACACACATCACATAGTACTTACTTACTTACTTACTCCTCTGGCGCAGCGGCCCAAAGTGTGTCTTGGCCTCCAACACGACTGCTCGCCACTGATCCCAGTCCCGTGCAGTTTCTCGCCAGTCTTCAACCTGGATCCGTGTCCACCACATCCGCCCATCGATACTTATCGGTATCGGTATTTAAATAAAAGTAAACATAATCTACCCTCAATAGGCTCCTTAAGCAAGTTGAGGGTAAGAAGATGAAAACATTACATGATCAAATAATGTAAATTAGTCATAGCTTAACAGTCTAGACGCGATTGATTGATTTAGTATAAATTTCGTTTAGACACTTGGAGAGACTTTACACCTCCAAATCTTATTAGTAGTACTCTGACATTGGGGTCCTTTTACATCCCCAGATTTAATGTATATTTACCATAGAGACTATACATCTCTGTTGTATTGTAGTAATTATTTATTTTAAGATTATTATAATGTAATGTTTACCCAGGTGTTGGCTGTTGTATTTATAAATGTTGTTATGTATTTTTCATGTCACTATATGATGTTACTATAAATGTTGTATTGACTTGTAAAAGAGCCCTTGAGGCCTACTTGCAAAATATTTTTTTTAATTTTGTCGTACAGTTACAGATCCTGGCGGTTTTGTATTTGGTAACCAACCAATAAATGTTATAACTACCCGAAAATGTACAAATTGTTTGTTTATTTTATTTAAATACCTAAAGACACAGAGTATAGGTTAACCGGCCGGGCGGCGTGCTGTCGGATTTCCCTTGTCGGATAGTACTTACATATATCATTAGTCGGAATTAGACTTCCGTTTGGTTATTTCATGGTTATTTCCTATCATGTACAGTCCCCATTAGATATTTCGGAACTGCCGAGGCGATCAAAATTATCTAAACAGGCACTCTAACGCCTGGACAATAGAGGCCAAAATAGGTGTAAAAATGCCTTAGCTATTTAAGATGCTATTATAGCACACAAGACTACATGAATGATGAAACACCCTGGGATTAAGTGTGATTGTAAATAATGAATTATTTATTGATATGTTAATAATGATGAAATTGAGAATTCAATGTATATATATACCGTATTTTTTGACATTTAGATTTTATTCTAGAAAGTTTCTAGACTTGTATTTTTATACAATTTTGGTGTTTGACGATCCTTTTGTGAAATTCTTATTATTAAGTTTGCCATATCTACAATAATTCTATGTTTTTTTTTTAGAACAATAATAACTGTACAATAATAGCTTTATAGCTTTATAAAAATATATCAACAGCAAAAATGGCTACGAAAACCACACCTATTGCTTGTTCTGGATGTCACAATGTCATCGTGGACCGGCGCCTCTTACAATGCCTGACTTGTATGGACATATATGACTTACTATGTGCTAATGTCACAAAGGAATTGTATGACACGCTGCCGACAGAACGAAAAAAAACTTGGATATGCCCGGGTTGTGTCTGTCGTCAGACAAAGAGAGGAGACAACACAAATACACCAATACGAGCATCTGACTTCAGTATCAATCAGACCGTCCATACAGTGCATGACGATGAATCCATGGACTGCAGTTTTTTGAACCACTCGACAAGATCACAGAACATAACGTTCCGTCGTCCTCAGCCACAGAATAATGCCCAGCAGGATGACTCTGTGTGTTTAGATAATATCCGGATTCTGGTTAGGGAGGAGCTACAAGACTGCCTCGATGAACGCCTAATAAGTTTAATTGGCAAAGCAGTCGAAAACCAAATTGCGCCACTAGTACAGTCAGTGGCGCAATTGAAAACTAGGGTGACGACTGTCGAAGAAAGAGTGACAGCCCTTGAAGAGAGGTTAAATTCGTTGGTGACTTATAGAGACAACAACCCAGCGGAAACCTACGCATCCGTTACTGAAAAACCAAGAGCACAGTCTCCGGCAAGTTGCAACGCAACTAGTAGGTCTGTATCACCTTCAACGGGAAAGATAGCGTCTGACAAGGTGCTACTGCCGCCAATAGCTGGTCAGATTCCTAATAACCGGGACAGTGATAAACATACGGAGACGTTAGCTAAGCCGGCGAGTTCAGACGCAGAGAGCGAGGGCCGGGGTAAACTACAGATACGCCCGCGAAAACAATTGGAGGTTAAGAGAGGCACAGCTCTCCCTGGAACTACGTGCCCGCTGAAAGCCTCGGAGAGGTGCCGTTACATTCATTTGTTTTATGTAAAAGTGGGCACAACTAACGAACAAGTACAGGCCTATCTTTCAGAGATCTGTGGGGAAGACGTTTGCACAGTCGAGACACTAAAGGCAAAAGGAAATTATGCATCCTTCAAACTCACCGTTCCACTGAAGTGTATTGAGAGGGTGTTGGACCCCGCTTACTGGGCGGAAGATATATGCATTAAACCCTGGAAACAGAATTTTCGTAACTTTCGCAACAAAAGTACGAACGAAGTATAAAACCAATTTCATCCTACACGCCTACTATCAGAACGTAAGAGGGTTGCGGACAAAGTTAACGGAATGGAGAGCGAATTTGACGCTCGCTATGGACAGATTGTGCCTGCTAGCCATAACTGAAACGAATCTTAATGGATCTGTAGAAGATGCAGAACTATGTCCCGGAGACTGGACGGTTTTGCGCCGCGACCGAGGTGATGGACGTGCTGGCGGTGGAGTACTTCTGGCAGCGCGTTCGCCGATCATACTCGAGCGCGTGCCACAATTCGAAACGCCCTTCGGAGAAGACCTATGGGCACGTTTTCAAATTGACGGGGAATACATTTATGTGTGTGTCGTATATATACCACCAAATGTGACCGATAACGTTTATGCGGAATGGTTTGAGAGTGTTGAAAGTGTGAGCGAAAAAGTCAGTAGCACAAAAATACTGTTAATTGGTGATCTAAATTACCATAGTGCTAGTACAAATACTTTATTGTTGTATGATTGGTTTTTGAATAAGTGTGATTTGAGTCAATATAATAATGTTAATAATAAGAATGAAAGAATCCTAGATGCGGTGCTTACGAGTCCGGAGTTGAGTGAGAGAGTAGAGGTGCGGAGTACAGAACCAGGGGAAGAACTATCGGTAATTGATGGTCATCACCCACCATTATCCATTCGCGTCGAATACAAGCTTCGTAGGTCTCTGGTCACGTTACCACCTTCAAATATCCCTATTGATAAGGATTGGGTTTTCTCAAAGGGAGACTATGTAACACTATATGAATTAATCCAAAACACAAGTTGGGAACGCTTATTGGACACAAATGATCCAAATTTAGCAGTGGAAATGTTTGAAGAAGCATTATATGATATATTTAATACATGTATTCCAAAGAAAATACGAAAGCTCACGTCTACTAGAGCATATCCTGTTTTTTATACTAAACAAATAATTCACGATATTAAGCTAAAATATGAGTATCATCGTATGTGGAAAATAAGTGGAAATAGGGAATATCTAAACCAGTTTAAATCCATGCGAACAAATTTGAAAAAAGAAATTAAGATAGCCTATAAAACTTACGTCAAAAATATATCCAGGCAATTAAGTAGTAACCCAGCAAAATTCTGGCAGTATGTACATAGTTTACGTTGTCACGGAGGAATCGAATCCAAAATGTATCACGGCGAAAAGGAGTGTCAGGGAGCTGATATAGCAACCGCTTTCGCGAAACATTTTCGGTCTGTATTTCTCCCAGATCCACCAATTCTCGACGCAACCATTGCGGATGCATTGAGTGGAGCACAATCGAGGCGTGTGGCAGTCGAAGCATTCAGTCCAGATGAAATAAGACGAGCTGTTAAACGATTAAGACCCAATACGAGCGCGGGGCCAGATGCTATACCACCCTTCGTAATTAAGGCATGTATAGATTACATAATAAAGCCTATTACTCACATATTTAACATAATCCTTATGGCTGGCGCGTATCCAACATCGTGGAAAGAATCTCGGGTAACCCCAATTCCTAAATCAGGGCCAAAACTCCAAGTCGAAAACTACAGACCGGTGGCGATATTATGTTCATTGGCCAAGGTGTTCGAAATGGCATTACATGCTCGCATATTGCCTCAGTGTTTACCACATGTTACATCCGCGCAACACGCCTTTTTACCTAAACGTTCGGTATCTACAAATCTCGTTACACTGGTAAACCTATTGTCGAAAGAAATAGACAATAAAAAACAAGTTGACGTAATTTATTTGGACTTCCAAAAAGCGTTCGATAGAGTGGATAACGACGTTCTATTGACCAAACTGGGTAATATGGGGTTTGTACCTCAGCTGCTCAAAGTATTCGCTAGTTACCTGTCGGGGAGGAAACAGTTTGTAAAATACGGACCGTACCAGTCAGAGCCGTACAACACACTCTCCGGCATAAGCCAGGGTTCAAACCTAGGACCGTTGCTATTTAATATTTTAATTAATGACCTGCCAGACAGTGTGGGATGTTCTGAAATAATGATGTTTGCGGATGACGTCAAACTAGTAAAAACTATAAATTCCGAAAAGGATTGTAAAGATCTTCAAAATGACATCAACTCGGTATATAGGTGGAGTATATTGAACAAACTCAATTTTAATATTTCGAAATGCGAAATGATGAGCTTTACTCGGTCGTCTGTACCGCTTCACCATAGATACACCTTGGGTGGAGACGAAATAACGAGAGTCGCTACGGTCCGCGATCTAGGAGTTTTGTTCGAACCACAACTTAACTTTCGAGAACATGCCCTTAGCGTCGCCAAAAGAGCGGCACAAAAGTTAGGATTTGTGTTAAGAAATTCACAACATCTAACATCGACAGCTCTTAGAGCCCTGTACGCGGCCTTGGTCCGTAGTGTTCTGGAGTCAAATTGCACAGTCTGGAACCCACACGAGGCTAAATATAGCCTAGTATTGGAAAAAATACAGAAAAAGTACTTGCGAAGTTTGTATAAGAAGCAGTTCACAAATTACCCTTACCTATACCCTACGCTATTCCTCCTGGGCGTACTCGGGTATGAATCTTTGGAAGTGAGGCGATATCTAGCGGTAGTTAAGTTTGCGCTAGGCATAATACGCAACCAAATCGAGTGCTCGGGTCTAGTAGAAGAGGTGGTTAGGCTATACGCACCGAACGCGCGGTGCCGCCTGCGCTCAGCGCCCCTCCTGGCACGCCCGCCCGCGCGCACCGCACTGCAGCGGCAAGCGCCGCTCCCGACCGCGCTCTCTGTGCTCAACTCCGTACTTAACGCAGACCCGCAGTGTGATCTGTTTCACTCTACGTGGTATTTCTTAATTCAACAATGTAAGAAAGTAATCGAAACATCCTAATGTGTTAGTTCTTAAGTTACGAAGTTTTGTTAGTCTTAAATCATTGTAATGTTAATATATATTAATTAATATTTGTAACGCTTTGGCTTGTTAGCTGTAAGTTACAGATGTTTACCTGAAATAAAAATAAATAAATAAAAATAAATAACTGCATCAATAAATTGCTCTAATATTTAGATTAAGATGATATTTGTAAAATTTGACGATTTAAAAGTGCTTGTTGCTAGGCTTATTTGAATAAAGAATATATTGACTTGATTTGACTTGATGAAAGTGGAGGCACAGCGCGAAATCACCTTTTCATACAAACCTAGTCCATCTCTGGATATTAACATTATTGAAAATATTTTGACACAATTTGTTGGATATCAACCACAGCTATGACCTTACGTTTGATTTTTTCGAAAAATTAATTACTATAGGAGTTAGAAGCATTTAAAATTTTGTATGAAATCTGTTTTTCGCTCCTATTTTTTATAATAAAAACAAATATGAAAAGACTCAAACATAGGGGCTATGGTTAATATACAATCAAATATTTTACATAATTGTATATTAGCTAGGGTTAATGTACAAATATGTAAAAATATTTTCCAAACTATCAATATCCAGAGAGGGAAATGGGGACTACGTTTGTATGGAGAATCGAATCTCTTAAGAGAGCACTCCCATATTAAATGCTAGCAACGCACTGCAACCCCTAGGGTGTCCATGGCCAACGGTTGCTTACTATCAGGCAATTTTTGTGCTCATTTGTCGCCTAAATCATAAAAAAAAACACATTTTTTTTTTTTTCTCGTACTAATATGACCTCAGAACCCCTAGTGAAAATGCGTGACGTGACGTGCACGTTTGCGTTAAAACTCATTTTGTATGGGATTTAGAAACAGCGCGCCAAGCGGGACGTTTTGGAAACTCAAAATCCACGTCGCCACGTCACGATATCGAATAAATTTACACTAGGGGTACAGGTCAAATTTCGGCTGTCACCAAACCGAATCAAAATTTATAGCCACGACACATTTGTCCTTTTTTTCACCCGCCAGGCA
The DNA here is from genome assembly GCF_033807575.1 of Cydia pomonella. Taxonomy (NCBI): domain Eukaryota; kingdom Metazoa; phylum Arthropoda; class Insecta; order Lepidoptera; family Tortricidae; genus Cydia; species Cydia pomonella. The sequence goes on along the minus strand of NC_084712.1, from coordinate 22,726,990 downwards.
TAATGAGGTACACAGGTGTGCGTGCGCAGCGGGGCGCGCCGCGGGGCGCCTTGTTATTAGCACCTCGCGGCTCAAACGGGCCGCCGGTTAATGTAGATGTTGGATTGCGCTGGGTTCACACGAAGTTCCACATCATGTTCATAGCACAGATATAAATAAATATAATATAAGCCTGAAACTAACAAACCTACATACGTATATAGATAAATACATACTTATACATAGAAAACACCCATGACTCGAGAACAAATATCTGTGTTCATCACACAAATGCCCTTACCGGAATTCGAACCCAGAACCATCGGCTTCATAGGCAGAGTCACTACCCACTACTCACTAGGTGAGACCGGTCGACAAAATAATAGGATCAAAAATCAATGACATTATTACCTCTTTGTGTTGCCTTTTCAGCCTCACTCACTCACAGTTTCGTGCGTTGAAAAATAAACTCAAAATCTCTTAACACAGAGTTCTCAATACAAAATCTTGGCATGATTGAGATATCCTGGCTTTAATGGTGTGAACTTAACGTCGCACGATCAGCGCCCGCGCCGCGTTCAAAGGTAACGCAACTTATATAGCCAGTAGAGGGCTGTGAATTTCTGGACTCTTGTACAATAATTATAAGTGTTGTTAGAAGAAATTGCGAGTTGCACGTGTTACCGCTACTTAAGGGTGGTTTGCCTGACGTGCAACTTTTATTTAACGTACGTAGGTGTAACGTAATGAATTTCTCGGATGTTAATATACTTACAAGCGGTATTGAACCTTTAAGTCTAAGGAGAGACTTTGCCTCCTTGTGTGTGTTCTACCGCTTGTACAATGGGCTGTGTTCTGAGAAATTGTTTGACATGATGCCAACGGCCACTTTCTATCACCGCACCGCTCGCCGTCGGCAGGGAGTTCATCCTCACACCTTAGAACCAAAATGGTCGCTTACTGTGCGGTTCAAGAGGAATTTCCTCCCGCGGACGCTCCGGCTGTGGAATGAGCTCCCTTCCGAGGTTTTCCCGAGGGTCTACAGTATGGGGTTCTTCAAAAAAGGAGTGTACAGGTTTTTAAAGGGTCGGCAACGCGCATGTAACACCTCTGGAGTTGCAGGCGTCCATAGGCTGCGGTGACTGCTTACCATCAGGCGGGCCGTATGCTTGTTTGCCACCGTCGTGGCATAAAAAAAATAAAAATAAAATACTTAATCGGCATATCGTGTCACATTTTCCAGTCGCAAATAGCCGCGGATGAGACTCGGGCTCGAGACATTGACTCGTAAATTTTTCTGTTTGATATGGTTCACTTTTTAATTTTGTAAATAAAAATAAATTTCGAATGAAACCTCCTAGCTTTAGCAGTTTCTAAGTTGCTTCTTAATGGATGCTCCCAAAGAATGCTTTTATACGCAGTCTTCCATGGAATAATGTAGTTCCTGTCCTAAAGGATACATTGTTAAAACAATAGTTTATCTACTTAAAAGTTATCTGTAAAAACTTACAAAATATAACCAAACTCAAATTAAATCATCCCGCTGTATAAAGATTATTTCAGCATACTCGTAGCTTAACAAACTTGCGACATTACCAACTTATCGCAAATTATCGATTCTTCGCGGCTGCTTGGAACTGTATTTCAGAAATATACCACCATTTTGTAGAGAATAGCGGCAGAGATCCAACAAGCGGCATCGTGATATGGCTGTAGCAACCGTGGTTTTACTAAAGGGGGCGTCCACAAATTACGTAACGCAAATTGGAGGGAGGGAGGGGGTCAGGCCAAGCGTTACGTCACACACGATTTTATAATAATACATAAATAAAAAAAAATTGTTTTTTTATGTATTGCTATAAAATATTAGCCACAGAAGATGGGATCGCCGCCGAAGCCGATACCGATTGTGAAAGCGATTCTGATTTACCTTTAATAGAATGTATTAAGAAATGGAACCAAAACCCGTTCATAGATGATTAAATTTCTTGATTCCTTGAAACCACAGTTTAATGATTTATTAAAACAGACAGATTTTTGATTAAAAAGTATATATATACTACCACCTGTCTTTCTTTTCTGAATATTAACCTAAAGATTTTTACAAAGCACTTGTTACGTAACGGAATTGAAGGGGGGGGGGGGGGTCCCAGATAAGCGTGACGGTCCTGTTACATGAGGGGAGGGGGGGTCAAAAAATTTGGAATTTTGCGTTACGTAATTTGTGGACGCCCCCAAAGAAAGATAACTACATACTTAAGAGGATTTAAAGTATAACATCAATAAGAGGATAGCACTACCACACAAAAGTCATTCTTGCAAATACTGATCAGTAGGTATATCTCTATAGTTGCCGTTCATAAGTTCTGTCATACTCTATCCCCCTTACTCATAAAATGTAGCAAAACTTTGTTAAATTTTGTCCCTTGCTATATAATTGCCAAAATATAAATATAAATGTAAAAGACTAATTTGTCGTGAAAATGAATAAGATCAAATACCTCGGGTCCATGCTGCACGAATCTGGTGAAAACGATCATGATCTCCTAGCCCGAATAAGTGCTACCTGGGCAAAATGGCGAGAAGTAACCGGTGTTCTCTGCAACCCCAGGATACCGGTGAAGCTAGGCGGACCTTGTGTACAAGAGCATCATCTGCCCAGTCTTACTATATGGTAGCGAGATCTGGCCTGTCCTCGGAAGACATGTCCAGCAGCTTCACGTCACCTTGATGAAGATGTTGCGATCGATGTGTGGCGTTACGCGATTAGATCGCATACGTAACGAACACATCCGTGACAGCCTCGGAATCCGTGACGTAAAGGATAAGCTGCAGGAAAGACGCCTCTGATGGTATGGCCATATAAGCCGCAGACCGACTACGTAGGAAATAGGTGCCTCTACCTCATTGTCCAAGGCCCTAAATCACGCGGTAGGTCTAAGAAGCACTGGCTGGACGTTGTGAAAGCGAACAATCTCACACCTGAGAATGCCGTAGACCGGGCAAAGTGGAAGAAGATTGAGTAGGAAAGCGGACCCTGGTATTAGGCTGGAAAAACGATAAATTGACGAAGAAGACTAATATGACATTTGGAGAACCTTTACACCTCCAAATCTTATTAATGTCATTATTATTGTGTATTATTATTTTTCTCAGACCGTGGGGACCTGATACATCTCCAAACTTAATGAATTAACCGTGGAGACTATACGTCTCTGTCATTGATCGGTCCGGACACCATATCTAGTTTAGTTTATTTGTTATTTTTTTGAGACATTTCATTTCTATATCGTAAAATGGAACACATTAATTAGCGACAGTAGGTAGGGTACTTTTCGAATATTTTTTGACGTTTATAAAAAGCCAGTGGAAGGTAGATAGATTTCGATGGCTGCTCATGGCCGTATACGCAAGCTCGTGCGTCGTGAAAAATAAAAAAATACCTAAAAACTGTCGATTTGTGTGCTCCAAACCCTCACCGGAGCCACTACAGCATCAGCTCGCCAATGAAGAGTGTCGGTACCGACAAAGCGATTCGTCGTGCAGAGACCGGGTGAGTTGGCTTTCGAGCTATTTGCTTTCACTGGCGTAGATTGTTAAATTTCTCGTTGTCTAAAACAATTTCCCTATTCGAGGGCGATTGTACATTTGTTCCTTCGACCGCGGATCCTCCTCAAACTGAGAACAGCTAACCTGTCTCGGGGCCAGGAGTGACGTTTGAACCTCTTTCGTTTCGTTAAAACTGTCGCTAATTTCGTTTCGTTGTCGTTGCCTATAATCCTATAGAAATACAGTTATTTTATCACATTATATTAAAATATCGAATTTTAACCGATCGAATTGATGATGCAATCATATTATACGGCCAAATTAAGTAGTCATTGAATTTGGTATTGACACCGTTGGGAATAGAACACTTCTAAAATTAGTCGGATAATATTTGCACCGCGTGCCATTTCTGATTACGTAATATAATAACCTATATACTACAGTGTTGATTTGGGGACTTTAAGAATAGCGATAATTAGATATTGTTATTTTGTAAAGTGAATATAATGCCTAGACGAATATAATTTACACAATAGTACAAGTACATATAAGATAAATTAGTAATATTTTACCCGCGTATTTAGTCCATACAAATATCGTGCATTATTATTGAATAATGTTCACAGATAGATGTCCATTAATATTCACATAGATCACATAGTTAATCCTTATCAATAACTTGCTACTTCTGCTAAATATTAACTTTAAATACTTACGTTACGTACTCATAATCGGCACAAAGTATTCGCGAGCTTATCTACAATCCATTAAGGTCTATTTTCCAACGGCAGCACAGCACGGTGCGAACTGTTTTTGTTATTGTAGATAAATTGTAGTCAAATAATTTATTTAAGTATCTCACATTTAATAAGTGATTCTCGCTTCGTCTCCTCCATTCGGAAACATTCGAAATATAATTGAATTGCAAGTCTGGCTTCTAATCGTTTTGACCGTCTATTAACATAATAATTCTAATAAGAATTCCTTTCGCACCTATTGTAGCGAGATAAATTATTCTTCGCAAATATTATTTAGCATTTTTAAGTCGAGTTGTGTATTCGGTAGTATCGTGGCGGGTGGACCTTATAGCATAGTACATAAGGTTGAAATTTGTTTGTTCTACAAGTTGTTTTGTTTATCGAAGAAGTTTCTTTTACATTTAATTAACGCGGTTGCTTCATATTCAAACTAATCATGTCTAAGGCACTTGCTCGTCGTAATTTGCAATTGAAACGCGAAATATCGATCAAACGAATCGATGAATGTTTGGCGGCTGGGTTGCAGGCTAAAGTGGATTCCTCGCGATTACCATTGTTTATGTCTAGATTTAGCAAAATAGACGGCTATTGTTCTAGTTTTGAAACCCACCATTTGAAACTCATTTCGGAAATAACAGATGTGAACGAATTAGACCAGGAGGATGTTGTACGTCAAGAATTTGACGACAAATATTTTCAAATAATCGAAATTCACACTTCGTTGTCGACCGCGACTACTATCGAGGGCGAGACAAATAGAACCGATTTGTCCGTTAAGTTGCCTCGTTTAAATCTCGTACATTTCGATGGCAACATTAAATCGTGGGGAACATTTTATGATATGTTCAATACAATGGTACATCAAAACAAACGATTGTCAAATATTGAGCGGTTCTCAATTTTAATTTCACTCCTTTCGGGTGAACCATTGCAATTATTAAAAGGGTTTCCTTTATCGGATAGCAATTATTTAGATGCTTACGCGGCTTTGATTGATAGATATAATAACAAACGAAAATTGGCTTTTCGTCATTGGGAAGAAATTCAGAACGCTTCGTTGAAATCTAATTCGCCTAGCGAGTTACGTCGACTTGTAGACACTTTTAGAGAAAATATCGCGGTTTTGAAAAATCTGAGATTTCCCGTCAACGATTGGGATTTTCCATTGTTTTATTTATTGATCAATAAATTGGACCAGGATACCCGTCGTCGTTTTGAACTGCAAAACGACAACAAAGATGTACCGTCATTCGAGTCGTTGTTAGAATACGTGAGTAAGGCCGGTCAAGCGTTAGAGCTCGCCGACCTCACCGAGTGCGCCGCCGCCCCTGCGGCACGCGCACCCACGGCACCCGGGCGTACCGCGCGCGCTCACGCCGCGCCGCGCACCGCTGCCTGGCGCCCGGCGCAGGATCGTGCTCCTGCGGGAGCAGCCTATAAAACGCTAGTCACCACTAGCGCCACCTCGATCGAATCGTATTGCGTGTTATGCAAGTCAAATCATGACCTTGCTAAATGTGTTGAATATCGGAACAAGACGCCTCACGAGCGCTTTTCTGTTGTCAAGGACAATCGGCTCTGCGTCAACTGCTTACGTTCTGGACACGTAGTTAAAACTTGCCCCTCAAAGTCTCGTTGTCTAAAGTGTAATGTTGCCCATCACACTACTATTCATTTCGATGTCGATAGCGGTAATTCCAAAGTCAGCGTCGCTTCTTCGGCCTCGACCAACGCTGGCGCCGCGACTTGCTCGTCGTCCTCGCCCCTCGACACCCCAATGCACGTACCTGACAAACAAGTGGCCATGCTCGCATCCGATCCAACACCTGTGGGTCGAATATCTCTTTTTGCTACTGCATGCGTGGAGGTACTAGATAAGTTCGGTAGTTATCAAAAAATTCGTATTGTCATAGACAATTGCAGTCAGCCAAACCTTATTACGCGACGTTGCGCGCAGCGGCTTGGACTTCCGATACGACAAAAAAATACCTCTATTGAGGGTGTATGTGAGGTGTCAACGTTGTCAACTTCTTATACCACTCTTAACATTCGCAGCATGAAATCTGATTTTGAAATGTGTGTCGAAGCCTTTGTTACACCCAAAATCTGCAGCGATCAGCCTGCAGTAAAAATTGACATGGACCAGTTGTCATGCGTCAAAGCATTTGAACTCGCCGACTCTAATTTTGATAAACCTGGATGCATTGACGCCTTATTGGGAGTGGATGTTTTTTGTCAAATATTTTTGGGTAACCGCCACAACTGTGACGATGGACCCACAATCTTTGAGACCAAGCTTGGCTGGGTTATCATGGGAAAGGCCCCTTGCGCAACTTCCCATTCCCAGACTTCATTGTTTTGCTCGATCGAATCGCTCGATACCCAAATTCGAAAATTTTGGGAAATTGAAAGTCTCCCTAACTCTTCGCCCTTAACTGACGATGAAGTCATGTGCGAGAAAATATTCGCCTCGACTCACGCACGTGACTCGAACGGGAGATATATCGTACACTTGCCGTTTCGAACCGTCGATCCTCGTTTAGGTGACTCGCGCGCTCTTGCCGAGCGCCGCCTGCTCTCTCTCGAAAAGAGACTCTCTCGTGAACCGGAACTCCGGACAGAATACAATAATTTTATGCGTGATTATCTCGATGCTGGTCACATGGAACCAGTAGCACCCCAGTCAGACGGGCGTGCTTATTACTTAGCACATTTCTGCGTGCTCAAACCCAGCAGCACCACCACCAAATTGAGAGCGGTCTTTGATGCTACTGCTCAGCCTACTGGAGGCCCCTCGTTGAATGACCAGTTGCTCGTTGGACCGAAACTACAATCTGATCTCGTTTCGATATTACTTCGCTTTCGTTTGCATGCGGTTGTTTTCACAGCCGACATACGTCAAATGTATCGACAAATTTTAGTCTCTCTTACCGATCGAGATTTCCAACGCATTTTGTTCAGGTTCTCCCTCGATGAACCTATACAAGAATTTCGTTTAAACACCGTGACCTACGGCATGTCTTCGTCCAGTTTCCTAGCCATTCGAGCCCTGATTCAATTAGCTATTGATGAAGGCAAAAAGTATCCTCGTGCGGTTGACGTCCTCAAACGAGACATTTACGTCGATGACGTGGTGACAGGCGCTGAGTCTGTCGAATCAGCTCTCGACCTTCAGTCTCAGGTGGTTCAGATCCTAGAGAAAGGATGTTTCGAACTTCGCAAGTGGTCGAGCAACTGTCCCCGTCTGCTCGACAATCTCGACCCAACCCATTGTCATAATAAGACGCTCTCTTTTGATTCGGAACCGACATCTCCTGTTAAGGTGCTCGGTATGGAGTGGAACCCGTCCAGTGACGCGTTCACTTTCACGGTCAATGCGCTTCATGAAAAGTGCACAAAACGAAATATTCTTTCGGAATTGGCGCGCATATTTGATCCTCTTGGGTTTCTTACACCCTTGACACTCTCGTTCAAGCGCATAATTCAAGAACTTTGGACTCTCGGTTTGGATTGGGATGTGGTAGCACCCCCCAATATCAGTCAAAACTGGTTTCGTTATCGTTTAGATCTCGACTTGTTGTCGTCTCTCGAAATACCTCGATTCATTCCATCGACGAAGTCCTGCAGTGTTCAGCTGCATGGCTTCTGTGACGCTTCCGAGGCAGGATACTCGGCTGTCATTTACTTTCGCATTCGACATAGTGATGGTAGCATCACTATACATTTGATAATGTCACGCTGTAAGGTCTCTCCTTTGCAACGTACTTCTACCCCCCGTTTGGAACTGTGCGCTGCAGTTTTGCTGACAGACCTCGTTAAACACGTAAAGGAAATTTACAACGGAGACGTCCAATTTGAGGATATTTTCTGTTGGTCTGATTCCACTGTGACACTCTCCTGGTTACGTTCGCCATCGCAACGCTGGAAAACTTACGTCAGTAACCGCGTAAGTCACATACAAGAAAGAATACCCGCTGGTCATTGGCGCCATGTCACGTCAGAAACCAATCCAGCTGATTGTGCCTCTCGCGGAGTGACTGTTCGAGAACTTGTAAATCATCCTCTATGGTGGACAGGCCCGGCTTGGTTGGCACTTGACAGTAGCTCTTGGCCAAAGTTACCGTCGTCTATCGAACCGCAATCGGACTTGTTGGAAGAACAAAGGGTCCCCAAGCAGACCGTGTTGTTTACTGCCGTCAACCAACTTGATGACTTCTTATCCAGACATTCGAGTCTCAATAAGGCTAAACGCATTGTCGCTTACGTTCATCGTTTCGTACATAACTGTCGTAACCCTGACAAAAGACGCTTCGGCCCACTTGTTCAATCGGAACTCGATGGTGCCCTTACTAATTTAGTTAAGTTAACTCAAGACAAGTCATTTTCGAATGAGATAATATCTCTAAAGGAAGGTAAAAAATTGCCTAAACAATTCAGAAAATTCAGTGTTTTTATCGATAATTCCGGTTTGCTGAGGGTGGGCGGTAGGCTGGTTCACTCTGAACTTGATTATGATTGCAAGCACCCTTTACTGCTGCCCAGTCAGGATCGCATGACACAGCTCGTCATCGACCAAGTACATAACGATAGTCAGCATCCGGGATTACGCACGCTAAATTTCTTGATTGCACAAAACTTTTGGATACTGGCTTCTAAGCGCGTAATTAGTTCTCGCCTATCGAAATGTATAAAGTGCTTCCGCTCTAATCCAAAACCTTTGGTGCCCCGTATGGCAGACCTCCCAAAAACTCGTATTTCACAAGTAAAACCTTTCTCGTGTATCGGTGTCGATTTTGCGGGTCCTTTTCCCACATACATTAAACGCTATCGTGGAGCTAGGCCTTTTAAAACACACGTGTGTTTATTTATATGTTTTGCGACCAAGGCTTCTCATGTCGAGCTTGTTATAGGACTGACCACCGAAGCCTTTCTCGCTGCTTTGCGTCGATTTATCGCTCGCCGTGGCCGTTGCCAACGCATACATTGTGACCGAGGTACGAATTTCGTAGGCGCTTATAACGCATTGCTACCTCTCATGCAAGACGCAGCTTCTCGTGAGAGTATCGAATTCTCTTTCAATCCACCAGCCGCACCCCACTTCGGCGGCTTGTGGGAAGCCAACATCAAATCGTTTAAAACGCATCTTGCTCGCGTTGTAGGGAATCAAATCCTAACTTATGAGGAATTTCTTACAGTGGCCGCACAAATTGAATCGGCCCTTAACTCACGGCCACTCTGTGAGATGAGTTCCGATCCAAACGACATGTCAGTGTTAACACCCGGACATTTTCTCACCTTAGAGCCCTTAACATCACTTGTAGATACGTCAACTAGCGACATAAACATTTCTATTTCGAATCGTTGGCAGCTTGTGCAGAAACTTCATCGTGATTTCTGGAAGCGATGGCATTTGGAGTATTTGCATACATTAAATCAACGCGCGAAATGGCACTCGGATATTGACGAACCCAAGGTGGGCACATTAGTATTGATTAAAGATGAACAACTGAAGCCACTTCATTGGTCTCTTGGTCGTATAGTATCTTTGCATCCGGGCAAAGATGGGATCTCCCGTGTAGCTACGGTTCGGTCACAATCAGGTCTAATACAAAGACCTCTGGTAAAGTTGTGTCCTTTACCTATAGACTAGTTTATTCTTAAAATACTTTGTATTTGGTGGGCGGAATGATCGGTCCGGACACCATATCTAGTTTAGTTTATTTGTTATTTTTTTGAGACATTTCATTTCTATATCGTAAAATGGAACACATTAATTAGCGACAGTAGGTAGGGTACTTTTCGAATATTTTTTGACGTTTATAAAAAGCCAGTGGAAGGTAGATAGATTTCGATGGCTGCTCATGGCCGTATACGCAAGCTCGTGCGTCGTGAAAAATAAAAAAATACCTAAAAACTGTCGATTTGTGTGCTCCAAACCCTCACCGGAGCCACTACAGCATCAGCTCGCCAATGAAGAGTGTCGGTACCGACAAAGCGATTCGTCGTGCAGAGACCGGGTGAGTTGGCTTTCGAGCTATTTGCTTTCACTGGCGTAGATTGTTAAATTTCTCGTTGTCTAAAACAATTTCCCTATTCGAGGGCGATTGTACAGTCATACTGTATAATATATTTGACTTGGTACATACTAGTTATGTATTCTGTAGCATTAGTTTATGAGACTGCTAGTTTAGCAGTCCAGACGCGGTTTATTTATTTAGTATATATTTTAGTTTGACACTTGGAGAGACTTTACACCTCCAAATTTTAATAGTATTAGTACTCTGACATTGGGGACCTTTTACATCTCCGGATTTAATGTGTTTTTAACCATAGTTTCAAGTTTCAAGTTTCTTTATTTGGCCAAGTAACAACAGAACGTTACATCTAGCATGTCAAAATACAGGTCATTGCTAAAACTAATCATGCAATGTCTTATTAGGTATATAGGTAGACAAAATTATATAAATCAAAATATATTAAATGATCAAATACATCAATATAATACAGTATAAAAGCACCTACGCTTAGAATTATTTTACATAATAAAATCATAATTTTTCATTTTATCTGTAAATTCATTGATTGAATAAAATGGATTTAATTGGAAGAAACGTTTAAGTTTATTTTTAAATTGTATGTATGTTAAATTAGTTATGTGTAGAGGCAATAGATTGTAAAGGGTAACTTTTAGGGAGATACCTTGCTTAAATGTTTTAACTAGCTTAGTCGAAGGAACGCATAGTTTATCCTTATTACGCGTATTATATGTATGAATGTCCTTCCGTGTTTTAAAATCATTTTTGCTTTTGTGGATTTCTAACAGGCTATTAAATATAAATAATGAAACTACTGTCATGATTCTACTTTTTATAAAGAAATCTCTGGCTGTACTGCTTTTGCGTAAGCTAAATATAATTCTTACAGCTCGTTTTTGTGATATAAGAATTCTTTGTATTCCAACCGCATTGCCCCAAGTAGTTACGGCATAATTTAGATGAGCGTGAACCAGTGCGTAGTAAGCCGATAAAAGTGTTTTACGATTTATACATCTCTATTGTATTGTAGTAATTATTTATTTTAAGATTATTATAATGTAATGTTTACCCAGGTATTGGCTGTTGTATTTATAAATGTTGTTATGTATTTTTCATGTCACTATATGATGTTACTATAAATGTTGTATTGACTTGTAAAAGAGCCCTTGAGGCCTACTTGCAGAATAAATTTTTGAATTTTGAATACCTGTAAAATATCTAACGCACGTTTATTCTCAAGTATATCGGTAAAATAAAAATTTCGCGGTGTTTTTCATTCATATCAGAATCAAATATCTGTCAGAAATATGAGGATTAGATAAATAGGTAGTAAAATAATATAATAGTCAAGTTTGTATAAAGTTTGAACGGCATTGGAATAAATAAATGAATAAATGATGCTTTTATTCGAAACACACATATACAACAACACAACAACGTAAAAATAGACTTTAATCTAGGTAAATTAGAAGTTACAGTGCTACGGAAGGTTCCAGAAAAGGATAACACTCAGAATGTGTCACAGCACGTGAGTAGTGGTGCGACGCTGATTTTCAAACAAATTGTTAAACAAACACAGAACATAAAATATCAAAATGACAAAACCCCGACTTTAGTTCAAATTAAAGCGCAAGATAAATAAATAAATAAATATTATAGGACATTATTACACAAATTGACTAAGTCCCACAGTAAGCTCGATAAGGCTTGTGTTGAGGGTACTTAGACAACGATATATATAATATATAAATATTTATAAATACTTAAATACATAGAAAACACCCATGACTCAGGAACAAATATCCATGCACATCACACGAATAAATGCCCTTACCAGGTTTTGAACCCGGGACCATCAGCTTCGTAGGCAGGGTCAATACCCACTAGGCCAAACCGGTCGTCATAGCAAGATGGTTTAACGTTAACCCGAATGTCATTGTAAATTAACCATGTCGGACATGACGTATAAAGGACGTCTCTTATTCCATTTGATTTCTTTTTTATATCACGACGATAGCAAACAAGCGAACGGCTCGAATAGCAAGCGGCCACCGTAGCACATGGGAGCCTGCAATGCAACAGGAGTCACAAGCACGTAGCCGACTCTTTAAACATGCAAGGATACATTGTGCTAACAGCAGGCGTATTATGTATGTATGTATGTATATATGTATGTATGTATGTATATACAGGGTGACCTTAGCCATTGGACAGACCCTGAAATCCCACGTAGGGTTACTTCTCAGGAATGCTCTGACGTTAATATTTTTTAATTAGAACAAACTATAAAAAAAAAATTCGAACGGAAGTTATTTGCAATAACCGACAACAAAAAGAAACACACTGTGTTAATCTTTGGCAGTGTTTTTGACAATTAGTTCGAAATATTTGATAATGGTGACATTTTTCAAAAATCAGAAGCTTATTAGTGTCATAAATAAAAAATTAAATCAAAAAGGTTGAAGAAGGTTCCATACTATTCTTTGAGGATATTACCTTAGGAGCTACTAACACATACAGGCTGCTCCAAAGTAAAAAATAGTAATTTGTTAATTTCTTCGAAACCGCTACACCGGTTGTTATTATACTTTGTACACTGGTTCTAAATACCGTAATGCATATGTATATTTCGGCTTTGTCCAATGGCTAGGGACACACTGTATATATATATATATATATTAAAATAAATATATATATTATATATTGGAATATTTAAATGTGAAGGTAAATAATAGCTTAGCAAGGTCCGTTTGGAATCAATTTAAATGACCTATATCTATTATAAAAGCTGTACTTAATCTACCTGGCAAAATGCAGTACATGTATATATAGTATTAAGTTTCTGCTTACGTTTAAACCTAATCCAAGTGTTATGTGGACGTCATTGGTTCTAGATCTGGAGGCCTACCGCGAAAACTTCTCTTTTACTCTTATTAAGACGTAATTAGAGTGAGAGAGAAAAATGCCCGCAATTGACGAACTTCGATTTTCCCGGTTTTCCCGTTCCGCGTGTTGCCACTCTGTCGCACTTGTTAGTTCGTTCGTAAGTGTGACAGGGAGGCAACACGTCGAACGTGGTTCGCGGTAGGCCCTCTGGGCGGCTACCGGGAAAATCGAAGTTCGTCAATTGCGGGCATTTTTTCTGTCATTCTAATTACGTCTTAGTGAGAGTAAAAGAGAAAGATCCCCGCAATTTGCGAATTTCGGTTTTCGCGGTAGACCCCTGGTACCTAAACGAGGCTTGGAATAGGTTCCGAAGTTCCGAACGGAAATTGAGACGAAAGTGAAGACTCGCGCATAATCGCCTTTTCATACAAAAGTAGTCCTCATTTCCCTCTCTGGATATTAACATGATTGAAAATGTTTTGAATTGGCTGTGTAGATACAGCTATGCCCCTGCGTTTGTTATTTTAGAATTTTTATTATTAGTAAACACCCCTATAATGGAACAGGCACCAGTAATGGGATGGTATAGACAAATCCTGTAAAACAAGTATTTACCATCAGTTTTTAATCGCTGGCAACATTTTACCATAAACAAGAGCCAAAGAGCTGCTTAAGTTTAATTTTTCATTGATATTTGTTATTTTGAAAATTAATGGCGCCATACATCCTATGACTGGAGCAAAAAAAAACATAATTTTAATTGGTTAATAATATAGAAACCAATTGCAGTAGCTTTAATTAAATACATAGAAATCATAAAGGACTTATTGGACATTCAACGTTTAAAGCATAAAGCGGTAGAAATTTTACAGATGTCAGTGAAATATCAAAAATACTCCAATTTTTCTGTTAAATGTCCCATGATTGGTGGCGTTGACATAAGAGTTAGGAGCAATTATAAATTTGTATAAAATCTTTTTTTTCGCTCCTAATTTTTGAAATAATCATAATACTGGAAAAAGTCAAACGTACGGGCATAGCTATGATTAATATACATCAAATTATGCAAAAATATTTTCCATAATGTCAATATGCAGAGAGGAAAATGGGGACTACGTTTGTATGGAGAAGCTGCCGTCCCGGTTTCCCTTTAAGCACGCACGATTGTTGCAGCCCATTCTTCTTTTATCTCAAGACGTATTACGGTCGCTAATTATTTACCCGATTTTTGCTGCTGGAGTTTTTATCTGAAGGCACCTACGCCTTGGTGAGGGCACTTCGTCGGACATAAAAAGACCGAAGCCACTTTCGTTCGGTTCCGAGTTCCGAGCTACCCCAAGAATCGACGGATCTGACGTTAAGGCCAGTGACTATCTTTTACTTATATACGCCTCACGTACTGACGGCTCTTAGTATTTATTTATTTATTTTATACATTTTTATTATTATATTGTTTTACCTAAGAACCTAGTTTTCATTTACCGTTCTAGTTATTTTTATTTATTGTCAAAAACTAGACACATTCGACATGTAAACCAGAGACGCTTTCTATATAGATTTACGTACATTGACCTGCCTGTTGCTATCTTTATTGCACGCGCTTCTAATTATTATAATAATCAAATAATCAGGAAAAGTCAAATGACCCCTTCGTTTAGCTATGGTTAATATAAGTACATTAAAAATAATATTTTTTATTATATAAAAATGTTTTCCAGAATGTCTATATCCAGAAAGGAAAATGGGAACTAAGGAGCGGATCTGAAGAAGCGGCGGTACCCTTTCCTCTGAAGGGATACCGAGATGGATAAATGAGATATGGTAGTCAAAATAAAAATTTGTACATGGCGGCAAAACTTAAAATATGTTGCTAACCCTATAACCATAAATACATACATATATGCATCATACATTAATATTTACATTGTGACTATAGAACCTTTTATTTAAAATGTATGGACCTACTTATAATAAACTTTCTCAATATTCCGGGTCACCATGGTTCCCAGGGTTGACTTGTATTATTTTCAGAAGTAAGTATAAAGCTGTCAATTCCCTCCAATCGGAGGCGGCAGATGGTGCGTAAGGGTCTCCCCAAACTAGTCGACGCCGTTTCGGCAAATCGCGTACGGAAAAAGCTTTATGTCAACGCAATAAGAGCGAATAAGTCGTAAATCGGCTCGGCCCACGCGAAACGACGTCTTTCGACGGGAAAACGGCGTTTTGCCGTAAAGCTGTTCGCATTCGTACGACGCTGTTTGCAGCCTACCGCACACGTTCGCATTCATAAATCTCCTTATACCGCCGTACGGTGCCGGAAAGAGTTGAACGGCTCCGATCACGGCCGAGTACCTACGATAAGGACCGGTCAGAGCTGGCGGAAGCCGATCAGCGTCTTCGACGGCCGAACATAGCTGACGACGGCCGAACAGAGCCGATGACGGCCATAATAATCGTAAAACATTTTTGGATCGAGTCTCAACCGAGGATATCGTAAATTAAATTCACCTTCACTTAATCTATATTGCCACAAAGAATCAACCCACGGTCGCCTCCGCTTTTGCTGCTGTTCTAGCTCTTCCAACAAGTAGGCTACGATAAAAATGCTGGTAAGCCTTTTTTTCCATGCCCGTCGTCTACGTAAATATCCATCATCACAGGTTATTATATAATATGTAACAATTACCAAGGAAAATAATCTTACAGGTCTGTTCAATTTCAAACTCAGGTTATTACTAACAACCAGTCTCCAAAAATGAGATTTACGATTGCCGATCACCCGCTGTCCTACATCTGTTCGTCGGACTCAACGGCTGTACGTGTGCTGTCTGACGTCTCGACGGCAGGACGGAGCACGGGAGAGCCGACCGTCGCTTTACGACTGTTGCGATAGCAAGTCGCAGGCGATCGGGCGTCTCTACGGCCGCAAGGAGGATGAGACTGCTAAACGCAGGTGTCCAACCGCGGAGACGGTCGATCGGCTAAATGCGAATAGTGTGGTGTTAAACACTCGGCGAAAGCCGACTCCGCGTCGACTGGTTTGGGGAGACCCTAACTCTCGAAAAATATAGTCAAGAGCGAACTGGAAACGTTCTTGGATTCTTTGTGAGTATAATTCATATGTAGTGAAATTAACGTCGTCTACAGGTCATTGACGGCAGGGGAATGAACAGGGACATACTATTATTCTGCATGAGCAGAAGTAAATCAGGAGGATGACCTCCTGCTGACCCTAGGTTGCCGTCACAGGTGATTTTTTGGGGCGGTAGTCAAAGGACCAGTGTCGTGAGTAGCAAGTGCAATGAACGTATAGGCAAAGAGAATTTGAAATAGAGGATTGTCAAAGTAAACTTTGTAGCCACAGTAAATTTACTAGTTTTCGACACACGATTAAAACTTTTGGACCGCCATTTGACTTTGATCCTTATTCTTTAACTACGAGTACATGTTACTAATTATATAATAATAATTCAGCCTATATACGTCCCACTGCTGAACACAGGCCTCCTCTCATGCGCGAGAGGGCTCGGGCTATAGTCCCCACGCTAGCCTAATGCGGATTGGGGACTTCACATACACCTTTGAATTTCTTCGCAGATGTATGCTCACGATGTTTTCCTTCACCGAAAAGCTAGTGGTAAATATCAAATGATATTTCGTACATAAGTTCCGAAAAACTCGTTGGTACGAGCCAGGATTTAAACCCGCGACTTCCGGATTGAAAGTCAGACGTTATATCCACTCGACCACCACCGCTTCGAGTATGTGTTAAATTTGTTAAATATCAAAAAGTGGCGCCATCTACTAGAGCATAGTCAAAAGGTATGGCGGCATCTTTTCGAGCGATGGCGCCATACCTTTGGCCTATGCTAGACTATATGGCGTCAATTTTAGATATTTAACAAAATTTAACACATCAGTGAAAGAATAAGGATCAAAATCAATAACGTTTTAAAAGTTTTAAACATGTCTCGAAAGATGGCAGTAAATTTACTGTGGCTACAAAGTTTACTTTGACAATCCTACCTCTATTTCAAATTCTTTTTGGTATATGTACTTAGTATATCCGTAAAAGTATGCTCCATTGTTTTATTTTTATTTTTTTAGGTATACAGGCTCGTTAGAGATAAGATTATTCGTAATTTTATATGGTACTTATTAGAGTAAACTTAAAGCTTATTTGAAACAACCCAGGGATCCCTAAATCGGGCCGGCGGCGCGAGAAAGGCCGCATTAAATTATTATGATTTATATGTTTTAGAGCAACGAGCCTCCTCATTACAAAATGCCTTAACAAACTGGCTTGATTTAGTTTTAAAATCAACCGGTAGATGTCGTTACTTGTGTGAAACGCACTCTGACTTTAGTGACTTTCTACGCATATAAGTTGGGACTGGGTGCCCTCACTACTGCACTACCTGTACCTACTATTTATATTGAAACACTTCAACTTAATTCATTTACTTTTTTTTTAAACGTAGAAATCATCAGAGTTTTGTAAGTTTTCTGCCTGCGGGTCGTTAGCACTGCTGAGAAGTAGAAAAAGGTAGAAGGTAAAAAATAATTTAAAATGCAACTCCTCTTCCACCTTGAGGGACTTCGAATGAGCCCTCTGCCTGTGGGCGAGCGGGCTGAGTTACCTGCACCGACCATTTGTGTGCGTTCTTGGGTAGGTGTGGTTGGTGCCAGTTGGTACTCATTTACTCGGAAACCAAAATCTTATAAGGTGCTGTAGAAAAATCTTAATAGCGCTTGTACAATGGCCTGTTCTGAAGAATTGTTTGACACGATGCCAACGGCTGCTTTCTATCACCGCACCGCTCGCCGTCGGCAGGGTGTTCATCCTCACACCCTAGAACCTAAATGGTCGCGTACTGTGCGGTTTAAAAGGAATTTCCTCCCGCGAACGCTTCGGCTGTGGAATGAGCTTCCTGCCGAGGTTTTCCCGAGGGGTTGCAATATGGGGTTCTTCAAAAAAGGAGTGTACAGGTTTTTTAAGGCGGTTACGCGCATGCAATACCTCTGGTGTTGCAGGCGTCCATAGGCTACGGTGACTGCATACCATTTTTCTCCCTTGATGGTCTCATCGGAAGATCAGCGCTGGAAGCCACCAGCAACATGCTGAGATGAGGCCATTTCGTGGCACTTTATACTTTCTTTGTTTTTGTTATATCATGTACCTAATTTAATATATGTGTCTTGTTTGTGTTTACGAATAAATTTATTCTATTCTATTCTATTCTATCATGTGGGCCGTATGCTTGTTTGTCACCAACGTGGTATTAAAAAAAAAGCCAATAATTTTTATTATTTATTTATTTATTTAAACTTTATTGCACAATACATGAAGAGTACAAATGGCGGACTTAAAGCCAGAAGGCATTCTCTACCAGTCAACCATGAGCCAAACCGAAAGATCCTAATTGGTGCAGGGTCAGAATACAGAGTAAAATGACAAAAAAAATATCACAAAATTATATAAAATTATACGTACATAAATAATATGATTTTTAGCAACTATAAAATTGTAACATTACTACATTTAAGATTATGGGTTCTGTACCGTTATAATACACATAAAAGGTAAAAATCCCTTTTCAAACTAACAGAAATATTCGAAGCCTCGTAAAAACCAAGGAATAAACACACCGAGCCCTCAATACATTGTAAAGCAAATTGTTTACCCGACGACAAGTCTAAACACCGCCATGATTGAGCCATCGCCTCACACCTGAGTTTATTCACGACTCTATTGAAGCACAAATAAGGGATAGAATCAATTATCTGGGAGACAAAGGCTTGCTGTAAAGTAAGCGAGCATAACTCAAAAGTGCACTGAAATTTGTTGTGGTTACTACACAATGTTATGGCAGGTAAATCTTGTTGGGCTCCCATTGGGATGGAATGGTTTGTGGTGTATTGAAGTGGGTAAAACTTAGGTAGTCTTCTTAAACAGTAAAAATTTCAAAATTGTTACAAAATAAACTGTAGCAAAATTGCTACATAATCAACATCTGTCGGTTTATTTTTGAACTTCTCCAGTGACTCGTTGTCAGCTGGTTCAGTTCTCTTTCTGTTGTCTCTCTATGCGGTTTCATAATTCAGGCGTTGATGGTTAGATGGCGCTTATAGCAAAAAAAAAAGCGCTCGTACTCGATTATTATATGTTTTTTCAGGATCAAGTACTCTTTGACCACAACTATCTGGTGGTTAAAGAGTCAAACACAAGTCCACAAATTTACTTACCTCGGGAGCGTTGTATCGAAAACTGGAGGGACCGAAGAGGACATCGCTTCGAGTTAGCCAATTAAGGCAAGAGCAACCTTCGCACTCCGCCCCCGTATGACAATCAAGTAAACTGACACGCAGAGTCAAGGTCAGAATATTCTGGTCAAACGTAGAAACCGTATTGTTCTATAGGTGCGAGACGTGGAAGGTCACAAAAGACATCTTGCGCCAGCTAAATGCATTAACCGCTGCCTCCGTCGCATTCTCGGTATATACTGGCCCAAGAAAATATCCAATGCCAACCTGTGGAGTCTCTGCGATGAGACCCCGATCGACCAGCAGATCAAGCGCCGGAAATGCAGTTGGATCGGGCACACACTCCGATGGGATAGATTGGAATACCCAAGGAAAAAGAAAATGGTGCCGTCCAAAGCAGAGGGCGATGGACTGTTCAGCACGAGGTCCCGGGTCCAATTCTAGCAAGGACATTAAATTTATTTCATCAGTTCATCAGGAATATTTGTTCCCGAGTTATGGATGTTATCGCTTACCCAATGCATGGTGTGGGGTATCGTTGGAAAGGTCTTTAAGCACAATAAGGCTTGTGTTGTGGGTACTTAGACAACGATATATATACAATATATACATACTTAGATAGTTACCTAGAAAACACCAATGACTCAGTAACAACTATTAGGGCTCATCACACAAATAATAGCCCTTACCAGGATTTGAAGCCGGAACCATCGGCTTCATAATATATCATTCAACTCACTACACACTACGCCGGGCAGGTCATCAATCACGTGACTTTTCGTTGCATGTGTCATTTCCCGGTACGTTTTTCAATTTTCGACCAGTGCAGTGTTTGTTGATGTACGGAAATAATCTTGGCTAGGCCCCCAAACGTTGCTTCATCAAAAATTAATCCTTTCGTATACTGATAGAAGTATAATGTATAATTCATCGACTCCGTATTGTTTATCTAATTAACTTAACACCTTTATTTATTAGAGATCGATTATAAATCGATTCTCCACGCGCCGCATAAAGCTATCATTCGATCACAAATCGATTGTGACAACTCCAATGAAGACATCAAATTGAAAATCACCATCGCAGCGCCGTAATAACCTCTTTTATTACCTTGATATATTGCCCGTACTTCGTGATTACGTAGTGAAAATGACGTTTCAACAAAACATTGTATTAAAAAAATGAATAATGACTTCTTTACCGACAACGTCATTATGAAGCGCGGTCACCGCTCGGCGCGAGATTCTATCTAACACCAATCAATTTACATTCTTTAAAATAGACTCTATTCCTGATTCAAAAGGTTTATTCTTCTTTGGAGGGAAAAGTTTATAGGTTGTATTGTAAAATGAGTTTTAATGTATAGTTTTAAAGTTAGTTTTTGATCGTATAACGTTTGGTGGTATTGAGAGGTTTCCTGTGATGGCGTGGAGAATCGGATTGACAGATAAGAAGGTTATTATTATCACATTTTACTTAGAGTACATGCATTTACATAAGATAATGCGGTGTAATTTGTACGAATGACAGTTGTGGAAATAAACTATTGTAGGCGCGTTGATGGAAATGGTAATGACTTTTTTTCTATTTATTTCGAATTGTTTATACGTAGTTAGATTCATGTCATTTTAAACTTAACGCATGTGTCAATTTCAACGTATAAACACATAGAGTCTGTGCGGAAAGAAAAGAGTCGTGCAATGATATGGGGCCCAATACATATATTCCACGACTCTTCTCTTTTCGAACAGACTCTACCCCTGACAAAAGGTTTAACGTTTACCTTTTAATCTTTTATCCTTACATTAGAGCGACCCGCCTTAACCTTAACAAATTATACACATAAACCTTCCTGAAGAATCATTCTATTGAAAGGTAAAAACACCATTAAAATCCGTTCAGTAGTTTTTGAAATTATCGCCAACATTACACACATACAGACAGACGCGGCGGGAAACTTTGTTTTATAATATATACTCGTACAAATATATATTTATTGTATTTTTAACATTACAAGCATTATTAACGATGTTCTGATATTTCATGAAACGGAAAACCCGGTCATCGGACATCCATGATACACCGGCCCCTTCCGAAAGTGACTTGAAAAAGGTTCGATGTAATACGTGCTTAACCATCCACTGTAAACTGACTTTTCGTAAATCTTATTCCCAAGCCATAAGGTTCACCGATGATCAGTTAAAACTGTAACTTAGTGAAATCAAAATGGCGTTAGGCCGTTTTGAAATGAAATGGTGGACTGGCCATTTGTTCCTGTCTTTAGATTGACGGGGGCTGATTGATTACTAAAGGCTAGATTTTACGTAATAAAGATCATATTTTTAGGGTTCTGTAATGAAAAATAATAATCTTGAGGTGCTGTGAGTTCAGAGGGCCTACCGCGAATCACGTTCGACGTGTTGGCTCCCTGTCACACCTACGTACAAATTTAAAAGTGCGACAGAGAGTCAACACGTCGAGCGTGGTTCGCGGTGAGCCCTCAGGTCCTCTGAACACGCTTGAAAACGAATTAAAAATACCAGTTGAAATATCCGCGACCTCGGGCACGCACGGCCGTCCGCTCAGTACTCAGTGAGCTGCGTTCGGAGAAGGATCTGAGGGCTTAGCCAAGATGACAATCGTTGAAAGAAAACGCCAATCGAATCTTAAATAATCTATGGAAATAGTCAAGTGACTACGCATCTGTCGCATCTCGATACATTTTTTTATCTTTTGGCGTTTGTCGATGAAGATTGTCATTTTGGCTAGGCCCCCGGAACTCACGGCGTATATAATGCTAATTAAAAAAAAGGTTTTTTTTTCAATTGCATATTTTTATAACAAAACTATGATTAAAAATGATCCAAATAAATTTAATATTGATTTGAAAACGTCTTAACATTGATTTGAAAAATTCTTAAACCCTGCAACATAATGTTTGCACGATTTTCTTTTCTCATCACCATTCTTTATCCCACCACTTTTCCGTTTTCAAAATCGAAACTTCCTTTAAATCTCGAAAATTCCGAGAACTTTTTGGAAAATTTACGCAAATTTTGAAGACATTTATACAAGACAACTACCTGCCTATAAGACCTTCGAATGGCCATTTATTGTTGATACAGATACGTGAACACCTTTACTTGTAATATATCATGTCCCCAATATTTCTCATTGTGTGTCGGGCCCACTTAACGCGTCGCGATATAAATTATGTCGCTGATAAATGATAATTGAAAAGGCAGTAAGCGACGTTAGGTTTGTTAGTGCTCCTGTCGTTATTAATTAACTAGAATAGGGAATAAATAAATAAATATTATAGGACATTATTACACAAATTGACTAAGTCCCACAGTAATCTCAATAAGGCTTGTGTTGAGGGTACTTAGACAACGATATATATAATATATAAATATTTATAAATACTTAAATACATAGAAAACACCCATGACTCAGGAATAAATATCCATGCTCATCACACGAATACATGCCCTTACCAGGATTTGAACCCGGGACCATCAGCTTCGTAGGCAGGGTCACTACCCACTAGGCCAAACCGGTCGTCAAAATAATAGTAATAACTGAAAACATTCTCCGAAATCCGAGAAAGAGCCTCCATTTAATCATATTAACGTACTTATCTAGTTATCCTCTTTCATCACCACAAAATGCTAGAAGCATTCCACACCATTTGAACCAGCCATATATTTTATAACTACACAGAATCGGTAGAAATCTCTCATTGGCTGTTAAACAATGATTTATGACACATACATTGTATATCGGGAAAGCGTCATTAAAGATAATGGTACTATTAAGGTTTCTCCAGACAGGCCGTTAGAATGGCTGCACATTGGCTCTGTGGTTGACAGTAAAGTGCTTTACACACCTTACTTAGGAGGAAAGGGGACGATCACTTCTCCATACATGTCATCCCCATTTTCCTCGCTGGATATTGACATTGTGGAAAATATTTTATCATCATTTGCTGTATTTTTGATGTCCGAAATAAAATCTTTTAAATTTTTTTTAAACACAGTTATGCCCGCTTTTTTTTTCGATTTTTTAAATTATTATCTTATACCTTTAAACGAGCAATTCTTATATAAATAATAATAATAATAAATATACATACATGTACTCCTTACATTTCATTAACGTGTCAAAAGGGCCTCTACGTGTTGGCTTCGGCTCCGCGCACGCCTCCCAAAGGTCCGGAGCACCATTGTTCCGTGATGGGAAAGACATACAATAATAAATATTATAGGACATGGTTACACACACAGTCTTATGTTTGGGAAAACGCGTGTTTTCGAGTTTTCATGCGTTTTTCTTTCGACGCAGAATATGGTCGCTAATTTCGTATTGCCAGCCACTGGTCCAGCGGGTTAAGACGCGGACTGCTAAACGAGTCTTACGGGTTCGAATCTCGCCCGGTGACTATCTTTTTTTTTATATGTTCAAGTTCATATATAATTTTTTAATTTTTATTGTTTTAGACAAGTTTAATTTAGTAAAAAGCGGCCAAGTGCGAGTCGGACTCGCCCATGAAGGGTTCCGTACCATTTATGACGTATTAAAAAAAACTACTTACTAGATCTGGTTCAAACCAATTTTCGGTGGAAGTTTGCATGGTAATATATATCATATATTTTTTTTAGATTTTTCATTCTGTTAATTTAGAAGTTACAGGGGGGGGGGGGGGGGGACACATTTTTTCACTTTGGAAGTGTCTCTCGCGCAAACTATTCAGTTTAGAAAAAAATGATATTAGAAACCTAAATATCATTTTTGAAGACCTATCCCTAGATACCCCACACGTATGGGTTTGATGAAAAAAAATTTTTTTTTAAATTTTTATGACGTATTAAAAAAAAACTACTTACTAGATCTCGTTCGAACCAATTTTCGGTGGAAGTTTGCATGGCAATGTATATCATATATTTTTTTAGATTTTTCATTCTGTTATTTTAGAAGTTACGGGGATGGGGGGGGGACACACTTTTTACCACTTTGGAAATGTCTCTCGCGCAAACTATTCAGTTTAGAAAAAAATGATATTAGAAACCTCAATATCATTTTTAAAGACCTATCCATAGATACCCCACACGTATGGGTTTGATGAAAAAAGATTTTTTGAGTTTCAGTTCTAAGTATGGGGAACCCCCAAAATTTATTGTTTTTTTTTTTCTATTTTTGTGTAAACATCATAATGCGGTTCATAGAATACATCTACTTACCAAGTTTGAACAGTATAGCTTTTATAGTTTCGGAAAAAAGTGGCTGTGACAGAATCGGACAGACAGACGGACATGACGAATCTATAAGGGTTCCGTTTTTTGCCATTTGGCTACGGAACCCTAAAAATGTAGTTAAGATTATCACCTATACACCACCATATTACAATAAATAGTTATAACCGAGCAAAGCTCGGTCGCCCAGGTACTAAGATTTAAGAGAACAAAACAAATTCCATTCCAAATTTTAAAAGCTCCTAAGTTTAATAAATCCCACCAAAAATCAAATTTCAGCTTTCTAGGACTTCACGCATCACGTATATCCTAGAATTTTGATAGTGATCAGGGAGTGAGTGCCGAAATCGTTTTTTTTTAGATATCAATAAAATCTTAAGTATAACAGTTATACAATTAAAACTTTTTACGTTTAATAAATCCACTATTGTGTGAAGTGTGATGTACACACCTGGCTTAAAGAAAACCGCCTATCAATAAATCTCAAAAAAACGATTTTTTTACAGTTTAGGTCATACAAGGCACAGCCACAGGAAATCAAAAATTTGCACGATAATGTTAAAATAGAAGAAGTTGAGGACTCTGTCTTCTTAGGAATCACACTAGATACACACTGTAATTGGAAAAAAACATGTGGATAAAGAATGCAAAAAAGTTATCAAATTTATTTTTGTACTATCTACTACCTCATAAGTAGGTATGATATGCCTATGATAACATTTTTACGAGTAAATGTAAAATAATTACAAACCCCGAGAAAAACGCCCAAAGTCACATACTGAAAATCATCAACTTCTGGGTTTTTCCATAGAGAAATTTCTCTATGCTTTTTCCAAGTTTCCAACACTTCATCTTAAAAAAAATCATAAAAAAAAAATTTAAACTATTGAATTTGTGGTGACATTGTCACACTCTGTTATTGCTAATGCAATGTAGAGTTAGCTTGGTCCGATTCTAGGAATGGTTATACAAGTGGTTATACATTATATCAATTTTATAGGATAGTGTTGTAGCAAAATACAAAGTAAAAAATCGACGCAACCAAGCATAAATCGTAGAGAGAAGTTAATTAAAAGTAAGTAAGTTAAAAGTACTGTATTATAGAACCACTCAATAATGTCTTAATTGAAAATATCAAATGGCCACCTTCTACTAACTGGACTGCGTTAAGGTGGGGTCTCTTTAAACAGTTTGAACCGGTTAAACGTAAAATAAGACTCCGCTGGATGGCAGATCGTTACAATGCTTCGAGCAACACGTACGCTTTCGACACGTCGGAAGGGAGGGGCCCAGGCATAGTTGGGCCGAACGTTCTCCGTTGTGTATGGGGAATGGTCTCGCACGAGAACATTCTCGTAGTAATCGCCCAGGTGATATCTTACCGTACAAATCTTTATGCTATTTTTGCGGGGGGAAACGTGCACACAGTCACACTTCTCACTCACTATATACAAAATCCAATCTGTAATGACACAAATACATAGAAAATGACACACGTCAAAGATAAATTTTGCACACCTCTACTATAGTAAAAAAATACAGCGAATTTAAGTTTTTTATACAAAACTTGTTCTTGCTTTAATTCGTTTGCTTTATAAGCTGGAGCTATATAAACTAATTACAGGCATAGATATACCTCATGCCATTGTATGTGCAAAGTTGCATTACAACCCAACACATAATAGTTTGAAAATGAGAACGAAACTCACAAGTAAAACAAAAAAACGAAAAAAATATTTTTGCGTTTTCTGCAAACAACACGTTATTTATTTTTATATCTTGGCAAAAAAAAAACATTTCAGTGAATAAGTAAAGTATTTACAGATAATAAATTTCGAGTTTCCTTTAACACTTTAATGTCTGTCTGTCTAAACCAAGTCACATAGTGACAGCGTCGCAGACAACAAAGCATTTTTCACTATGTTATCACACAAACAAATTGCCATTATCTCTAAAAACAAGACGTATTTCAGAAAAGTTTGTATGACATTTTAGTCTCCAAATGTGGTCTAGAATACACCTTTAAAATCTGTCGGGTTTTACCAACCCACGGTGTATAGATAGTGCACTCTTTATCCAATGCTTACTCATAAATGTAATCCCGTTGGTTCATTATCGATTAGCTGGAAAAAAATCCCTCCTTCTCATTAAAAATGGAAGAAGAGAGCTCTGTAACCTCGAGGAGTTGAAACCAAAAACTATTTCTTACATGGGTGAAATGCGGCCAAAATATACAAAAATCGCAATCGCATTATCGTCGGAATGAAACCCCACCCTAACCGCGCCCACGAATGAAGAATGCGTTAAAACGTACATAATGATAATTAGGCACGCAAAACAGCCATAAACTGAACTGGAATCTTTTAAACAGTAAATCTAGGGACTTCCGGTTATATACGTGGCCGAAAAAGGGTTTACTGGATGCTAGGAAGTTGTAAGAAACGTTTCGTGAAAATAACGAACCGCTGAGGGTCTAAAAGGGTTAAAAATTTTGAAGAAAAAAGTTGATAAGAGCTATGGATACATTAGATAAAATAAGTACTTAATTTAATAATCCAATTTAATTTCACTTCTTTCCAATTACATTTCATTTATTTATTCATTTCATTTCATTTATCATTAATTTATTGACATTCCCGTTATAGTGTATAGTACAGTCAGCATCAAAAGTAGCGGATGAAACAACGCGCCAAAAGTATTTGATATTCCGTATAACTTTTCCAAAAGTAGATAATTTTCTAAAATTCGCGTTCAAAAATATATCTTTTACAGTCTTTGTTGTTCTATATTAAAGACATCACTTTTTGTTAAGCTGTTACAGAATGGTAGATACTTATGAAGCGGTATTTGATCCGCTACTTTTGATGCTGACTGTACTAACCATATGTTTTAAGATATAAAATTTGTACCTACTAACCATAATGATCTCAGTCTCTCAATAAAATGAAATTGAAATTGAATTGAAAATATAATGTAATTTTATGTACTTTTAAATAAAGATTGACTAAATACAACAAAACAATTTTGACGACCGGTTTGGCCTAGTGGGTAGTGACCCTGCCTACGAAGCTGATGGTCCCGGGTTCAAATCCTGGTAAGGGCATGTATTCATGTGATGAGCATGGATATTTGTTCCTGAGTCATGGGTGTTTTCTATGTATTTAAGTATTTATAAATATTTATATATTATATATAACGTTGTCTAAGTACCCTCAACACAAGCCTTATTGAGCTTACTGTGGGACTTAGTCAATTTGTGTAATAATGTCCTATAATATTTATTATTTATTATAAAACAAAGAAGTTTAATTTTAAATTGAATCCCTTAAAAGTTTTAATACGTTTTAGACGTAACTCAAAACGATTGAATTGTCAAGCAAATGTTACGTCATAGGTAAAATGAGAATCGCGATTGTCAAATCCCGAAAACGGGTAAAAAAAATAATTATATAAAAATTGATCGTCTCAGGCCACACTATTTATATAATTATTTTTTCTACTCGTCGACTGTAATCGTTGAATTAAGATTTCGTATACCAAACTATAATAGCGTACTTTTCATGTATGGACTCCTAACTCAACTATAATATTTATTTCGATACGTTGTAGTCAACTATAAAAAAAATTACCAATCGCGTGCCACCGCGCTCCCGTTTAATTAGACTAGACGGTTACTTCGCGCGTTTATGTCTTTTCTACTACATTTTTGTCTATTGAGATTATTCCCAATTTTCACTAATCATTTAGGTTTTATAGTAAAAAACTATTATTTTAGATGACTCGTAGAAAAAATATTGTATACAATAGTGATATAATCTAGCTTTTCAATCTCGTTCCTTAATTAGGCAACTCAGCAAGCTTCGTTGCCTAAACACGGCACTTGACTGAAAAGCTCTCTATTATATTAATAATATTATTATATTATTTTAAATTTTAATAGTGCGTGTTATTGAACTTAATGTTAAATATTAAGATGTTGCTATATGTGAGATCCTATAATTGGCTCTGTGTCACTATTTATGTTGTTATTAGCATAGTTATAGCTGTTGGTTCTCCATGTAAATAAATAAATAAATATCACGACTATATAAAATACTCAATTTAAACTTTATTGGAAAAAAAGCGGCCAAGTGCGAGTCGGACTCGCGCATGAAGGGTTCCGTCCCATTTAAGACGTATTAAAAAAAATCTACTTACTAGATCTTGTTCAACATTTTACCACTTTGGACACATTTTACCACTTTGGAAGTGTCTCTCGCGCAAACTATTCAGTTTAGTAAAAAATGATATTAGAAACCTAAATATCATTTTTGAAGACCTATCCATAGATACCCCACACGTATGGGTTTGATGAAAAAAGATTTTTTGAGTTTCAGTTCTAAGTATGGGGAACCCCCAAAATTTATTGTTTTTTTCTATTTTTGTGTAAACATCATAATGCGGTTCATAGAATACATCTACTTACCAAGTTTGAACAGTATAGCTTTTATAGTTTCGGAAAAAAGTGGCTGTGACAGAATCGGACAGACAGACGGACATGACGAATCTATAAGGGTTCCTTTTTTTGCCATTTGGCTACAGAACCCTAAAAAGTAAAAAGTACCAACAAAAGTCAAAGAGCCAGACTTGAGGAATAACAATACTACGCCATTACTACGCAGATAAATATTTTGTTTATCTGCCGCCCTATGTTCTATATCCGATCAATAATCATATCAAACGCAATAGTTTTGTCACGGTCATTATCACAAGCTGTCATTCTTAAATCTCTGATAATTACCATCGATACCTCGATTCAATCGATTTGCATATCTAATGCCCAAGTCCCACAGTAGCCGAGGAATTTAAAAAAATTAATAATGCGTCCTGCCAGCCGGCTTATGGGCTGCGATGAAATAATTTTGTCGATAATCCCAAAAATATATCGACCGTAAATAATCGCTCGTGTGACTGTCCAAACCCTATTAGGTATAGTGATGGGGGCTTTTCACAACCAAACCATTAAGCATATCGATATGACACTAATTTAAACTCTCACAACTATCAAACATAATTATTTACTTTAACGGGACTTAATCGCGTATACTTAACAGCTTTAAGATTACCTCTGACGTTTCGAGGCCGGCATTGTCCCCGTGGCCTCGGAGAAATATTCTTTTTTGAGACTTTCTCCGATACCTTCTTTTAAATGGTTAAGATGATTATTGGTAATCATTATAACTCAGAGTACTGAGGAGCTGTTAGTGACGTTTAGTTTATGTTACAGGCGCGGGCGCGGGCTGTCAACTTGTCACGGCCGATTGCATGTACTTACGCACGACAAGGGTACACGTAAGTATTTGTTTGAGAGCCCCGGCAGAAGCCTAGACGACGCTAGGAGGGTCATGTATTTAATGCAAATAGGTACTCATACAATATGTAGATAAGGCACTCCATGTTCAAAATAGTGTGATCTCACTGTAAAGTTAGTTAATATTAGGTACTCACTACTTGTTATTGTCGTATGCATTAATATCTGTTACCGTTTAAATTTATTTTGTAAGTTATAGTAAAAAAGTGGACGTACTTCAATAAAGAAAAGAATTACAGAGGTCACCGCCTCACCGATGACCGCAGAATTGGCATCTTCCTCGCTCAAAGAATTAGTCTTGCGATACAGCGAGGAAATGCTGCCAGCATCTACGGCACCATGCCGCAGGAGGATAGTTTTTAGTAAGTATTTTATGTTAAGAACAGTATTATTTATTTTTAGATTTAGGTTTTAAAGTTTAGTTTTTTATGAATATTGTTCGTGGATTGAAAAAAAAAGTTTAATGCACATTAAAAAAACAACAACAAAAATTATTCCTTTTAGAATCATCAGTCATTTTGACAAAAAAAACATCTAGAGTTATTTATTTAAACTTAATTGCACAGTAAAAAAATATACAGTGACAAGAGGCGGACTTAATGCCACGCGGCATTCTCTACCAGTCAATTATTGCCCTTAGGTGTAAGTAATATTTTCAAACCTTCATCCTTTTATCGATAACACACGCCCATCACTACAAACCAATTTGAAACCACCAGGCCCAGTGAGACATTTGTGTAGATTAAAATATATATGGGTTAATAATGTATTAGCAGTTATTAAACGTTTATTTTATAGTTCCCCGCTCGGGCGTTAAACGGTTTTATGATACCGGTTTTTCTGTTATTTTCTAAAACATCATAAGTCTGTAGTTTTTTTTATGTGTTAAAGATATTTTTGGAAGATGCAGTGTTTCCCGATTTCACAGTTTTGTAATCCTCTCGTGAAGATCCAATTTGCTAGAGGTACGGTCACGTCTGAAAATATCGATACGGACAAAGTGCCAAAAATATGTATACACTACCCTAATATATGGGCTATAAGGTCGTGTATACATATTTTTGGCACTTCGACCGTGTCGATGTTTTCAGTCGTGACTGTAGTAACGTAATGATTTTGGTTATTTGGAAATCGTTTGGAAAATGACTGTCTTTGTCATGATTACGAGTGAGTATGGAAAGATAAATTATTGTTATTACAGGTAGACCTCTGCTTAAATGCAATAGGGAGCGTGCATGAACTGTAGGAGGCAGCACAGGAGCCGTCAGATTTTTGGCGCGAGGCGTAAATGTGATGTTTATTGTTCCGATGTAGCCCACAAGATGGCAGAACCTACTATACACAAGAAAACACGTGACGTTTAAAAGTACATGTTTATGGTTCCGGTTCAGGCCACAAGATGGCAGACCCTCCAACGCGCACGGTCCCTATAGACTAATTGACAAGGATTTATTAAGTCTGATCTGATGATCTGATGTAACAGTTATAATTTTAGACATCATAGACTTACTGATACGTAATCACACACGTATTTAATTCTGGATGCTGAATAGCCAGACTAAAATCCCATCTATCTCAGCTATTTCAACGTCATAATTAAATACGAATATTCTATTATCTATGAAGATACACGTATCACAACTCCAACACCATTGTATCTTACCATCAAAAAACTTTCCAAGCGCACAAAACATTCCTTTTATTTATAAACAACCCGGCCCTATTCTATTCACCATGATAATTGAGCAATATAGTTTGACACCTCACGGCTTGAATAGCCAATTATTAATACCGGCTTGATTAATTGTGATATCAGCATTTAATTTTCGTGTTAACAGACGAGCGGCCATTGTGCGCCGTGACGTTTCAATTTTGAATAAATTAAATTTCGAACGGTTTTTTTTTTCTAAGGCTTGTGGCCGCGGAATGAGCCGCCGGCCAGTGTCATAATTTACTGTCGTTTTAAACTAAGATTAGTTTTCTGGGCTTTTATATTGGATTCCGTAGGATATTTAGGTTTTTGAAGCACTCATGTATTTCGTAATTAAACTAGTAGTATAGTGTTATTTGATTCATTATTTATTGTGTAGTGTGTGTGTGTGTACCTATTGTGTAATATGCCTGAATATCGGCCTGGTTGTCTAATTTAACATGGGAAAATAAAATAAATTAATGAATAAAATATAATAGAAGTACGAGAGAACTGGTGCAGTATACCAAAATTTAAAACGAATTTATGCGGGAATGTGCATTAATACATTTTACGAAATAATACTTACGTTACGTCATTTTAAGTACTAAAAAATTACGAATAAATTCTGGATAGGTATGTATACTTATATAAAAATAAAATTAAGGTTTTTATGGACTTCTGGGTCTAAAATAAAGATATAATTAATTATTTTTTAAATTTTTATTTATCCTCTTTTTAGGGTTCCATAGTTATAACATGCGGAGCATTATTGCGACCTTTGGTATTCGTTATACATGAACCAAGCTAACTCTGCTTGACATTTGCAATGACAAACTGTGGGCATGTCATCATTACTTACTGTCAACTTTCTTTGAAAATATGACGCTTATTATGACACTCGTACACTTTTTTCTATTGAAGTCAGTGTAAAGTCAGCTAAGACGGACTTTAAGGCGCATGGCACACTGCATCCGATTCGCACGTCGCTCCGATGTTCGAGCGAGACAACGCTATGCGCGTATTATAGCACCATCCCGCTCGCACGTCGGAGCGACCGAATCGGATGCAGTGCCATACGCCTACAAGTATTTGATGCGATTATCGCCATATCACTCGACGTATATCGATGGTCGATAACGCATGAAATGCAAACTAGATATTATCTCGGCATTATCTGTTCGCATTAATTAGCGGTAAAGCTATTTAGCACTTAGTTATTGTTTAACCAGGTTATTTACATAGATAAAACAATTTTAGCGGATTATGTCGTAATGTGCAATATAAATTATATTGTGCAGAAATATATGATCGTTGTCAAGAGGGCGCTGTTATCCTCATGTATAGTGACAGATCAGTTTAGTATGAAACAAAAATTAGTTCCATGGAAGTTCCGCAACATGGCGCGTGATGATCACGCTTTAAACTGGCCAGGCTTTAACGCGTTTTACATAATACTTAGTGTAAAAAAGAAAAATCTCGAAACCAAGAAAAAATTAAATTAAAATTAAAGAAATATCTCGTACCATATTTTTCGGAATAGGAAGGTGTTAGTGTAAACCAGCAAAGAGGGAAAAGCTTTGCGATACTCACGAAATAACGGTACTTTTTCAAATGAAATTCCATTTCGGGAGATAACGGTTTCCACTAACTAAATCTTAGCAAATCACTTTGATTTTGATGTCGGTCGCTTCAGCATAAATTATATTATAGGTTTTTTGAACAAAAGTTTTTTTTTGCAAATTTTGAATATAATTACCTTATATTCAAAATTTGCAAAAACAAACATTTATGCTAGTTAAATCATCGTAATGGCGAAAATCTGAACTGGCGATTTTACATTTGTCAACTATTCAGTAATTGACGTAAAATAATATTCCTACCACTTACTTTAAAAAATGGCTTCCAGTCATTTTTCAAACGATTTCCAAATAACCAAGACCATTACGTTACTACAGTCACGACTGAAAACATCGACACGATCGAAGTGCCAAAAATATGTATACACGACCTTGGCATTGGTATCAAATTTATGATAATTTCACCAATTTCCAAATGTTAGTAAAGTGATAACGATGGATTTTTCTTATACTACGTCGGTGTCAAACAAGCATAGGCCCGCCAGATGGTAAGCAGTCTCCGTAGCCTATGTACGCCTGCAACTCCGGAGGATACATGCGCGTCGCCAACCCTAACACCCGCACCCTCGTTGAGCTCTGGCAACCTTACTCCCCGGCAGGAACACAACACTATGAGCAGGGTCTAGTGTTATTTGGCTGCGGTTTTCTGTAAGGTGTAGCCTAAATAATAGTTAGGTACACGCGCTTTATTTAAGACATATTTTTCATTTGTCGCCCACTAAACTTACACAACATTAGTTCAATATTACACTTTTAATTAAACAACATTAATAAGCTTTCGTTGTGAAGACCCCAACCCATATTGGACCAGCGTGTGGACTATAGGTCTAATAGCCCAAGCCCTCTAGAACATGAGAGGGAGGCCTGTGCCCAGCAGTGGGACGAATATAGGCTGAATTATTATAATTAATAATAAGCAAAAATCTAAAAACTCAAGACAACTTCGCCATTAAAAAGTTCAATCGGAAATCCGCAACATAAGCCGCATAGCCGCCACAGTCAAGCACACAGCCAATGAAAGAAAAATTTAAAGATATTATATGCCAGAAGATATAAATCTACTGTGTAGGAACACTTAAGTACACGATTTATTTAATTTATTGTGCAACGCGTCTCGAATGATTTATTCATAAATTATTAATTTGCTTTTATTAATAGTTTTATTTTTAAACGTCAAAATGACTTATATTCACGCGTTAATTGGATAAAGACCTTCCCAGTTATAAATTCACGTTAGTGTTTCAATAATGAAAGCTAAATTAACAAATTTAAATGGGTGAACATTAAAATTTAAAATTAGTTTCATTTAATGCTCGGTAGCCCCAATGAGCGCGATAACCAGTAATGGAAGCAATTTGAAAGTGGTCGCGTTCGAAAATCGAATTCGGAGCGTCGGGCGTTAAAATCAATCAGTGCGTTCCATTTTATCTTTTTCATTTTAAAAAGTTTCTATTATACCAAATGCAATAAATTTTACGATAGATTTGTAAAGCGTTATTGACTTAAGTATTTCACGGAAGCATATCTTATTTCATATGCTAGTTTTAGAGTCTAAAATACACGGTTAAGCTTTTTATTTATTGCCATGTCACCACGGATTATCTTTAATACCTATCTATGGGTCTAGTTAAATGTCCTCAGTGAATTTCTTCGTCATAATTTTGAATATTTACTTAATTAAAATCGTTTAGACAGAATAATAATACCAGTACCCCTAGTGTAAAAATCGACATCATAACGTGACGAACGCGTTTGCGTTAACTCTCATTTTGTATAGGATTTTGAGTTTCAAAACGTCCCGCTTGGCGCGCTCTTTCTAAATCACATACAAAATGAGACTAAACGCAAACGCGTACGTCACGTTTCGAAATAGAATTTATTTACACTAGGGGTACTGGTCTATTTTATTTACCTACTTACTATGCATAAACGGTTTTATGTTAATGGTAATGTAATGAGAAAAAAAATCAGCAAACATTGCCACAATGCTTACTAAAATAGAAAAAGTGAAAGATAGGAAAAATTCACTGTCTCGGGCGAGACATGAACTCGCGACTCTGTGACAACAAATCGCCGCTTTACCAACTAAGCTAATATTTCTACCATATCCTTCAAAGATATGTGCCCGAGTTAGTGATTATTTTCACTTTTCCTATATTAGCATAGATGGTTCTACGTTCTACTAATTAGATTTCCAGTAGATGGTCCTACTGTAATACTTTTTTTTCTGATTGTCGACTTTGTTTTAAAGTCCTATAATATTTATATATTTATATTTTTCGATGATAACAATACAGTAAATGGCCCGTGAAAGCCGCGTTTGATGATGATACTCAGTACTCATGATAGTAAAATGGTTTGTTTACACGCGTCAAGTACCTAATGCATTACCGCTGTTCGGCGCGCTTTAATGTAGATAAATCAGCTTTGGATTAGCCTTAATGTCAACGTCAATAATTATATTGATAGATTAAAATGGCTTGACAGATTTTTATACTTAATATTTGGCACACTGAGTCCTATAGTCCAATGATATCTTTCATACGTTTTGTATAAAAACGCGCGCGTCCGTGGGAGTTCGCCACGCCAATCGAAAGTTAAATAATAGTACATTACGATACAAGTGCGAAAAATAGGAAATTCAAAACGAGTGGCCATAAATTAAAATACGACCGAAGGGAGTGTTTTAAATCGACACGAGTTGCGAATTACCTATTCGCACATGTATCGTACAACGTTTTACAGTACATATGGCCCTTTAAATGTTCGACATAGTAACGTAATATACCTACTAATTTTCGCACTAGTGCGGTAAAGTAGCACCATATGTACTGTAATAGTACATTACGATACAAGTGCGAAAAACGAGTGGCGATAAATTAAAACACGACCGAAGGGAGTGTTTTAAATCGACACGAGTTGCGAATTACCTACTCGCACATGTATCGTACAACGTTTTACAGTACATATGGCCCTTTAAATGTTCGACATATTAGTAACGTAATATACTAATTTTCGCACTAGTGCGGTAAGGTAGCACCATATGTACTGTAATAGTACATTACGATACAAGTGCGAAAAACGAGTGGCGATAAATTAAAACACTACCGAAGGGAGTGTTTTAAATCGACACGAGTTGCGAATTGCCTATTTCTAAATAGGTACCCGCCGTGTCCCGGATTATCACCTCAATTTAAATTTTCGGTTGACAAAAGCGGTCCCGGGAGTAGACGCTGTTATCCCATTCAGGAACCTGTCCTGACGAACCTCACTGCAGCACCCGTATTCGGCACTCAAGTCTCGAACGGTCCTCAATGAGACATTCAAAATGGCGGCATGAATGAAAGCTCATTTTCAGTGACGATGACAGCGAATGATGGCCGCCATTAGAGCTGTCGGCGATGGATTGATATGGGAACATCGATTGATAGTGTGACCATGGGTTTGTACAGAGTATAATTATACTGGCAAAACTAATTCTCAGTAGAATAAAAACCGGCCAAGAGCATGTCGGGCCATGCTCAGAGTAGGGTTCCGTAGTTACTCTTCCGTCACAATAAGCTAAACTGGAGCTTAAAGTATAGTAAATTGTTAACCAAGGGACGAAACGGTACCTTTCACGCGACAAATAGGCGAATTTGCATAATCAGTACCTAATTAAAGTAAGTCTTTTTACTATGAAGGGGAAACTTTTTGCGATAACTCAAAAACAGCTAAACTGATCATGTCCGCTATAGTTTTCATTTAATGTCTTTCTTAAGTTCCACGATTTTTTTCATATTTTTTGGACCTATGGTTCAAAAGTTAGAGGGGGGGGGACATATTTTTTTTTCTTTCGGAGCGATTTTCTCCGAATATATTCACTTTATCAAAAACTGTTCGTTGAAGACCCCTATTAGTTTTGAAAGACCTTTCCAACGATATCTCACACTGTAGGGTTGAAGCAAAAAAAAATTTCACCCCCACTTTACGTGTAGGGGAGGTACCCTAAAAAAAATTAAATTTTTAGATTTTATTGTACGACTTTGTCGGCTTTATTGATTTATATGTATATCCATGCCAAATTTCAGTTTTCTAGCACTAACGACCACGGAGCAAAGCCTCGGACAGACAGACAGACAGACAGACAGACAGACAGACAGACAGACGGACAGACGGACATGGCGAAACTATAAGGGTTCCTAGTTGACTACGGAACCCTAAAAAACCGGACTCCTGGAGAAACTAAGGTGATCCCTGCCCTATACGAACATATTATAATCTCCAATATCATCACAAAACTGGACATACATATATTATATCACAGTATATTCATTAAAACCATTAGGTAAACGGTAAACTCAAGAAATGCGTGAAAATAACGAGAATCTCTCCTCCGTCTTGGCACTGACAAATTTTTATGAACCCTATTTAACAAATCGTGAGCGAGTGAATGACTGAACGAACGAATGAACGTTCTCACGAGCCACAGATAGCTTTAATTCAACTTTAATGACCTACTCGCGTGAATGAAATTGATTTGACAGCTAGTGTTGTGAATAATATTGTCTCTGGTTTTTTGTTTGAGTTGTTTTGACTTTCTTAAGCTGTAACTGATGACAATGGCGGGATAAAGTGACCGCCATCTTGGTTTTGGAGTGGTTAGCAAATGTCGTATTATTTTAATTTGGGTTGCGTGTTGTTTTATAATTTTGTTCGTTTTTTTATTGGTATATATTATTATAGAGTCTCTGCGGAAAGAGAAGAGTCATATAATGTATTGGTTCCAATACATTTCACGACCTTTCTCTTTCCGCACAGACTATAGTTTTCATTGTTGTCGTTTTGATCATTAAGTATTACGTCTAAAGGAAAACATATACATGCAGGGTTACGTTATGTAATTTGAATTATAGGTAGAATGAACCAAATAATAAGATATCTACCTGGTTAAGTAGTTAGGTAGTTTTTTTGTTAGGTAGTATGTCAAAACTAAAACACTGTACCTATCCGGTTCGAATGACCACTTTCTTTATATGTCAGATTTGATATTTTACGCAAGAAATCACTAAAGGTACTGTTACACATGCTGATTACTAGCACGAAAGCATGCTACCATTGAGCAATTGCTACTTAGTAGCATGTGTGTCTAAACATTGCTAATAATGAGCATGCTCAGTTTGAGTTTGCTCAAAAATCAACGGTCGTGCGATTTTTGGTCATGCTACCTGCAGCGCGGGTGAAGGGGGGCGTGCTTTTAGCGCGTGTGAACAGGTTTGCTTATTGAGCATGCTAGTATCGTAGTAGTAAAATATTAAAACTAGCATGCTCATGGGTAGCAAATGTAAAGTGCCCATAAGCATGCTCGTATTGAGCATACTCAGTAGCACGCTTTTTAGCATGCTATTTTAGAGCATGTGTAACAGTACCTTTATACTTTCGCTACAATAAGACTCATACACGTCGATATCGATTCAATAATGACATTCGAATTTCAAACTTCTCTGAAAACAAAGGAATTTGATTTGACCACCTTTCTAGTATCAGTCGCGATGTCGGTATATTAGAAATGAAATGTCAATTGTCAAAAGTTTGTTCAAATGCCGCAATGGGAGCCATAACATGTAGTCTCTGAACACATCTGAAAAATCAGTGTATATCAAAAAAGAGGTATGGGCACTGTGAATGTCATCTCGCTTAGTGTGGTAGGGCATAGCGCAGCGGATGACATTCCAGATCTAGAGCAGAGCCCAACTGGGGAAGTACCTCCACCTTACAGAAAACCGCAGCCAAATAACACTAGACCCTACTCATAGTGTTGTGTTCCTGCCAATGAGTAAGGTTGCCAGAGCTCAACGAGGGTGCGAAGTGTTAGGGTCGGTAACGCGCTTGTAACACCTCTGGAGTTGCAGGCGTCCATAGGCTACGGAGACTGCTTACCATCAAGCGGACCGTATGCTTATTTGCCACCGACGTAGCATAAAAAAATGTAGAAAAATCAATGTATGTAACTTTACAAGCATTAAAACATTCTCAGCTCATTTCATAAACACACACTCGTGTTTTAATGCCTTCCATTATGTAGCAGTCACTTAAACTACTATTAGGTACACCGATAACATGCGCTCGCGCATATAATGACACGGTAGTGTTGGAAGGCGTCAAGTAATTATAAACACATCTACGCCGCAAGGAACTGAGGGCCTACCGCGAACCACGTTCAACGTGTTGCCTCCCTGTCACATTTAGGGTCTCCCCAAACCAGTCGACGCGGAGTCGGCTTTCGCCGAGTGTTTTACACCACACTATTCGCATTTAGCCAATCGACCGTCTCCGCGGTTGGACACCTGCGTTTAGCAGTCTCATCCTCCTTGCGGCCGTAGAGACGCCCGATCGCCTGCGACTTGCTATCGCAACAGTCGTAAAGCGACGGTCGGCTCTCCCGTGCTCCGTCCTGCCGTCGAGACGTCAGACAGCACACGTACAGCCGTTGAGTCCGACGAACAGATGTAGGACAGCGGGTGATCGGCAATCGTAAATCTCATTTTTGGAGACTGGTTGTTAGTAACAACCTGAGTTTGAAATTGAACAGACCTGTGATAATGGATATTTTACTTGCACACTTGATCACTATACTTAGAGTCAGACACGTCATATAAACACTTATATTTACCGACTAATATTATTAAATGTTCCTCCGTCATTATTACTTCCGTGTTGTCAGATCTATTGCAGATTTTAATGTGGGTAATAATTCAAATGAACAAATACAAACGCATCAGTAGCTACTTCGGCCGTCATCGGCTCTGTTCGGCCGTCGTCAGCTATGTTCGGCCGTCGAAGACGCTGAACGGCTTCCGCCAGCTCTGACCGGTCCTTATCGTAGGTACTCGGCCGTGATCGGAGCCGTTCAACTCTTTCCGGCACCGTACGGCGGTATAAGGAGATTTATAAATGCGAACGTGTGCGGTAGGCTGCAAACAGCGTCGTACGAATGCGAACAGCTTTACGGCAAAACGCCGTTTTCCCGTCGAAAGACGTCGTTTCGCGTGGGCCGAGCCGATTTACGACTTATTCGCTCTTATTGCGTTGACATAAAGCTTTTTCCGTACGCGATTTGCCGAAACGGCGTCGACTAGTTTGGGGAGACCCTTACGTACGAATTTACAAGTGTCATAGAGAGGCAACACGTCGAACGTGGTTCGCGGTAGGCCCTCTGAGCTTGGTAATTAACTGTTTGACTTATAATTATTATAATATTGAGTTGTATTGTTATCCACTCTATCATCTAGGATCTAGGCGTTTATTGGTTCCATCATAGTCTGGAATAACGGTAGGTAAATAAATAAATTCGCGTATAGATCCGCTAGGATTATGTATTTAAACTTTATTGCACAAAATACAAATAAATGTACAAATGGCGGACTTTATGCATAAAGGAATTCTCTACCAGTCAACCATAATAGAGATGTAAAAATCGGCCAAGAGCATATCGGGCCATGCTCAGAGTAGGGTTCCGTAGTTACTCTTCCGTCACAATAAGCTAAACTGGAGCTTAAAGTGTAGTAGATTATTAACCAAGGGATGAATTGTGGATGAACTGTACGTTTTTTTACTATGAAGGCGAAACTTTTTGCAATAACTCAAAAACGGCTAAACAGATCATGTCCGCTATAGTTTTCATTTAATGTCTTTCTTAAGCTCTACTTCCACGATTTTTTTCATATTTTTTTGACGTATGGTTCAAAAGTTAGAGGGGGGGGGACACATTTTTTTTTCTTTCGGAGCAATTATCTCCGAATATATTCACTTTATCAAAAAATGTTTGTTGAAGACCCCGATTAGTTTTGAAAGATCTTTCAAACGATATCCCACACTTGTGGGTTGAAGCAAAAAAAAAATTTTCACCCCCACTTTACGTGTAACCACAGGGGAGGTAACCTAAAAAAAAGTTTTAAATTTTATTCTACGACTTTGTCGGCTTTATTGATTTATATATCCATGCCAAATTTCAGCTTTCTATTTCTAGCACTAACGACCACGCAGCAAAGCCTCGGACAGACAGACAGACGGACATGGCGAAACTATAAGGGTTCCTAGTTGACTACGGAACCCTAAAAATGGTGCAAGAATTGGCAAGTGCTATTGCAAACAACTGAAAATCATAATAAACTACATAAATGAGTACAATACACAAATAAAAATATTATAATATATATAATTAGTCTCCTACTTACTTCTCACATATATATTAATATATAGATAACGATGGATACTACTCAAACTTTTGTTTCGGCAGATGCTTATGTAGCAACTTAAGATTTTTATTATATTTATTTTTTTAACTTATTTATTTATTTACAATAACAATATACATAATGGTTATATACAGATGGTTACTATAACTAGCTTATATCTAAAATAGGCCCTTGAGGCATTGTACCAAGGATGCTGGCGGCATTTCCTCGTTGTATCGCAATACTGATACGTTGTGCGAGGAAGCCGCCAGCTCTTCGGTCACCAGTTACGTCAACCAGACGTTTCGCGATTTCTCCGAAAAACTTGTGCGCGCTGGGACCCCATGGACCTAGAGTTTTAACGCCAAATGGTACAAAATGGTACTCTTTACCGAGGCTCTTATATTTATTACGTTTCAAAATATTGGCGCTTTCCGCCGCTGCGCCCGCTTTTACATTAGCCCGTTAGAGGTATTATAATTTAAATTTTGTCACACGAACTTAGCAGTTTTCATACAATCCAAATTACGTTTTAGACGGCGACCCAGGAACAGATTTCCATGATCAATCGCCTCCCGAGCGAAAACTCGTCTAGTGGTTAACGGCGATGTGTAATGACTAATGAATCATCGTGGACGTCAGATGCCGCTCCGTTGGTGGTTTGAGAAATGACAGCCATCGAAACACGTAAAAAAATGTCATCGCCTCCCGGTTGAAACTTTGTCAGAGGACTGTTAAGATGTTATTGTGAATTTAAAAAATCGTCAGCCGGTTTTATCGCAGTGGAAAGATCGTCAGCTAGTTGCATGAACATTCAAAAAATACGCGCCATAACTTTTTATAATAGTGATATCAAAATCATGAAACTTTGCATGTAACATTTTGTAAGGTGTTTGTATAATAAAAAAACAAAAGAATAGAAGTCTTACATACTAAACTTCTAATCTTCATTTACTACATCTCATTTGCACCCTCTGCTTATCTGAATTACGAAACAGAGTGCCGATGATGACTTGCCACCTTATGTTTATATAGTTTATTTGTATTACGGTGATGGAGTTCTTCCGGTGCTAATGGTCCGGGGTTCATTTCCGGTGAGGTCAATTTAGGAAATGAAGCTAAGTGCGGATTCTAAGTGTGTTTAATTAACACGAATTTGTATAGCTAAACCATAAATAAATAAGTAATATGAAGCTAAATGGGCTGTGCTCTGAATAATTGTTTGACATGATGCCAACGGCCACTTTCTATCACCGCACCGCTCGCCGTCGGCAGGGTGTTCATCCTCACACCCTAGAACAAGGACAAGGATCACCAATAAGTTTCTTTAGGGTTCCGGTTTTTAAAATAAAATGACCATCGCGTTCCGTTTCTACTCGAGTTATTAAATAAGCAAATGTATGTATGTATGTATGCCACCTGTGTAGACACCCTAGCCCCGTCTCATCTCCACGGCACTTCTGCTAAGGCTGGCTCGGCGACAGAGGCGGCCGAAAAAATAAAAAAGACTAAATATAGGGGTCTCGGCACCGAATATAATTTCGTACCATTTGGCGTCGAGACCCTTGGTCCGTGGGGTGCGAGCGCCTTTAACCTTTTTAAGGAACTATCTAAAAGGATTAGAGAGGTCACCGGTAACCGCAGAGCTGGCAGCTTCCTCGCTCAAAAAATTAGTCTTACGATACAGCGAGGAAATGCTGCTAGCATATTGGAATTTGCATAAAAGCAAAAAAAGCACGTCTACAATTATAAAATACAATTAACTGAAAATATCAATGCAAACTAAAGTATTATTATTACTTAGAGATGTATAAAGTCTCTTAATGTCTGTTAAAAATGTCTCTTAAAAAAACTGAAATAATAATATTAAAAAAAAACATATACAAAAAATATATCTAAAATTATTATAGTGTCAGAACTAAAAGAGATGTAAAGAGTCTCCAACAGTCAAAATTCTGTATAATTAAAACATTCATTAAGATAAAAGAAACATACGAGAA
This sequence comes from Cydia pomonella, assembly GCF_033807575.1. Lineage (NCBI taxonomy): Eukaryota > Metazoa > Arthropoda > Insecta > Lepidoptera > Tortricidae > Cydia > Cydia pomonella. The sequence continues at coordinate 22,683,371 of NC_084712.1, read as the reverse complement.
CCGAATGAGGTGTCTCAGTGTAATTATACTCAAAAATAAAGTTACTAAATACAATAGCCCTTGTTAGCTTAAACAGCCCTCTCCAAAAACAGCACCCGTTCACGAGTATGACGCGTATCTCAGCCATCGCCTCCCTCAATCTTCATTCGGGAAAGTGGCGACCAGTAACGCGCATGTAACACCCTTAGAGTTGCAGGGTCATAGGCTCCTGTGACCGCTTACCATCAACTGAGCCACGGCCCGTATTTTATTTGCCAACGACGTGGTATATCAAAAAAATGCCTCAGGAAGGCGTGAAACTAAACAAGTTTGTGGCCTCATCAATAACTCGCTACATTTCTATTACGGCATCAATCCACCGTCGCCTCTAACTATGTTTTAATTATGCCGAGCGTTAGTAATTATATACTGCGGTGTGCTGCGTTTAGTGCGGCGAGTAGGCTTGCCAGTGGACTTGAGCAAGTGGTACAGTCGAGGAAAATGATCCTTTAGCAATTTGCGGTTCAAAAAAATTTGGTTGTACTTATGCCATAGAGAAATAAGTAACATAGAGTGGTTTACAGTGGCGGGGCAAGACCAAAATTTTATGTGGGCAAGGTACATTTAGCGAGGCCCTCTGGTGGCGCATGAAATAACGAACATTTTTACGGTGCCGAAGTACAAGTAAGTACTTATTTGAGGCGCGAGGCCCCTCGGACCGCGAGGCCGTAGACGGTGGCCCACGTCGCCCACGCCTAACGCCGCCTCTGGTGGTTTGGTACCAAAACGCTTATTATTTTCGTAGTCGACATCTAACGGAATTATCAGCTACTTGACAATATATGTTGCCACGAACGAAAAGTCTAATGCTTAACATTTTTTTCTTTAACTTTTCAGCTGATATTGTCATCCGGATTAACCGGAACTCTATTTTCAATACTTTCTCCTTGTAATTTTAGTCGTAAATAAAATTGTTGAGCAATACAATTTTCGTCAGTCGCGACACTTGAGATTGACACATCTAGATGATAATTCCGCTACTCGACGCTAGATGTCGACTATGAAAATAATAAGCTTTTTGGTACCAAAACTGATGCATTGAGTGACCACTCTATGTTACTTATTTCTCTATGCTTATACCAAGAACTGTCTAATGTAAAATGAACCGTAAATAATCCATTTCCTCGACTGTACATTATACGTGATTATACTAAGTAATTGCAGAACAATGAGCAATATATTATGTAATGAGTATATTGAATAAGTGTTTCAGATTGAAAAAAGGAGACAAAAACTTAGGTTTTTCTCGATAGTTTTAATAAAATCACAGATCTAAAATGACACTCGCGTAATTGAAGTGTGCAAAAGGGAAGCTATATGAACATTTCATGAGTGCGAAAGAGTCAGACTACGAATGAAAAAATATGACCCATTTTGAGCTTAATAGCGGCCTCCAGTGGCCGCTTGAATGTATCAAAACGTATAGTTAGCGGATTAGATACTACAGAAAGTCCGCCTTTTGTACTATAAGATTGTTTTTCTTTTGTGCAATAAAGATTAAATAAATAAACAATTATAAAATACACTTATAAAATAAAATATTAATGCAAATTAAAGTATTATTGTTAAAAGTAAAAGTAAATAAAATATTATTATTACTTAGAGATGTATAAAGTCCATAAATGTCGAATTAAAAAAAACTAAAATAATAATAATAAAACACAAACAGATACAAAAAAAGCGAAGAAAAATCGTGTGCCAGATTACAGAGCGCTTACTGTAGCTCGTATGCAAGTAGCTAGCCCATCAAACGAGGCTCGAGGGCGGGATTGACGCCTTCATCCTATGTAATCCGTAATTAGAGCCAAAGGCTCTTCATTAAGGCCCACTTAAAACAAAAACAGCACAAATTATTAGGAAATACAAGGGAGTTATGACATTTCTGATTCGCCGTTCAGTGTTATAATTACAAGTAATTTGGGTTTTAGGATTTGAGTTTAAATGGTGTGTGCGTGCCTACTCGTAGGCCTTTTGTAAATATGTGGCCCGATTCGAAAAATGGTTAAGACATGTTTAAGATCTTGGAAAGATCTTTAAAAGATCGATAGCCAAACAGGTCAAAATTAACGTTTATATCGATTCCGCTGTGATCCCAATAAGATCTATCTACGATATTTCTAACGTCAAAGTGACATTGGTTGCCCGAATCGAGCTGCTTCTGTCAGTTATACGACATACAAACGATATCTAAACGAGAACTTATCGTTATCGTATCTCATTCTTCGAATCGGGCCGATGGGAGCTGCACTTAAATATTTATTTATTTTGTTTTTAGTATTAAATAGCGGCAACAGAAATAATACATCATCTGTGTAAATTTTAACTGTCTATCACGGTTCATGAGATACAGCCTGGTTACAGACAGACAGACAGACAGACGGACAGTGGAGCAGAGACTTATTAATAGGGTGTTTTTACCCGTTGGGTACGCAACCCTAAAAAGCAGTTAAGATTATTTCTGTACATTTGGGAAATTTTATGTTATTCACATTGGACGCGAATTCGTACGTTAACCCGGTGTGTGCGACATCGCTAATATATATCGGCGGCCGAACGTAAGATCAGGCAGATCGTTAAATTCCCAGGCATATCGTAAACGTAAAAATCTTTGTTTCGTTCCCTCGACGGAGCTCCTATTTCTGGACAGTTTGCCCTTCGGATACCTGAAGGCCCTGAAGCAAACTAACCAACCTATCCAACTATCTATTGGTTTAATGTGACTATCGTCAAAACATTACGATCTGCCTGATCTTACGATCGGCCGCCGACATATATACAGGTGTATCAACAATTTGAAGTGGGCCATAATAGGCCTCATTTCAGTGTGGGTATGCCCCTCCGCGGCAAAATGTTTATTACAGCTTATTCGCGCCCTCTAACTGTATCCAACTCCTTATTCCGAGATTAAACACGGCTTAAACTTGGCTTAAAATTGTAGTATTTCATTCGACTGTTATGGCTCCTCTACCCGATGGGCCAGTGTGTAGATAGGGTAGTGGTGTCGGATGGCTTGGCGGGATCGCAATGAGATGGTCACGGTGTCCGGTTTTCCGTCCGCATATCAAAGGTAGTCCACTGATTCAGTGCTGGGCCATCGTGTAGAGGGGACATAACCATCGCATGTCCATCTCGCTGGTCCAGCGCTGGGCCATCGTGGAGAGGAGCCATTAAAGGCCCCGTAGGTTCCTGTTCTTCTCTCACACTCACTGAGCGTGAGCGAGTTGCGATGTGCGTGCTCTGGACAACGAATGTCTCGGCAAACATACCCTGCATTTTAGAACCCCCTGGTTTGAGCCGTACAGATGGCAAGAGGCTGAACGGTCTTACACTGGTCCCTTGGGCGACAGGCCTGCTGTGGGATGCCACATGGTGTGTACTTTCGCTCCCACTCATGTTAATCACACAAGAAAGAAGGCAGGTACAGCGGCTGAGGCTCCTGCTAAGTTTAACACGTTGCACGGTAATACGGTAAATACACCAACCTTGGACCATCATATGGCTTTGTTCCGGTTGCTGTCAAAACAGCTGGGCCATGGTGCGCTGAGGCCAAGAAGCTAGTTCTGGAGATCGGGCGTCGGCTTGGACAGAGGCTGTGACCCCCGAGCTGGCTCTGCTCTGCTAGGTGAGAGGCCAAACGTCTCTGACTCTCCTTCCTATCGGTGTGGGTACTCAAGAGGGGGGCTGCCCCCAGCCCCTGCCTGGGGAGCCATTGGGTCCCATAAATCCTCCCAATTGCTCCCCAGGCCGGAGAATGCGTAGAGCATTTTACCACTTCGTCTACAAAATAAAGGGTTTGTTGGGGCATGTAGGGAGGCAAGTAAGTGATCGTTGTACAGTTATGCATCGATTCTTCCAGAATAAGTCCTTAGCTCCTCGCGCGCCGTTATTATCCTGTCACTCCGTTTATCTTTATTCGGCGCTCCGTCACCTAGTGCTGCCATCTCCCGGCGACAAGTTAAAGGTCCTCGTATAATTCAGCAGCGTTTCTTCCAGAATAAGTCCCCGGCTCCTCGCACGCCGCCATTATCCTGTCACTCCGTTTATCTTAATTCCGCGCCGACGCCGATCGGCCTTAATGGCGTTTATTGATATACCTGGGTGTTAGCCGGCTTGACTTATAGAGGTACTAGAATGTTAAGTACACTTGAAACACTTGTTTTGTATAGCTATAGGATGTCGTTTTGTGTAGATTAAGAGTCCATATCCAAGTTAAGCTCTTTTTTTTAAACATATGAAAGTATCTATGTCTGTAACTAGTTTATGTAGCTTCAAATACGATAGTTGTTAAAAAAATACAACGAATTGTTTTTCATACAAAACTTGTTTTTGCTCTATTTCCTTTGTTTTATAAACTGGAGTTATATAAAGTAATTTCAGCCCTATACCTCATGTCATTGTATGTGCAAAGTTTCATTACAATCCAACACGTAGTTTTAAAATGAGAACGAAACTACGTTTGTATGGGAAGATGAAATTCGGCCGAATTTGCTGCGGACTCTTAAGTTACGATTGGCGTTTTCTATCAACTATTGTCATCTCGGCTAGGCCCACTAAGTGCCTAGGCAAGGTGACGATCGCTTGCGCCACGACAACGAAACGCTTTGTCTCTTTCACTCTTCCATATTAGTGCAACCGTGACAATTGCGTTTCGTTCGCTACGGAGAGGAAACGATTGGCATGTTGGCAACGTAGCCAGATCACAGTGGTCAACTGGTCACCAGCGGGCGTAGCACGGTCGCATGTTCGTCATGCCTGTCACGGTCTAACAAGTATGTAAGTGCGAAAGTGACAGGCATATTGGCAGGCGATGAAAATGCAACCATGCTGCCACCGCAGGATTGCCTTAAAAAAACCACGTTTACATTAATGTAATATTGATGTTAATAGATTGCCACAGGCGCTATGTAAAACAGTAATTGGCTGCAAACTATGAATGATCTATCATGGATCTATTAAGTGTATTTAAGTTGTCAATACTGCGTCTACGCTTGGATTTACGATTGGTTATGGCGACAATAATTAATAATCTATGATCTACTCTAGCCAAAGAATATTAAAAAGACCAAATACAACGGTTTCGTTACCAAGAATACTATGATTTTCGTAGTCTACATCTAGCGTCAAGTAGCGGAACTCTCAGTACTGCTACTCGACAATAGATGTCGCGTCAAACAAAAAGTCTAATGCTCAACGATTTTCCGCTAATATTATAACCAGAGTAAGCGTAAATAAATAAATAAATAATAAATAAATATTATAGGACATTATTACACAAATTGACTAAGTCCTACAGTAAGCTCAATAAGGCTTGTGTTGAGGGTACTTAGACAACGATATATATAATATATGTATAAATATTTATAAATACTTAAATACATAGAAAACACCCATGACTCAGGAACAAATATCCATGCTCATCACACGAATAAATGCCCTTACCAGGATTTGAACCCGGGACCGGGACCATCGGCGTCGTAGGCAGGGTCACTACCCACCAGGCCAGACCGGTCGTCGAAGCGTAGGAGTTGAAAATAGAGTTCCGGTTACTCTGATTATACTATTAGCGGAGAATCGTTGAGCATTAGAATTTTGTTTGCCGCGACATCTATTGTCGAGTAGCAGTACTGAGAGTTCCGCTACTTGACGCTAGATGTAGACTACGAAAATAATAGTATTCTTGTTAACGAAACCGTTGTATGGAGTGAGCATTTGACTGCGTAGACGGACTCAATCTTATTATTTTATCGGCACGATGTATCTCATCAATCAGTCTGATATCAATTCCAGTTCATATATTTAAAGATCGTATGACACTAAGGCACTCCAGAAAGGTACCACAGAGGCCTCAGAGGCCGTATAATGAAATTCATGATTATGCATTGCTCATCTTCATATTACTTAGAGCGGCCGTTTCCATCGACCGAATTTTGTCGGGAAATTATTCAGATCATAATTTCATCGTGCTTGGCTTGTCGGCTGATTTTCTACCATTAAATTGTAGTAACTAATAAAACTTACACAAAGACACAAAGACCAGGAATATAACCGCGAAAATCGAAATTAGCAAATTCGGACTTCATTTTTTTTTATACTACGTCGGTGGCAAACATGCATACGGCCCGCTTGATGGTAAGCAGTCTCCGCAGTCTATGTACGCCCGCAACTCCAGAGGAGTCACATGCGCGTTGCCGACCCTAACAACCCTCCCTCCGCTCGTTGAGCTCTAGCAACTATACTCCCCGGCAGGAACACAACACTATGAGTAGGGTCTAGTGTTATTTGGCTGCGGTTTTCTGTAAGGTGGAGGTACCTACTTCCCCAGTTGGGCTCTGCTCTAGATCTTGAAAGACATCCGCTGTGCTGTGCCCTACCACACAAAGCGAGATGAGATTCACAATACCAATACTTATTACCTCTCTTGTGGACGTAGTTTAAGGACGTACCCGGGTCCAAAATTAGCATTTATTCAGCAAATACAATACAGATTATTACAGTAGAAATTAAATAAATAAATATCGAATACAACAAAATTAACTACGATAATAATAAAGTTAATAAGTCAGTCCTACTATTCAATATACTCTATGAGTCAGTCTGTCAGTCGGAGTGTGGAAGGGCGGCACCATCACTGAAACCATCTGAAACCAAATAACTTCACTGCTGGCTTCCATTTGTGGCGTGGCGGGTGCCTCGTATGCACATGCTGGTGGCTCTGAGTTTGTAAAATGATTCTTATTTTTCTGTACCTAAGTTAAAAAGACAGATGATAAAAAAAAAGGTGACGTGGAACGAAATTAGTTGAAAAAAGTGAATCTATACAAAGAAGTTCCGTTTTCGACTTTATACCTTGATTTACTGAAACTGCTTTATTGTAACTTTCTTATAATAAGCCTCCTTTATTATATTATAAGAAAGTTGCAATAAACAGTTTCAGTAAATACAACGCATTACGATTGTGTCAGCAACCGCCATCTGTTGTTGAAATTTAGAGACAGGTTACGTTTCACTATCGTCAAAGTAGTGGCAGTACCTAATACATAGATGGCATTGTTGTGAAGCTTTATTTATTTTAAACATTTTATTTCTTCACACGTCATTTATTTTACTTTATAACCAACTGCAAATTGTAAATGGTTTATTTATGTAATAGAGTCACATTATGTTAAATTTCTTATTTTTAAACAGCGCATTTTGCGTGTAAAGAAACGTGAAGAGTAAGTGTTACCAGAGGACACAACTTTCCCGGCTTTCATGGTAAATAAATAAAAACTGCAATTAAGTGATTTAACGAAACCAATAACAACATGCTGATTGATATTGCTAATATAATTTAAGACATAGCCTGTGAAGCCATTTCTGTCAGTAGAAAAAAAGCAGCAAATTAAAAAAATGTGGGCGTTATCGTCCCATAGAAAATTTGAATTTCACGCCTTTTTCTACTGACAAATTTGTTTGATAGACTATAAGTATCTTAATACATTGTGCAGTTATGTAGGCATTGTATGTCCCAATGCCTGCTGCGACCGATTCGTAGATACCTATTGTTGCGCCTGTGAACGGGTTCCAGCAGACGTTCTACATGACATTAAAGCTCTCCAAGGGGCCTCTACGTGTTGGATCTCTATCTCCACCCAAGCCTATCAAAAGAAAAGACCGGGTTTTATAGGCCCATGAAATCCAAAGTGATACAATAATAAATATTACAGGGCATTCTTACACAAATTGACCAAGTCCCACAGTAAGCTCAATTAGTCATGTGTTGTGGGTACTTAAACAACGATATATATAATATATACATATTTATAAATACTTAAATACATTGGAAACACCCATGACTCAGGAACAAATATCGTGCTAATCACACGAATAAATGCCCTTACCAGGTGTTACGAATCTTTCCAAAATGAACTAATTTTTCATCCTTTATTCGATAGGTTAAGTCAATTAATATTTGCAATTAAAAATCAGTGTTATAAATTTATATATATTTTAATTTAATGTATCAATATGTTCTATTAATTAAGTAATTTAATTCAAAATGCATATTTTTAATTAAAATATTCAACTAAATGTATAACTCTAATCATAATTCAAATCTATACTCAAATTTAACTATGGCAATTTTATATTCATAATTTTGACAGTTCTTAGAGCTTTCGAAAAACTTACCGTTGTTAACCGAATCCCCAATATCTATTCACTTTGCCACCTTTTGTATTTTTGTAATCTGGAGGTAAACCAGCGTTCATTCTATAGTCTACTATTATTTTATATCTTTATAACACCTGTGACCTCCGAAAATTTTTACACCAGGATTTGAATCCGAGACTATCGGCTTTATAGGATCATTACCCACTAGGCCAGACAGGTCGTCCTATATAGTCTAGAAAACCATTTTGTCAGTATTAGTCTAATAGTGGAATAAAAAAATACACTCATCCCTTTTATTGGTTAAAATTACTGGTATAAGAAAACTATAGTATAATATTATTCTCTTCGCCTATGCCTATGCTCCATTGGCAAGCGACTCATGCTTAACTAAAGTTTGGAAAATAATTTTCATTTAAAAAATGAAGGCGTGAGGGGTTGTTCTTCTATAGTAAATTTGAATTCCGCGTATGTTATTACTGATAACCCGTTATATTCGCCAGACTCCAGGGCCCCTACCGGGAAAATCGAAGTTCGTCAATTGCGGGCATCTTTCTCTCTCACTCTAATTACGTCTTAATAAGAGTAAAAGGAAAAGATCCCCGCAATTTGCGAATTTCGGTTTTCGCGGTAGGCCCCCAGAGTATGTGCGGAATATTTAGGGAAACCAGTACGTTTAGGCTAGCAACACCCATTTTTTCTTTTTTACCATACCATCTATGTTGATGTTGTGTTTACTGTTTTCTTCTCTCTCGTTTGTTTGTATAGTGCTGCCGGTCGCGTAATATGAGTTTTCTCAAGTTTTTCCATTTAATTTATGTACATTAATTATTGTACTTCAGGATAAAATCTCGTCATTACTAGGACGATTGCGCAGCTATCGTGATGTAATTATCCTTAAACTAAAACATTAAGGGTAGTTTTGAAACTTAGTATTTATCACGTGTTGCAAAAATGTTGACGAATAATTTCAGGAGTTTTGTGGATTTGGCGACTCTGACGCTTCACCGCCGTCATGAGATGGAAGGCAGGATCAGCGTTTTGGCTGGGAAATGCGACCAAGCCATCAATAACATAAGAAAGTTAAAAGCGCAGGTAGGAAACTTTGTATTAACTTTTATTGTACTACCTTTGTAGCCATGTGCTTTGTAGAAAAACATACCTTGGGCTTCAATAACACAAAGCTGCCACCAAAAACCTTTCCCATACATTCGAAGTTACGTTCTCATTTCTAATACATGAAACTTGACATGAAGATTCACATAAATAAATCTGTCTAGTACCAGTTTTTGTTGCTAAAATTCTTATACACCGCCGCATCCCTGGCGCGCTGGGTGCGGGACGGCCCTAATACCATCTTGAGAATGATAGGGGTCAAAAAGCTCCACTGTGCGGGAATACATTCCCCTACAAGAGTGATACAGTGGCAGCTAAAATTGAATACAAACTATTCAATTTTAGCTGCCACTTTATCACCTCTACCTCTGTATTATATCTATTTGTCTACTTTTAATGTGTTTCTTCTTCTTTAGCCCTTCTCTACCCTTCGGGTGTCATAAGTCATAAGTTATTTATTTGCGAAAGATAGGGTATACATAGGATGTTGCAGTTTATAGTTAACTGAGCCAAGCTACCTTGTCACACAGTGACATGCAAATTTTAAAGTTTTTACAAGTACCAAGTGTAGGCCTCCTTCATTTTTTGCCACTCGTCACGGTTCTGTGCGACCTGGAGTGACTTCTTCCCTGCAGTCCTTTTGATGTAGTTGTCCCAATGCATCTGGGGTCTACTTTGAGGACGTTCCTCCCCCCATGGTCGCCACTCCAGTAGTTGTTTGCTCCACGAATCGGTATTTCGTGCTATATGACCAGCCCATTGCCACTTCAATCTGGCTACGCGTTTTACAACATCGGTGACCTTGCTCTGCTGTCTCAGCCACTCATTCGTTTTACGGTCTCTCAATGTGATCCCAACTAGTTTTCTCTCTGACGCCCATTGGACAACACTTAACTTATGTAGTATGTCCTTGGTGAAGACCCAGGTTTCAGCTCCATAAGTGAGAACTGGCAGGATACTTTGGTCAAATATGCGGGCTTTTTGTTTGGCCTTAAATTTCATTTTGAAGGCAAACTAGACTCGAATAGACTGCCCAGGCTAGTCGTACGCGTCTGTTTATCTCATTGGTTTGGGTTCCTCTTCCTTTTAATGTGTTTATGTGGTGTTATGTGTTTATGTGAATATGAATATGAATATGAAATAGCCTTTATTTCAGACAAGTATTTTGTAAGTACATTTTGTTGTTAACATATGTATATATATATATATATATATGTATATATATAATTTCCATCTGTATGCCTTTTGTAGGCAAAGGCCTCCCCTAACTCTTTCCATTTATTCCTATCCCTTGCTATTGTAGTCCAGCAACCTCCTGCTGCACTCTTAATCTCATCTTCCCATCTTCTTGTTGGCCTGCCACGCTTCCTCTTTTTGTCCCTAGTAAACCAGCACATTATTGCTTTAGACCACTTTTCTCTCCCTCTAATTGTGTGACCTGCCCATTTCCATTTTAACTTCTTAATTGTTGTAGTAATATCTTTTGTTTTAGTACTTCTTTATATCTATATTTCTAACTTTATCAGATAGTCGCTTACCCATCATACTCTCCATAGCGTTTTGACAAATTTCTAACTTTTTGTAGTGGGATTTGTTAAGTGCCCATGTTTGGCAACCATAAGTTAGATGTGTTTATGTATTGTATGTTTAATGTTTCGCATTTACGTGTGTAAATTACATGAAAGATTGAGTAGAAAGTATTGTGTGCAAGTTCATCACATGACTCTTAAGCTTACAATAAAATGTAGTGGTATCCTACAACCGACAGTTGGCTTGGTGCTTTGTTTTATAAATAATTTTAAACACTTTGTGTAAATAAACATATTATTTTTCCCAGAGTCGAACATTTGTGAACCAGCTGAACTGCGAGCCGCCGGAGCTGAAGGAACGGTTCCTGTCATGCATGAACAAGTTGGATGAGTACATCTATCTCATTACAGAGTTCAATCTGTCCATTGATAATCTTGGTAAGTCCATAGACAAACATAACCTTCCTTTCTTTTCTTGGTAATGTATCTTCTAATTTTTTTTCTTCGATTCTAACAAGGCTTAATCACACAATGGGGCATTTCATGACCTGTCCCATACAAATACATTTTATTTTGTGTAATAGGTAAGTTTTTTCAACATTTCAAGTTGCTGAAGCATTTTTGAATATCATTTTACTTGTGCCAATGATAAGAAACATAGTGCTGTACCCAAAGGGTAAAAACGGGACCCTATTACTAAGACTGTCCGTCTGTCTGTCACAAGGCTGTATCTCATGATGATAGCTAAACAGTAGACAGTTGATATTTTCACAGATGATGTATTTCTGTTGCTGCAATAACAGCAAATACTAAAAACAGATTAAAATAAATATTCAATTGGGGCTCCCATACAACAAACGTGATTTTTTTGCCATTTTTTGCGTAGTGGTATGGAACACTGTGCGGGAGTCCGACTCGCACTTGTCCAGTTTTATTTATTATTTATTTAACCTTCACTGCACAATAGAAGAATGTATAAATGGCGGACTTAATGCCTTAAGGTACTCTCCACCAGTCAACCCAAAATTTCCCAATAGTAGACTTATATCCGCAAAATGTATGGAGCTGTTCAGCGCCATCTGGTTTACCTGTCAAATTCGAAACACGAAATTATCTTACATTTTACACATTTCAAAACTGTTTCCCAAACTGACATAGAGTCACACCAAGCTAAGTTGGCAGCGATTTTGATAGCCCAGCCTGTGCAAGTGTTAAGAAAAACGTCATTATTTTATAGAAGATTGCCTTTTAAAATAACACTTGCACTGTCCAGGCTGTCAAAATCGTTGCAAACTTACCTTGGTCTGACTCTGTTAACAAACTTAACTCCTTTACAGATAAAAATGAAAGCATTGAGATAGCGCCAGTACATGACAACTCGTACAAGAACTGCCCAGTGATGACTCCGACGAATCTCATGGATGTGCTGAGCGAACCTGCTCCCACCACGTCCACCGCCTGCGCCAACTTGTGTCCCGCTGAAAAAGGTCAGATTGTACACCCGATTTATTTTTTATTTCCACTTACAACTATCTTTACAGGTACTAGACCTAAGATAATAGTGATCGCCCCGAAACCTGGCCCCGCTCAAACGGTATCACCAGGCTAGGGGTCGTGGGGTTGGGTAACGATCGGTAGCGAAGAGCTGGCCTACACCAGCCACCCACACCGTCCTCCAAAAGACGGCCAACTGACCTCCCCACGGTCGGTGGGGAGCGACCCGCAACAGCCGCCGCAGCCGGAAGGCGCCCCTCATACCCCCCTGACGGGGGGTATCGAACGAAATCCAGTCAGACAATAGTGTAACTTTCTTCTTCTTCTTCTTTAGCCCTTCTCTACCCTTTGGGTGTAGGCCTCCTTCATTTTATGCCACTCGTCACGGTTCTGTGCGACCTGGAGCCACTTCTTCCCCGCAGTCCTTTTGATGTCGTCCCAACGCATCTGGGGTCTACTTTGAGGACGTTCCTTCCCCCATGGTCGCCACTCCAGTAGACGTTTGCTCCACGAATCGGTTTTTCGTGCTATATAACCGGCCCATTCCCACTTCAGTCTGGCTACGCGTTTTACAACATCGGTGACCTTGCTCTTCTGTCTCAGCCACTCATTCGTTTTACGGTCTCTCAATGTGATCCCAACTAGTTTTCTCTCTAGCGCCCGTTGGACAACGCTTAACTTATGTAGTAGTGTAACTATTAACAAAAAAATATTCTAACTTATGGCGCATATAACATAATGTGAACAATGTGGACTTTGTGAATTCAGTCAGGGAACACCGATACAAATCAATGCTCTCGGCTTCTAGGTTAAGGGTCCGCCCCGTCGTGAGCAGCTTGGTGCGCCCGCGCCGCTCGGCCAGCAGCCGCGGCCGGCGCCGCCGCTAGAACCACATAGAGAACTAGTAGTCGCGGACTTAAATTGTTAAGCCATCTAGGTTAAAGCTTATTTATTCAGTGTTTTCTGTAATTCTACATTTCAAATGTGTTGTTAGTTTGTTAGTGATTACTGTAATTCTTAATATTTATTTATGTATATGGTTATTAGTTAGTTAGGTACTGATCTGAATATTCTTTAGAGCACCCATAATTATATAGTTTACATACATACTACGATTTTTTTTAAAGGAAAATTGTCAGTTAACAGGCAGTTTTTCGCTAAAAAGCTCTTCCACACATATTTAACAAAGTTAACACATACCAGTGAAAGAATAGAGATCAAAGTCAAAAGGCGTTCTAAACGTTTTAATCGTGGTTCGAAAGATGGCAGTAAATTAACTGTGGCTACAAAGTTTTCTTTGACAATCTACCTCTATTTCAAATTCTCTTTGATATTATTTAAGAAGCAGGCAGGCAGTTATGACAACTGATATGACCATAATAATCATAAAGATAGTTATCATGAACGAGTAGTAGATATAATATGCTTGTCTAATTTATTTTGAAACAACACATTTTGTGCTGAAACCACGTCTTCTGGGAGTGTGTACTCTGAAAAATATTTTCATTATTTTTTTGTAATTATATAGAAAAGCTGCCAATCCGCCGCCGACCGAAGCAAGAGCAGCTGCTCATAGCATTCTCCAGCTCTTCCTGCTCCAACGAGAGTGTGGGTAACAACACTGTGGAGAAAGAGGTCCAGTGTGTGGCCGAAGATATTCAGGATCTAAACATTGCAGGTAGGAGACAAGATTAGAATTCTTATTACAGTTCGGAAACCGGTTAAATTTCCAAACCGTTATCATGTACTTGGCGAAAACCCATTTAATTTCGGTATCGTTGGAATTTTTTTTTTCATCAAACCCATACGTGTGGGTTATCTATGGATAGATCTTCAAAAATGATATTGAGGTTTCTAATATAATTTTTTTCTAAACTGAATAGTTTGCGCGAGAGACACTTCCAAAGTGGTAAAATATGTGTGTATGAGTGTGTGTGTGTCCCCTGTAACTTCTAAAATAAGAGAATAATAAAACTAAAAAAAAATATGATGTACATTACCATGAAAACTTCCACCGAAAATTGGTTTGAATGAGATCTAGTAAGTAGTTAAAAAAAAAAAAGTTTTGGGGGTTAAAACTGAAACTAATTTTTTTTTTCATCAAACTCATACGTGTGGGATATCTAATATAATATAATATAATATGGAAATAATTCTGAAATAAATGTTTATTTAATTTAATTTAATATCTATGGATAGGTCTATCTTAATACGTCGGTATCTTAATCTATTTTAATACGTCGTAAATGGTACGGAACCCTTCATGGGCGAGTCCGACTCGCACTTGGCCGCTTTTTTTTTAATTAGAGCTTGTTTAGTAATATATACATTATATATAGAATCTTTATTTCGAACCATGTAAGCCCATACATTGTAAGTAATATTCTTAACCAGATATAAAAATAGGTTAGTAAATTATGCAACTACTTATCTGTACTTTTCTACACTAAAGGAACTTATATTAACACAATTACCATTTTACTACGAAATAGATAACCTGAATTTATCTATTTCGACCTCAAACGAGCAATAGCCCCTGTCTGCCCAACCCAGCACATTAACATTGGGCAATCATATCTATCTGCGAATACACTCAGAATACTGTTGGTACTTTTTCTGACTCGGCTTAGCATCGACACGATTTTCTTGATTTTGATTTGATATGTCGTCTCTCCTATTGTAATTCACAGTATTTCATTGCATTATTCATCATATATTTGTATAAAATGAGCAGTACAATATGCAATATACAAACTAACCTATATTGTTTACGGATACAAAAACACACAAAAGTGATATATTATTGGCCGGTAGCGTTTAAACACCCTTAAAATAAAATAAAATAAAATAGTAAAATACACTGTGTATCAGCAAACTTAAAAACCATAAGACGTATTCTGTCTTCTTCTGTCTATAATGAATAAAAGTTACATTAGGCGAAACCTAAAATTAATAATATGCTTGTATGTTTTTAGATCCTAAAGCCATGGTGAACCTGCCACAACAGACAATTCTCGACACAGATACTGTCTATGAAGCAACAATATTATCCATCGACGGCCCCACCTTCTGGATAGTTGTGGAGCAAGCTGATGCCTACAAGTACGTATTTATCACACATTACCTGAACTAAACTTGACACAACAGACAATTCTCGACACAGATATGGTCTATGAAACAAGAATATTATCCATCGACGGCCCCACTTTCTGGATAGTTGTGGAGCAAGCTGATGCCTACAAGTACGTATTTATCACATATTACCGGAACTAAACTTGACGCAACAGACAATTCTCGACACAGATATGGTCTATGAAGCAACAATATTATCCATCGACGGCCCCACTTTCTGGATAGTTGTGGAGCAAGCTGATGCCTACAAGTACGTATTTATCACATATAACCGGAACTAAACTTGACAACAGTCAATTCTCGACACAGATATGGTCTATGAAGTAAGAATATTATCCATCGACGGCCCCACTTTCTGGATAGTTGTGGAGCAAGCTAATGCCTACAAGTACGTATTTATCACATATTACCGGAACTAAACTTGACACAACAGACAATTCTCGACACAGATATGGTCTATGAAGCAAGAATATTATCCATCGACGGCCCCACTTTCTGGATAGTTGTGGAGCAAGCTGATGCCTACAAGTACGTACTTATCACATATTACCGGAACTAAACTTGACACAACAGACAATTCTCGACACAGATATGGTCTATGAAGTAAGAATATTATCCATCGACGGCCCCACTTTCTGGATAGTTGTACAGCAAGCTGATACCTAAAAGTACGTATTTATCACATTACCTGAACTAAACTTGACACAACAGACAATTCTCGACACAGATACGGTCTATGAAGCATCAATATTATCCATTGACAGCCCCACTTTCTGGATAGTTGTGGAGCAAGCTGATGCCTACAAGTACGTATTTATCACAGATTACCTCAACTAAACTTGACACAACAGACAATTAGGGAATGCAATCTTGATCTTGCAAGATCAAGATTCCACCAAGATCTTGAGTGATTTTCCAAGATTCAATCTTGAAGGCCATCAATCTTGAATTTTGAAATCCCTTTCGCGATCTTGGCAAAATAGACCAAGATTGTAACAAGATTTCAAGATTTTCAGACAGATCGCGCGTGAAACGTCATACGTGTTCATACCTGCGCGGCAACGCGCGAACTGTCTCGCGGCTCGCCTGAGCTACGGTGCCGATTGGGTGATGACACTTTAAGTGTATTATGCTTCTTGAGAAGCTATTTTCAAAATGTTTAATGTTTTTTGCTCTTAATTTCATTTATAGGTTATACTAATTATGATCTCATTGCATTGTTGGCAAGAAACAATCAACATTTTAATGATTAAAATAAAATAAATGCAATAATGTATTGCATTTATTATTATAGTCACTAAAATCTTGATTGTTTCTTGTTAATTTTTGAAATAAACGTTGATTATTGTGTTCATGGAAAGTTGTTTACTTTGAAAAGTATACTCAATTATATAAAATAATCCAAAAATACTGGTTACTCTCAATTTACAGAATTTGACTCAAAAATAACGCCTTTTTTAATTATTCTGCTCAATCTGGAATAATCCCGATAATCTTGATTCGAGACCAAGATCTTGACCCGAATCTTGACAAGATCTTGAACTGACCAATCTTGATTCCGAAAAGAGACTCCAAGATCTTGAATGGTCAATCTTGGCCCAAGATTGCATTCCCTACAGACAATTAGATAAAGATAGTTTATATATAAAGTAGGCATATTACAATGCGCTTATGAACGTCAAATGAAGCTACACCGGCTCTAACCCTACACCTCTGACCCGAGATTTAAATCCCTCCTAAATTGAAAGAGGATGAATTACAATTAATTAATAACATATACACATTGTATCAAAGATAATTGTAATAGAGAGATGAAGTCTGAAAAAAAAACTTTCCCCTTAGTTTGACATCCAAAATAGATGGCGCTGTACTGCGCCATGTTTTGCGGTCACTGAATTGTCAAACGTCAGCTTTTGACAAAATGTATGGACCTGTACAGCGCCATCTCGTTTGCCTGTCTAATTCGAAGCACGAAATTGTCTTATATTTTACACACCTTAATCAATGTATATTTGCAGTGTATGGAGTGTTGATATTGGCCACATACACAGTTTTTTTCCACCATTAACACCAAATTCCTATAAAAATTATGACGGGTACTACAATGGCACTTTCACACTTTGTTATTGCAATCTATGCAAAGTTAAGGGGCTCCCCGCGGTTTTTATCGATTTTGACAAGTTAAGAGTTGTTACTCCTACATTTGCACTACAGATATAGTTATAAGACAAACGGCTATCGGTTCTTCAATCTTTTATCTCCATTCCGGTCTGCCGGATTTTGAAAGAAACGAATACTAATTTTTTTAAATGATTTTTTAAACGTTGTCTAAAAACACTTTTTTCGTTACTCGATGGCTGTGAAACTCGATGGCTTACACATACGAAATCTACATATTTGGGTTCTTTGACGTCTCTAAAAACTGGTCAGAGATTTTAATTATAAACTAATTAACTCAAATGTATGGCCAGAAAACTAGGTTTTAGGTCTAAAACTGTTCAAATTCGATGCCAAATATCTCAAAGACAATGAACTTTGCAGTAAATATGGGATAGTATACAACGTGTCTCTACCCTCTGGACATACCTTCTGGACATCTGGGTTTTGGACCCGGGTACGTTCTTAAACTACGTCCAAAAGAGAGGTATGGGCATTGTGAATGGCATCTTGCTTTGTGTGGTAGGGCACAGCCAGTGGATGTCATTCTAGATCTAGAGCAGAGCCCAACTGGAGAAGTACCTCCACCTTACAGAAAACCGCAGCCAAATAACACTAGACCCTACTCATAGTGTTGTGTTCCTGCCGGTGAGTAAGGTTGCCAGAGCTCAACGAGGGGGGCGGGGTTAGGGTCGGCAACGCGCATGTAACTCCTCTGGAGTTGCAGGCGTACATAGGATACGGAGACTGCTTACCATCAGGTGGGCCGTATGCTTGAAAAAAAAATAGATGAAAGGACGTGTCGATTAGGGTATTTCTAACCTATGTACAGTCTCATTCCAAACGACACAGTATTAACGGAGAAATGACTGATTTTCGATTTAATACTTCGGAACAGCCTGTATGTAGATACACGGTGATTAAAGAGTATGTCATGTCACTAGTGTCACTTTAATCTTTTCGTCATTGGGAATGACTAATACAGTATCCTCCTTTTAATTGATGATTTATTACAAGCTTTTATTTACTTTCACCTGACCGTTGTCTGTTTGTAATCAAATCTTGCAAGTTAAATTTGACCCACTTCCCGGTTTCCGATGAAGCTGAAAATTTGCATACATATGTAAGTCGGGTGACAATGCAATATCATGGTACCATCTAGATGATCTGATGATGGGGACAGGAGGTTGCCATAGGAACTCTGTGATAAAACAGCGCAACATATGGCCCTTTAAATATTCGACACAGTAACGTAATATGCTAATTTTCGCACTAGTGCTATAAAGTAGCACCATATGTACTGTAAAAAACATTAGAAAACGAATTGATTCAGATCCAAGGTCATTGGTGCCTCTTAACCAACTATTGTAGTTTTTGTGTGCAATCAATATTTAAAATTCCAGCCTACTCCAAGACATGATAACATACTACTCTCAAGAGAAGAATCGAGTATCTGTGAACCTGGACGAGTTGCCTAACTTCACCTGCTGCGTCTACCACGACGTAGACGACACCCAGGGGTACTTCCGGGCCATGTTCATAAGGGTCGAGGTAAGGCTATTTTGTGAAATAATTAACTAAAAATCCATGTAACGAGCGGTCTGGCCTAGTGGGTAGTGACCCTGCCTATGAAGCCGATGGTTCCGGGTTCAAATCCTGGTTTGAGCATTTAATAAGTGTGATGAGCATGGATATTTGTTCCTGAGTCATGGGTGTTTTCTATGTATTTAAGTATTATATTAATATATTATATTATATTTATTTATTTATCATATTTATGTATATATTTATATGTTATACATATATTTGTGCTGTTTTATTTTTTTCCTCTGTTCTGGTTCTCCATTTATATTTGCTACCCTTATACATATTTCTTCCTTACGGTAATTTCTACTACCTGAAGGTTGTCTGGAAGAGATCGCTTTTTAGCGATAAGACCGCCTGTTGTTGCTTAGTTTTTTTATGTTAATTGCTGTATTTAATCATGTTTTCGTTGTGCACAATAAAGAATATTATTATTATTATATATAATTATGGTTGTCTAAGTACCCTCAACACAAGGCTTATTGAGCTTACTGTGGGACTTAGTCAATTTGTGTAATGATGTCCTATATTTATTTATTTATATAATTAGCGAACCACACAAAATTTCGGGATCTGTTGAGAAATCCGACCTTTATAGAGGTTCAGATTCACCCCATTGACTTAAACATTTAAAAAAAATTATGTATTTGAAATGTAACTCCTCTGGAGTTGCAGGCGTACATAGGCTACGGATACTGCTTACCATCAGGCGGGCCGTATGCTTGTTTGCCACCGACGTAGTATTAAAAAAAAAAAGATGTAATGCCATATTGTGTATGAAAAATAGTAATTTTTATTTTTATCCTTTTCGTATTCGGCGCAATATTCGCATGCTCTGCATCCTCTTTTCTGTTCTTAACGACCGTCAGTCCCCCGAATATCTAAAATCTTTCTTCCACTACTATGGTGTCTCTCGTGTCCGTCAGCTTCGCTCTTCTAGCAATCTATCTCTGTCTCTACCATCTCATCGAACTGGTTACAAGATTCTTTCTCTATTCAGGCAGCTCGCCTTTGGAATAGTCTCCCTGTCAAAATTAAGAAAGTGTCTGAACAGGTTTACTTTTTTAAAATCCTTAAGTGAGCACTTTGCTGGCAGTACTGGAAAATCTTACAAGGAAAGGTACCCAACTGTCCGGTTCCGATTTGATTTATATTTATATATGTTATAGAGTAGTCTAAAATAACGGACACGTATTTTTTTTTAGCTGCCCAAACTCAACCTATTGGGAGAAATTGTCCTCCAAAGTACCAGAAAGTTACTAAATCTTCTAACTCCTATAGAAAGTGATGCTCGAGCAACTTGCTAGTTAATGGCTTGTTTGAGTATATGTTTGAGAGCAGGAAAAAATAATGTACACGTGTTTTGTTATATCTGCTTAAACTCAAGTTTTCCTAAAAAAAACACCCGTCTTTATGTATAACTTTAGCGATAAGATATTATAAAACTTCGAATGTCGATTTTTTTAGGAAATAGTGAGTTTTAGCCGATATAACAAAACACGTGCTCATTATTTTTTGCTGCTCTCCAACATATACTCAAACCAGCCATTAACTAGCAAGTTGCTTGAGCATCACTTTCTATAGGAGTTACGTGTCTGTTATTTTAGACTACTCTATAACATATATAAATATAAATCAAATCGGAACCGGACAGTTGGGTACCTTTCCTTGTTAGTGTTTCTGCTTTGGAAGTTCATCTGATTTCATATATATGTATGTATAAGTAAGTATATGTATTTGTATCAATATTATTTATATATGTATGTTTATGTTTGGCATGGAGGAGGCCTACGTCCAAAAATGGACAAACCCACATATAAACAATACTGAAACTTAGTTTTAATTTCTTTTTTTTTGTATTGTAAATAAAATAAAAAAATCTGTTTATTTCATACCAAAAAAACATGCATTTTTCTAGCTTTACTACTAATCTTAAATTAAAAAGATTTTTTGAGTTAAGGAGTCTAGTCGTGTAGAATTAATTATACAGCACACTTCATCTTTATATAAATTTGCATTATTTTCGCATTTTAAGCATGTGTTTCTGTACATGTTAACTCTATACATTTGTAACATTTATATTTGGGTAATAAAAGGCTTTTATTATTATTATGTTTATGTTTGTGTATTGCTTATGATTGTATTGTGTTCGTACATGTACCTAATTGTATCATCTATACCTCATGTTTTTGCACCGCCTACAACTTATTTGCTTTGCCTAAAGGTTGACTGGTAGAGAATGCCTTACGGCATTAAGTTCGCCTATTGTACAGTGTGTTTTCTTATGTGCAATAAAGATTAAATTAAATAAACAAAATATCTATTAACAGGGCACGAACAAAGAGGAAGTGTTCCTAGTGGACACCGGTGAACAGCGGCCAGTCACATCTAGCTGCATACAACCGTTGGCGCCCGAGTTCTGCACATCGCCGCCGTACGCACACTGCTGCCATCTAGCGGACGTGAGTTATATAATCTTATTATGTACTTACTTACTTATTTGTGAGTTATGTATCTATAGGTAGTGAAATAAATGCAATGTGTTTTAACATTTACGGGGGCATAGAACGTTTATCAGTTAACCAACCAAGTAGAAAAGTGACTGGATCTGTCCCTCATCGTTCTGGCTTCTAACCTATTTCATTTATAGTCTGTATCCTTAGGTATTTAAATAAATGTAAACAATTTGTAAATTTTTGGGTAGTTATACTTATAACATTTATTGGTTAACCAACCAAATACAAAACCTACATTATTTGATCATGTAATGTTTTCATCTACCCTCAACTGGCTTTAGGAGCCATTTGAGGGTAGATTTTGTTTACTTTTATTTAAATACCTAAAGATACAGAGTATAGTCGTTGACGACCGGTCTGGCCTAGTGGGTCCTGTCTATGAACCTGATGGTCCTAGGTTCGAATCCCGGTAAGGGCATTTATTTGTGTGATGAATACAGATATTTGTTCCTAAGTCATGGATGTTTTCTATGTATATGTTTTCTATGACGACCGGTCTGGCCTAGTGGGTAGTGACCTTGCCTATGAAGCTGATGGTCCCGGTTTCAAATCCTGGTAAGAGCATATATTTGTGTGATGAACACGGATATTTGTTTCTGAGTCATGGGTGTTTTCTATGTATTTAAGTATTTATAATTATATATTATATATACCGTTGTCTAGGTGCCTACAACACAAGCCTTATTGAGCTTACTGTGGGACTACATATATATTGTATATATATTGTATTTATTTATATAGGTATGTATACCGTCGCCTAGTACCTATAGTACAAGCTTTGCTAATTTTGGGGTTACGTCGATCTGTGTAAGATTATCCCCAAATATTTATTTATTTATCTGACGTTTTTTCCAGGTGGAATTCGTGAGCACCAAGGCAGACGAGATAGATGAATTCTTGAAGCAGTACTTGGGGAAGCCTTTCACCATGAAAATAGACGATAAGTAAGTATAAGCAAATATAAAAATAAAAAAAATTTTTTTTTTTTTTAGAACCGTAAGTATTCTATAAAACATTGTTAGTACCATCGTTATAGCTAGGGGTTAGTAAGTTAAAATCAAATCAAATCCAAACATAATAAGAATAATAAATAATTAATAATATTGACATAATAACAATGAAATCATGATTCATAGTAAAATAAAAATTAGTTGAAATATTGAATACAAAAATAATTAATAAATTAACATGTCAAATTCAAAATAAAATAGACTAGAATAATAATTACGATGTCAAAATTTACTATTTTTATTCATATTCCCATAAATAATGATTTCATGTCAAAAGAGTAATATAATGTAAACAAAAAAAACTGGACAAGTGCGAGTTGGACTCGCCCAATGAGGGTTCCGTACTTTTTAGTATTTGTATGTATGTCACTTTATTGCACAGGTTAACATAAAACAGACAAAACGAAACAAAAAAAAAATGTTATGTACAAAGGCGAACTTATGCCTAAAAGGGATCTCTTCCAGCTAACCTTTGAGAAAATGCGAAAGGAGTAGTGTGAGAGAAGAGTAATGCGAAAGTATTTGTTGTTATAGCGGCAACAGAAATACATCATCTGTGAAAATTTCAACTGTCTAGCTATCACGGTTCATGAGATACAGCCTGGTGACAGACGGACGGACAGCGGAGTCTTAGTAATAGGGTCCCGTTTTACCCTTTGGGTACGGGAACCCAAATAAATAAATAAATATTATAGGACATTATTACACAAATTGACTAAGTCCCACAGTAAGCTCAATAAGGCTTGTGTTGAGGGTACTTAGACAACGATATATATAATATATAAATATTTATAAATACTTAAATAGATAGAAAACACCCATGACTCAGGAACAAATATCCATGCTCATCACACGAATAAATGCCCTTACCAGGATTTGAACCCGGGACCATCAGCTTCGTAGGCAGGGTCACTACCCACTAGGCCAAACCGGTCGTCATAGAGTCGTCAATAGAGGTGGATTGTCAAAGAAAACTTTGTGGCCACAGTAAATTTACTGCCATCTTTCGACACATGATTAAAACTTCTAGAACGCCATTTGACTTTGACCCTTATTCTTACACTGATATGTGTAAAAGTTGTTAAATATGTATGTATGTATAAACTCTTTATTGTACAAAATACAAAACATAAATATGGCACAGGTTAAGCAGTACAAAGGCGATTATTCCTTATCCGTTTTCCACGCCGCACCAATCTACAAGGTTTTTCCAAAAAATCCAAATATAACCAGTCTGGCCTAGTGGGTAGTGACCCTGCCTATGAAGCTGATGGTTCCCGGGTTCAAATCCTGGTAAGAGCATCTATTTGTGTGATGAACACGGATATTTGTTTCTGAGTCATGGGTGTTTATATGTATTTAAGTATTTATAATTATAATATATTATATATATCGTTGTCTAGGTACCTACAACACAAGCCTTATTGAGTTTACTGTGGGGCTTAGTCAATTTGTGTAATAATGTCCTATAATATTTATATTCCAATTAATCCAGCTTTGATGAATTGAAGACAAGTAACATTTCCTGAAAGTGTAATCTAATTTGAACCTTAAATCGGAATTTTCAATTTTTTTTTTTCAATTATTTATTTAATTCGAATCCATAATTGATCCATAATTGTTAGTAGTTACAACAAATCTTAAAATTAATTAAGGTTAGTGACATACAAAATAATAATAATAAATCTAATAATATATCTACAAGTACAAAAAAAAAAAAAAAATATATATATATATATATATATAACTAGGCAATCTAGATGCACCACTTCTCAGCATCTGTGGCTGCCACATGCAGTCCATTCCAGTGCATGAGCAGTGGTGCATCTATCTTACCTGCCAACGTTTTCAGGATACTATTGGTACTGCCACACAGTCTCTGCATAAGTGACGCCGATCTGTTGCGTATAATTGAATGCTAAAATTGAAATTCTAATGGCGCGTATGTGGTCGATAAATCGTACTATGCCGGGGCTGTCTGAGCTGCGAATTATTATTGGGCGAATGTAGGACGCAGTCCATACACTGCAATCTACTATTAATTTCAGCTCGTCAGAATCTCTGGGCGTATACCTGTTCCTCGACGACGAGAACACGCTCAACGACTTGCTGCTGCAGGAGGGACTCGCCACCGCCTGTGAGTAACGTGTTGGTTTTTTTTTTTTATCATAGTTTTTTTGTGTAATTTGTCATTTAGAGACAGTATACATCTCTAATATAGTATTTATTATTTCATCGATTCCATATTTTTAATTGTTTTTTTTTTGTAATTTTTATTGTTTGTAAAAATGGACATGTAAAAGTGCCCCCGTGGCCTATTTGCTGAATAAATGTTTGATATTTGATAACCTCATACCAACGAAAATTAAGAAGATCAAGAGTGCCCACTCCATACAACGGTTTTGGTACCAAAAATACTATTATTTTCGTAGTCTACATCTAGCGTCAAGTAGCGAAACTCGCAGTACTGCTACTCGACAATAGATGTCGCGGCAAACAAAAAGTCTAATGCTCAATGATTTTCCGTTAATATTATAACCAGAGTAACCGGAACTCAATTTTCAACTCCTACGCTTACTCTGGTTATAATATTAGCTGAAAATTGTTGAGCATTAGTTTTTTTGTTTGCCGCGACATCTATTGTCGAGTAGCAGTACTGCGAGTTTCGCTACTTGACGCTAGATGTAGACTACGACAATAATAGTATTTTTGGTAACAAAACCGTTGTATGGAATGAGCACTCGTATGGCGTTATTATAAACGCGTTACTGGCCCGAATTAGTTATGAATCGTTTGTCTTTATCTGCCTTTTTGATTTACGTATTTGTGAGAAAGGGATAAAACATAATTTAACTAAATCAGGCCCGTTAAGTTTTATGAATAAGGGGGTTAGTCTTCTTAATTCTCTTTGCTCAAAGCCAGCTCAGTGACCCTTACCAATAACTCATTGATTGTATTAGTTTTTTTTTTTCAACAATTATGGCCTGGAGATTGTATTACAAGTCTAATGGCTTTATTCATAAATGTTTGTTAAATGTAACAATGTGAATTTGACAACTAAAACTGGGTCAAATCTTGGAAGCACAATTTGACCCCTTCCCGATATCATTTTGAGCTGAAAATTTGCATACATATGTAGGTCGGGTGACAATGCAATATTATGGTACCATCAAGCTGATCTGATGATGGACAGGAGGTGGCCATGGGAACTCTGTGATGAAACAACGCAACCTAATTAGTTTTGGTGGTTTTAGAATTGTCTCGATGAGTATTATTTGCCTTGTGGTAACAAAAATACAGTCGGCGACAAAAGCTTGTACAGTCAACGTCAAATACTCCGTAGCAGTCAACGTGGCGAAATAGTTCGGTACACCATACTAAATATATGGTGTACCGAACTATTTGGCTACTTTGGTTGTTACTAAGTATTTGACGCCGACTGTACCAACAATGAACGGGTGATAAGATTTTGTTTTAATGTTCTTTTTTGTAGTGGACAAGCCAGCTCGTCCAGAACAGGCTGCAGCATCAGCCCCGACCCATGGTCCTCCAGAGCTGCGGCCGGCCAGCGAACATGACTACAGCGGCCCGGAGCACGACAACCCCGTGGAAGCCGTCACTGTAAGTCCATTATTGGCCTCACCTCGTACTGCCCAACTTACACTCGGCAAAGTTATAAATAAATAAATAATAAATATTATAGGACATTATTACACAAATTGACTAAGTCCCACAGTAAGCTCAATAAGGCTTGTGTTGAGGGTACTTAGACAACGATATATATAATATATAAATATTTATAAATACTTAAATACATAGAAAACATCCATGACTCAGGAACAAATATCCATGCTCATCACACAAATAAATGCCCATACCAGGATTTGAACCCGGGACCATCAGCTTCGTAGGCGGGGTCACTACCCACTAGGCCAAACCGGTCGTCAAAGTTATGGCTGGGAACCAGTTAAAACACCGGTTTATTTCGGTTTTCCTCCGAACTTTTAAGAACGCGAACGTTTTAAGAACTTTATTGTAACCTAAAACTTCTTTTGATGACCAGTTTGGCTTAGAAGTGACCCTGCCTATGAAGCTGATGATCCCGGGTTCAAATCCTGGTAAGGGCATTTATTTATGTGATGAGCACGGATATTTGTTCCTGAGTCATGGGTGTTTTCTATATATTTAAGTATTTATAAAATATATATATCCCAGTACCAGCTTCTCCCTCTGGACCGCATCCAATGAAGAGCGACTCGAATTGTCGACTGCCAGCATATTTCAGATCAGCTTGACTCTTTGGCGCTGCATAGAAATGTGTCCTCGCTCTGCATAATATTGCATTATTACCTGACTTACATATGTATGTACATTTTCAGCTTCATTGGAAGTCGGGGAGTGGGTCAAATTTAACTTTCAAGACCCGTAGAATAAGTTATAGTCTGTTCGGAAAGAGAAGAGTCGTGGAATGTACTGGGCCTCATACATTCCACGACTCTTGTATTTCCGCATAGACTCTACATAGATACACCTTACATAGATAAATCTTGGGATTAGTTGTCAAGCGGACCCCAGGCTCCCATGAGCCGTGGCAAAATGCCGGGACAACGCGAGGAAGAAGAAGAAGACTCTACATAGATACACATTTACAGTTTTTTTTTTTATTTACATTCCCTGACGCCAATTACCTTCGATCTGAATCTCTTAGCTATCTAATTTTTTAGTAGCTTAACATATTAAAAGCAACTGTTTTAAGCAAAATACTATCCCATATTTATTTCAACTCATTGTCTTTGAGATATTTTTATTTATTTATTTATTTTAAACTTTATTGCACCAATACAAGTATAACGTACAATAGGCGAACTTAATGCCTTGAGGCATTCTCTACCAGTCAACCACTGGGCCAAACAGAAATTTGCTAAGGTGGGGTTTGCTAAGAGATATTTGGCATCAAATTTAAAGAATTTTTAAACCTGGTTTTTTGGCTATAACTTTTGTGTTACTTAATTAGTTTAAAAATAAAATCTCTGACCTGTTTTTAGAGACGTCAAAGACGAACCCAAATACGTGAGCTCCTTCACAGAAATCGAGTAACGAAAAAAGTGTTTTATAGGCAATGTTTAAAAAAAATCATAAAAAAATAAGTATTCATTTCTTTCAAAATCCGGCAGACCAGAATGGAGATAAATTATTGAAGAACCGATAGCCGCTTGTCTTATAATTCTATCTGTAGTGCAAATGTAGGAGAAACGTCTCAAAACTTGTCAAAAATCAATGAAACCCGCGTGGAGCCCATTAAATAATTTAATAATAATAATAACTCAGCCTATATACGTTCCACTGCTGGGCACAGGCCTCCTCTCATGCGCGAGAGGGCTGGGGCTATAGTCCCCACGCTAGCCCAATGCGGATTGGGGACTTCACATACACCTTTGAATTTCTTCGCAGATGTATGCAGGTTTCCTCACGATGTTTTCCTTCACCGAAAAGCTAGTGGTAAATATCAAATGATATTTCGTACATAAGTTCCGAAAAACTCATTGGTACGAGCCAGGATTTGAACCCACGACCTCCGGATTGAAAGTCGGACGTCATATCCACTCGGCCACCACAGCTTCTCCCCAAATAATTTAACTTAAAAAAAAACCATTGTTTCTATTTACAGGGTTACAGCAACCGTGACGAAATGGACATCTGCAAGCACTATACAGGGGGATCACAGAAGACGTGCTTCAAAGGCAGCCGCTGCAAGAAGAGACACGTTATGATACACCCTGGTATGTCGTGAATATTCTGTTTTTTTTAAATACTACGTCGGTGACATACAAGCATACGGCCTCCCTGATGGTAAGCAGTCTCCGTACTCCAGGGGAGTTACATGCGCGTTGCCGACTCTAACCCCTTGTGAAAAGTGCACAACAGTCGGGTATTGAGGTATGTGAGGTATTGAGGTAGGTGTTAAACTGCTCAGAGGAAAAGTGCACAACAGTCAGGTATTGAGGTATGTGAGATATTGAGGTAGGTTTTAAACTGCTTAGAGTAAAAGTGCACAACAGTCAGGTATTGAGTTATGTGAGGTATTGAGGTAGGTGTTAAACTGCTCAGAGGAAAAGTGCACAACAGTCAGGTATTGAGGTATATGAGGTAGGTGTTAAACTGCTCAGAGGAAAAGTGCACAACAGTCAGGTATTGAGGTATGTGAGGTAGGTGTTAAACTGCTCAGAGGAAAAGTGTACAACAGTCAGGTATTGAGGTATGTGAGGTATTGAGGCAGGTGTTAAACTGCTCAGAGGAAAAGTGCACAACAGTCAGGTATTGAGGTATGTGAGGTAGGTGTTAAACTGCTCAGAGGAAAAGTGCACAACAGTCAGGTATTGAGGTATGTGAGGTATTGAGGTAGGTGTTAAACTGCTCAGAGGAAAAGTGCACAACAGTCAGGTATTGAGGTATGTGAGGTATTGAGGTAGGTGTTAAACTGCTCAGAGGAAAAGCGCACAACAGTCGGGTATTGAGGTATGTGAGCGTGTACATGCCCGACGGGTATGTACGGCGCCACGACGTAATGGCGGAGAATATTGACCTATTCTCATGTTCTCTGAATGAATTCACAAACTCAGCATTGTATATATTATCTTATACATATAATGATATACTTTAGATTGTATTTTTATATATAAGTAGTTACACTATTGTCTTAGGTTTAGTACCTGTGAAAATAGTTGTAAGTGGGAAAAAAAAAAAAATACAGGACGACCGGTTTGGCCTAGTGGGTGACCCTGCCTACGAAGCTGATGGACCTGGGTTCAAATCCTGGTAAGGGCATTTATTCGTGTGATGAGTATGGATATTTGTTCCTAAGTCATGGGTGTTTTATATGTATTTAATTAATTAATTACCTGGGCGACCGAGCATTGCTCGGTTATAACTATTTATTGTAATATGGTGGTGTATAGGTGATAATCTTATCTACATTTTTTTACTACATTAAACTTGTCTAAAACAATAAAAATTAAAAAATTATATATACACTTGAACATATAAAAAAAGAAAAGTTAGTCACCGGGCGAGATTCGAACCCGTAACACTCGTTTAGCAGTCCGCGTCTTAACCCGCTGGACCAGACGGACAGTGGCCGGCAACACGAAATTAGCGACCATATTCTGCGTCGAAAGAAAAACGCATGAAAACTCGAAAACACGCGTTTTCCCAAACATAAGACTAATCTAGATCGATTGTTTACCCCCAAAAACCCCCATATACCAAATTTCAGCAAAATCGTTAGAGCCGTTTCCGAGATCCCGGAAATATATATACATATATATATATATATATACAAGAATTGCTCGTTTAAAGGTATAAGATATATTTATATGTATTTAGTTAATTTGTGTAATAATGTCCTATAATAAAATAAATATATATTGTCGCAGATGGCTGGACACTAGACCGCGCGGCGACCCCGAAGTGCCGGCCGGCCGCGCTGCCGGCGCCCGGCTCGTGGCAGCGGGTGCTGGTGACGTGCGTGTGCCACTTCGACCGCCTCTACGTCATGTTCCAGCAGGACCCGCCTACAGGTCAGTTAATACCTGGGTGAATCAACTTTTTTTGTTTTGTTATCCTGTCCCGTTGTCCAAGGGACAACAGTGGCACAGTTTGTTTGAAGAGACGTTGTATGCCGTCCTATTAACATGCTTAGTAGGGGGCCCATTATGGACATTGGTTATAACGACCGCAAAAACGCAAGTTTAATTCATTTAAGTACCATAAAATCTGTATTTCAATGAACTTTTGTCCCCTGGACAACTAATCGTAACCATGGCAACGAGTGACGCTAAAAAGTTGATTCTCCCACCTACTCATTCATATTTGATGCAAACCACGCGGGCTAAAGACAGTAGAAATAGAACTACGTAAGGTCGATCAGGACCAGGGACCGGTCCGGTATCCCCTTCGAAGGGGTATTTCGTAAGGCTTTGCTTACTAAAGTCGTTGCTAAGTAACCCTTTCATTTGGCTTTTTAAGCGCTTCATAATACGGGTAAAATACCCGTTCCTAAAGGGTTAGCTTTGAAGGGGTATCGATTGTGAATTATAACGCTTATGCCATTTTGAACTTTCTCGTCATAAATATAGAATCAAATATTGCTTATTTATGTTTAAAGTGAAGGACTGGGTGTCTAGCGCGTTAACAGCACAGGCGTCATGATTTTTTGAATTAGGAAGGGGCTAACCTTTCATTTTAGCGGTATCTCTGAACGAGAAACCCCTTCCTAGAACTAAGACAAATGGACGGGTAACCCATTCAAAGAGAAAGCCAGTCGTTGGGGATATTCGATAACTTGCTAAGCCATTTAACGGCTTTTTAGAGTTCCGTAGTCAACTAGGAACCCTTATAGTTTCGCCATTTCGAGGCTTTGCTCCGTGGTCCTTAGTGCTAGAAAGCTGAAATTTGGCATGGATATATAAATCAATAAAGCCGACAAAGTCGTAGAATAAAATCTAATAATTTTTTTTTTAGGGTACCTCCCTTACACTTTAAGTGGGGGTGAAATTTTTTTTTGCTTCAACCCTACAGTGTGGGATATCGTTTGAAAGGTCTTTCAAAACTAATAGGGGTCTTCAACAAACATATTTTGATAAATTTAATATATTCGGAGATAATCGCTCCGAAAGAAAAAAAAAATGTGTCCCCCCCCCCCTCTAACTTTTGAACCATAGGTCAAAAAATATTTAAAAAAAACGTGGAAGTAGAGCTTAAGAAAGACATTAAACGAAAACTATTACGGACATGATCAGTTTAGCTGTTTTTGAGTTATCGCAATAAGTTCCCTTCATAGTAAAAAGACGCACTATCCACAGTTCATCCCTTGGTTAATAATCTACTACACTTTGAGCTCCAGTTTAGCTTATTGTGACGGAAGAGTAACTACGGAACCCTATTTGAGTGGACGGGTCCCTGACCAGGGCAAATTCCAGTACAGGGTTTTTGCGTCTATTTGTGTTATTTTTTTAAAATTCGCGAATTAGAAGAGCTATCTTATCTCGTGGTCCATTATATCCATATTTTAGCTTGATAATTGTTCTTTAATTATGTCTACTGATATTTCAAAAAACATATCGTATCACAAGTAAATAATTTTTCCGTGAACCCATTTCACGAGTTAAAATCCGTATAAACTCCCTTATTATGCAACGGTTACACATGAAACTTTAACCAATAGTGAATAATGATGTACACTTCAATTACGTCTACCGATTTTCCAATTATATAAATAGTTTTTGAGAAATCGATACTATTCAAGTTCGTGTTGCCCCGACGAGCGGCAGGCGGGGCCGGCGCCGCCTGGCCGTCGGACGGGAACCTGTGGCACGTGACGCGCGCGCTATTATTGTTTGTTTGTTTGTTTGTTTAAACTTTATTGCACAAATTTACAAAAAGAGTACAAATGGCGGACTAAACGCCTTGAGGCATTCTCTACCAGTCAACCATTGGGCTAAACAGAAATAGTTAGTTTGTTGCAGGATTGTAAAGAGTTGATATGGAAATAGACACAAGTCGAACCTACTATGATACTATACTTAAACAAATATATATTTTAAATATACCTACATATATACATATTCAATATATATATATATATATATATATATATATATATATATATATATATATATATATATATATATACTTAAAACTCTCTTAAGCCAAAATTGGACGATCAATTCACAGAGAATAATGAATTATTATTATATATATATAATAATATATATATATATATATATATAATAATAATTCATTATTCTCTGTGAATTGATCGTCCAATTTTGGCTTAAGAGAGTTTTAAGTCAAAACCCTCTTAAGCCAAAATTGGACGATCAATTCACAGAGAATAATGAATTATTATTATATATATATAATAATATATATATATATATATATAATAATAATTCATTATTCTCTGTGAATTGATCGTCCAATTTTGGCTTAAGAGAGTTTTAAGTGATAGGACACTTTTTATTTAAGCTTAAAGTGAGTGAGTGCGTTGAACGGACGGTCATAGTGAAGACAACTTAGGGGGGTCTAGGGTTAGGGGGGTCGAGGGGTTTTGCTCAATATTTTGTGATATTTTTTTATACTACGTCGGTGGCAAACAAGCATACGGCCCGCCTGATAAGCAGTCTCCGTAGCCTGCAACTCCAAACCTTCCCTCCCCTCGTTGAGCTCTGGCAACCTTACTCACCGGCAGGAACACAACACTATGAGTAGGGTCTAGTGTTATTTGGCTGCGGTTTTCTGTAAGGTGGAGGTTCTTCCCCAGTTGGGCTTGGCTCTAGAACTGGAATGACATCCGCTGTGCTGTACTACACTAGACGACATTCACTATGCCCATACCTCTCTTTGATTTGCAGAGGAGCTGCCCACCTTCGGTGTGGTGCTGCCGCCCACGACCCTGGCCGCGCTCATACGGGACATGAACAGCCCCGCCACGTGCGCTGCTCACAAACCGCTGAAGGTACATTTTATGCTCTTTCGACCTACTATACGAGAAAATTTTAGTCATATTTGTATCAATACGAAATTCGACGACCATAGTTTGGCCTAGTGGGTAGTGACCCTGCCTACGAAGCTGATGGTCCCGGGTTCAAATCCTGGTAAGGGCATTTATTCATGTGATGAGCATGGATATTTGTTCCTGAGTCATGGGTGTTTTCTATGTATTTAAGTATTTATAAATATTTATATATTATATATATCGTTGTCTAAGTACCCTCAACACAAGCCTTATTGAGCTTACTGTGGGACTTAGTCAATTTGTGTAATAATGTCCGCTCGGTGTCAGTTTTTCGGCCTCAGACGTTTGCTACACGGCAGTATAAAATAAAAAATAAAAATAAAATAAAAATAATTTATTTCAGGTATACCAACCCCATAAGACACATTACAAAAAATATAGTATAGACGTGTTTGTTTATGGTGCGCGTGGCTATTTTGTTCGTACTTAAGAAATTTATTTTTGATACGGAGAAATCTAATTCTGAAAAAAAAAAAAAAATAATTGTTGAGCACAATTGTGGCATATAAGGAGTTTATTTTATATGATAGTCTATAGTCATATGTGTTACATATATAAATTTCACAGAGGTGACAGATGGAGACGTAATTTTCTGATTATCATAGTTTAAATTAGAGAAAAATTTAACGATTGTTCGGACACAGGTTGAAATATTACCAAATAAATTCAAGTTTTTATGATCAAAATGATGTTAAAAAATAGTACTTACCCTTTAGATTCGAATCCATAAATATAACATAACACAAACTACTTATTTTATGTTTGTTTATTTTATAATAGGACATTATTACACAAATTGACTAAGTCCCTCAGTAATATGCGAAATAAACATAAGTTAGTAGTCTCCAAGTATCGTCTACAGAAAGTTAAAAAATCGTTAATGGGAAACTGTGTAACATTTTATAACAAAGTACCCTCAGAGGCATGGAACCTGCCCTATACTTCATTCAAGCAATACGTCAAAAATGCACTTCTCAAAAAGGGATACTATAAAATAGATGACACTTGGGAGACACGGAATCATGGCCAAGTATCCAGTCTCAAAAGCTGTAATAGTTTTGCGTGCAGTGTCCCGGAGAGGCATATGGCGCTGTTGTTTCTAGCTATTCAACCTTATGTATTAATGTTTGTTATGTTTTAGTTATTTTGATGATGACATTGACATATTAAATACATAGTAGTTATGTATTCTGTAGAACTAGTTTTAAGATTGTTAGCTTAACAGTCTCTTGACGTGAAATATGTATTTCATACAATTTTTTATTTTTTTTATTCTTTGACATTTGGAGAACCTTTACACCTCCAAATCTTATTATTGTGTATTATTATTTTTCTCAGACCGTGGGGACCTTATACATCTCCAAACTTAATGTATTAACCGTAGAGACTATACGTCTCTGTCATATTGTATAATATACTTGCCTTGGTACATACTAGTTATGTACAGAATGTAGCATTAGTTTATGAGACTGCTAGTTTAACAGTCCAGACACGGTTTATTTATTTAGTATAAATTTTATTTTGACACTTGGAGAGACTTTACACCTCCAAATTTTATTAGTATTAGTACTCTGACATTGAGGACCTTTTACATCTCCAGATTTAATGTGTGTATACATCTCTATTGTATTGTATTAATTATTTATTTTAAGATTATTATAATGTAATGTTTACCCAGGTATTGGCTGTTGTATTTATAAATGTTGTTATGTATTTTTCATGTCACTATATGATGTTACTATAAATGTTGTATTGACTTGTAAAAGAGCCCTTGAGGCCTACTTGCAGAATAAATTTTTGAATTTTGAATTTGAATTTAAAGCTAGCTTCGTTGCCAAAGTGAGGTACGAGATTGAAAAGCTTGATTATATCACTATTGTATACTATACTTTTTCTGAGTAAAGAAAAGAATACTTTAAACTAATAAAATCATACAGGTAAACAAGCCAAAAGTATACAGCTATTTAAGATACTCGAGCAGCCGCGACACCTTCATACTCGTACGCGCCCCGGCCGCCGGGACCCGGCGGGGTGGGCAACGACACCTCCTCGTAACTCATGACGCCCTGGTACTTGCTCCGCGCTAAATCCAATTTTTAGACAGTTTTTTTATCAATTTTGGCCACTGTAGCCTATGGAGACTAACAAGCAATGGTAAGCGGTTTTCGTAGTCTATGGATGTTGCTATATTAAGGGTGTCACATGTGCGTTTATGACTTATGAAGCAATTGTTTCTACTATACAACCTGAAATAAATAATTAATTTTGAGCTATAGTTTTGTTTCGTCCTCTTGACCGCGGCTTGTGATTGGTCCATTTCATTATAGTCGACTAATCCGTTACGAAATGAATATTATAGTTGACTTGGGAGCCCATACATGAAAAGTACCCAATAGGGTTGTTTCCATCTACAAATCTTAGGGCAGAATTGTATCCCAATAAATTCTTTTGGATTATAAGAACATGTTAAACTACGTTTAGGGGACCTGTAATGACCATATTTTTGTAAATATTGAATAAGCACACGTCACGTCATTGAAGATATCTTTTGGCACACGTCACGTGACCAAACTCGAAACGTCATTGAAGATTCTGATGACGTCACAACTCTCGGATTGACACTGTTGACAGTTAGGCGATAGACAACAAATGACAAATGTCAGTTGACAGTTCGTATCTTCTACGTGTGTATGTAGTTATGTGTCAAACCGTAAACTGTGACGTCACACAATTTTCAAAGAGCGTTTTGGGCGCGAAAGCA
Organism: Cydia pomonella; assembly: GCF_033807575.1. Classification (NCBI taxonomy): domain Eukaryota; kingdom Metazoa; phylum Arthropoda; class Insecta; order Lepidoptera; family Tortricidae; genus Cydia; species Cydia pomonella. Next base: position 22,647,309 of record NC_084712.1, on the reverse strand, counting down.
TCTATCAAAATATATTTTGTTAATTTAACATATTTAAAGCCGTTTTTAGTATAAAAGTTGAATTTTAGGGCAACTTTTAGTTAATATAGAACGTAATACAAGCGTTTCAATAAATTGGAAACAACAATACCATACAATACAAATATACTTTATTGCACACCTCAATACAGAAACAGTACAAATAATACAACACATAAAGAAGAGGTAAACAACAGGCGGTCTTATCGCTAAAAAGCGATCTCTTCCAGACAACCTTTAGGTAGCGGAATTAAAAAAAAATATATATGTTATGTCAGTAGGTGTTCCAGATGCAATAAAAGAAGTCTAGCACAGAATAAACACAAAACTAAGCAATATAATTATCATATACAAATATAAATAAAAAAGATATATAAATACATATACATACATATATTATAATAAATATTTATATAATGAATGCCAGCCATAAGTATGGAAAAGGAAGCAGACAACCCTATTACAGTTTGGCATACGAAATCTTAATTCAACCAGTACAGTCGACGAGTAGAAAAATTAATAAATAAGCGCGCGCGGCGCCGGCGGGGCAGAGTGGCGGCGTCGGAGGCGGACGGGGCGCTCTGAGGCCGACCACTGACTAACGTCCGCCGGACGATGTCAGCCTACCAGTTAGAACTAAAATTTGACAGTTTCGAACAACTGACAGGGCGATATCGTCCGGCGGACTGTTACCCCCTTATTCATAAACGTATACTAAAGTTAAAGTTACGACGCCGCTAATCATCGTTTGTCCCTTTCCGACGTTTCGGTATGATGGAAAGGGACAAACGATTAGCGGCATTGTAACTTTAGTACACGTTTATGAATAAGGAGATTAGTGGTTGCTTGGGGCTCCGTGCAGCGATCTGAGAGGCGCTCTTCGCCCCGTTGTCGTCTGGAAGGATTTGCGAATAGGATGTGCGCATACAGTCTTGAATAATGCACCACAGTTTAACTTAATTTAAATTCTAAGTTTTGTATTTGTGTTTTTTAACCATTTTTTTTTTTTGTTATTGTTACTTAGGAAACCAGTAAGGAAGAGCGGCGTCTCTTAACATAGGTATCTTGTATACTTAGAGACGTCAACCTGCATATTGTTAAGATATTAAGTTACTGATTTTTTTAAATAGTTTAATTAATATCATTGATGTTATCGTATGTTTGTGTGTGTCAGTCGGCGCCGGCGCCGGGCGAGCTGGTGGCGGCGCGGTACCGCGACGGGCAGTGGTACCGCGCGCGCGTCATCTGCGCCACGCCGCCCGACCAAAACGTAGAGGTAACACACGGCCACCCTACATATAGTATCCCTAGGGAGTTATAGCTCCTTTTTCTTTAAATTCACTAATTTATACGAATCATGTACTTTTAAAATACTGACGTTTCTAATTGACTATTTTTGTTTATGTTTAAAAATATTTAATTTCATTAATTTAATAGCCGTTTAGAATATTTTTTACATCATTTTCAATCTAACCTGTCCAACAATGTTAATATGGGGGACGAATGTTTCATATGTATTTAAGAATTATTTTGCGTAAATTTTTTTTTTCTCTGTCTTTACTCGGGTCTTTAATTTTTCCTCATTACCCTCGTATTCAATATTTCACTTACCCCCCCCTCGTTGCACAATTGATATCGCCGGAGACCTAGGCCTTATAGTTGTGCCGTTCTCTCTCTCGTGCGAGAATATTCCCCATACAAAACGGAGAACGTTCTCGAGAACGGTACAACTATAGGATGTATACGTTGCATGTAAAATTTGAGCTCTAGGGGGGCCAGCTGCCCCCGCCTGTACCCGCCTTCGCCCATACCTTTCCAGGTGATGTACATAGACTACGGCAACGTGGTGTCCGTGAAGGAGAACGAGGTCATGGAGCTGGAGCCGCGCTTCACGGTGCTGCCGGCGCAGGCCGCGCTGTGCCGCCTGGCCGGCGTGCGCGGGCCCGCGCAGCGCCGCGCCTGGGTCGCCGCCAAGCAGCGCCTCGCCGGCCTCGCGCAGGACCAGGCCATGGAGGCACATATCATGTGAGGCCATATAATAATATCAACGTTATCAACTAGGTATCATTTTGAGAACTCCCGAGTTGCCAATCGAGGGAAGAGTCCGTCATCTTCAGATTCAGCCGATCTGCTGCGGGTGAGAAGGAGAAAGAGTGAGAGTGACAGAGAGAGGTGTCAGGAAATAGATAGAAAGAGATATATATACTAGCGCCGCGCCTGGGTCGCCGCCAAGCAGCGCCTCGCCGGCCTCGCGCAGGACCAGGCCATGGAGGCACATATCATGTGAGGCCATATAATAATATCAACGTTATCAACTAGGTATCATTTTGAGAACTCCCGAGTTGCCAATCGAGGGAAGAGTCCGTCATCTTCAGATTCAGCCGATCTGCTGCGGGTGAGAAGGAGAAAGAGTGAGAGTGACAGAGAGAGGTGTCAGGAAATAGATAGAAAGAGATATATATACTAGCGCCGCGCCTGGGTCGCCGCCAAGCAGCGCCTCGCCGGCCTCGCGCAGGACCAGGCCATGGAGGCACATATCATGTGAGGCCATATAATAATATCAACGTTATCAACTAGGTATCATTTTGAGAACTCCCGAGTTGCCAATCGAGGGAAGAGTCCGTCATCTTCAGATTCAGCCGATCTGCTGCGGGTGAGAAGGAGAAAGAGTGAGAGTGACAGAGAGAGGTGTCAGGAAATAGATAGAAAGAGATATATATACTAGCGCCGCGCCTGGGTCGCCGCCAAGCAGCGCCTCGCCGGCCTCGCGCAGGACCAGGCCATGGAGGCACATATCATGTGAGGCCATATAATAATATCAACGTTATCAACTAGGTATCATTTTGAGAACTCCCGAGTTGCCAATCGAGGGAAGAGTCCGTCATCTTCAGATTCAGCCGATCTGCTGCGGGTGAGAAGGAGAAAGAGTGAGAGTGACAGAGAGAGGTGTCAGGAAATAGATAGAAAGAGATATATATACTAGCGCCGCGCCTGGGTCGCCGCCAAGCAGCGCCTCGCCGGCCTCGCGCAGGACCAGGCCATGGAGGCACATATCATGTGAGGCCATATAATAATATCAACGTTATCAACTAGGTATCATTTTGAGAACTCCCGAGTTGCCAATCGAGGGAAGAGTCCGTCATCTTCAGATTCAGCCGATCTGCTGCGGGTGAGAAGGAGAAAGAGTGAGAGTGACAGAGAGAGGTGTCAGGAAATAGATAGAAAGAGATATATATACTAGCGCCGCGCCTGGGTCGCCGCCAAGCAGCGCCTCGCCGGCCTCGCGCAGGACCAGGCCATGGAGGCACATATCATGTGAGGCCATATAATAATATCAACGTTATCAACTAGGTATCATTTTGAGAACTCCCGAGTTGCCAATCGAGGGAAGAGTCCGTCATCTTCAGATTCAGCCGATCTGCTGCGGGTGAGAAGGAGAAAGAGTGAGAGTGACAGAGAGAGGTGTCAGGAAATAGATAGAAAGAGATATATATACTAGCGCCGCGCCTGGGTCGCCGCCAAGCAGCGCCTCGCCGGCCTCGCGCAGGACCAGGCCATGGAGGCACATATCATGTGAGGCCATATAATAATATCAACGTTATCAACTAGGTATCATTTTGAGAACTCCCGAGTTGCCAATCGAGGGAAGAGTCCGTCATCTTCAGATTCAGCCGATCTGCTGCGGGTGAGAAGGAGAAAGAGTGAGAGTGACAGAGAGAGGTGTCAGGAAATAGATAGAAAGAGATATATATACTAGCGCCGCGCCTGGGTCGCCGCCAAGCAGCGCCTCGCCGGCCTCGCGCAGGACCAGGCCATGGAGGCACATATCATGTGAGGCCATATAATAATATCAACGTTATCAACTAGGTATCATTTTGAGAACTCCCGAGTTGCCAATCGAGGGAAGAGTCCGTCATCTTCAGATTCAGCCGATCTGCTGCGGGTGAGAAGGAGAAAGAGTGAGAGTGACAGAGAGAGGTGTCAGGAAATAGATAGAAAGAGATATATATACTAGCGCCGCGCCTGGGTCGCCGCCAAGCAGCGCCTCGCCGGCCTCGCGCAGGACCAGGCCATGGAGGCACATATCATGTGAGGCCATATAATAATATCAACGTTATCAACTAGGTATCATTTTGAGAACTCCCGAGTTGCCAATCGAGGGAAGAGTCCGTCATCTTCAGATTCAGCCGATCTGCTGCGGGTGAGAAGGAGAAAGAGTGAGAGTGACAGAGAGAGGTGTCAGGAAATAGATAGAAAGAGATATATATACTAGCGCCGCGCCTGGGTCGCCGCCAAGCAGCGCCGCGCCTGGGTCGCCGCCAAGCAGCGCCTCGCCGGCCTCGCGCAGGACCAGGCCATGGAGGCACATATCATGTGAGGCCATATAATAATATCAACGTTATCAACTAGGTATCATTTTGAGAACTCCCGAGTTGCCAATCGAGGGAAGAGTCCGTCATCTTCAGATTCAGCCGATCTGCTGCGGGTGAGAAGGAGAAAGAGTGAGAGTGACAGAGAGAGGTGTCAGGAAATAGATAGAAAGAGATATATATACTAGCGCCGCGCCTGGGTCGCCGCCAAGCAGCGCCTCGCCGGCCTCGCGCAGGACCAGGCCATGGAGGCACATATCATGTGAGGCCATATAATAATATCAACGTTATCAACTAGGTATCATTTTGAGAACTCCCGAGTTGCCAATCGAGGGAAGAGTCCGTCATCTTCAGATTCAGCCGATCTGCTGCGGGTGAGAAGGAGAAAGAGTGAGAGTGACAGAGAGAGGTGTCAGGAAATAGATAGAAAGAGATATATATACTAGCGCCGCGCCTGGGTCGCCGCCAAGCAGCGCCTCGCCGGCCTCGCGCAGGACCAGGCCATGGAGGCACATATCATGTGAGGCCATATAATAATATCAACGTTATCAACTAGGTATCATTTTGAGAACTCCCGAGTTGCCAATCGAGGGAAGAGTCCGTCATCTTCAGATTCAGCCGATCTGCTGCGGGTGAGAAGGAGAAAGAGTGAGAGTGACAGAGAGAGGTGTCAGGAAATAGATAGAAAGAGATATATATACTAGCGCCGCGCCTGGGTCGCCGCCAAGCAGCGCCTCGCCGGCCTCGCGCAGGACCAGGCCATGGAGGCACATATCATGTGAGGCCATATAATAATATCAACGTTATCAACTAGGTATCATTTTGAGAACTCCCGAGTTGCCAATCGAGGGAAGAGTCCGTCATCTTCAGATTCAGCCGATCTGCTGCGGGTGAGAAGGAGAAAGAGTGAGAGTGACAGAGAGAGGTGTCAGGAAATAGATAGAAAGAGATATATATACTAGCGCCGCGCCTGGGTCGCCGCCAAGCAGCGCCTCGCCGGCCTCGCGCAGGACCAGGCCATGGAGGCACATATCATGTGAGGCCATATAATAATATCAACGTTATCAACTAGGTATCATTTTGAGAACTCCCGAGTTGCCAATCGAGGGAAGAGTCCGTCATCTTCAGATTCAGCCGATCTGCTGCGGGTGAGAAGGAGAAAGAGTGAGAGTGACAGAGAGAGGTGTCAGGAAATAGATAGAAAGAGATATATATACTAGCGCCGCGCCTGGGTCGCCGCCAAGCAGCGCCTCGCCGGCCTCGCGCAGGACCAGGCCATGGAGGCACATATCATGTGAGGCCATATAATAATATCAACGTTATCAACTAGGTATCATTTTGAGAACTCCCGAGTTGCCAATCGAGGGAAGAGTCCGTCATCTTCAGATTCAGCCGATCTGCTGCGGGTGAGAAGGAGAAAGAGTGAGAGTGACAGAGAGAGGTGTCAGGAAATAGATAGAAAGAGATATATATACTAGCGCCGCGCCTGGGTCGCCGCCAAGCAGCGCCTCGCCGGCCTCGCGCAGGACCAGGCCATGGAGGCACATATCATGTGAGGCCATATAATAATATCAACGTTATCAACTAGGTATCATTTTGAGAACTCCCGAGTTGCCAATCGAGGGAAGAGTCCGTCATCTTCAGATTCAGCCGATCTGCTGCGGGTGAGAAGGAGAAAGAGTGAGAGTGACAGAGAGAGGTGTCAGGAAATAGATAGAAAGAGATATATATACTAGCGCCGCGCCTGGGTCGCCGCCAAGCAGCGCCTCGCCGGCCTCGCGCAGGACCAGGCCATGGAGGCACATATCATGTGAGGCCATATAATAATATCAACGTTATCAACTAGGTATCATTTTGAGAACTCCCGAGTTGCCAATCGAGGGAAGAGTCCGTCATCTTCAGATTCAGCCGATCTGCTGCGGGTGAGAAGGAGAAAGAGTGAGAGTGACAGAGAGAGGTGTCAGGAAATAGATAGAAAGAGATATATATACTAGCGCCGCGCCTGGGTCGCCGCCAAGCAGCGCCTCGCCGGCCTCGCGCAGGACCAGGCCATGGAGGCACATATCATGTGAGGCCATATAATAATATCAACGTTATCAACTAGGTATCATTTTGAGAACTCCCGAGTTGCCAATCGAGGGAAGAGTCCGTCATCTTCAGATTCAGCCGATCTGCTGCGGGTGAGAAGGAGAAAGAGTGAGAGTGACAGAGAGAGGTGTCAGGAAATAGATAGAAAGAGATATATATACTAGCGCCGCGCCTGGGTCGCCGCCAAGCAGCGCCTCGCCGGCCTCGCGCAGGACCAGGCCATGGAGGCACATATCATGTGAGGCCATATAATAATATCAACGTTATCAACTAGGTATCATTTTGAGAACTCCCGAGTTGCCAATCGAGGGAAGAGTCCGTCATCTTCAGATTCAGCCGATCTGCTGCGGGTGAGAAGGAGAAAGAGTGAGAGTGACAGAGAGAGGTGTCAGGAAATAGATAGAAAGAGATATATATACTAGCGCCGCGCCTGGGTCGCCGCCAAGCAGCGCCTCGCCGGCCTCGCGCAGGACCAGGCCATGGAGGCACATATCATGTGAGGCCATATAATAATATCAACGTTATCAACTAGGTATCATTTTGAGAACTCCCGAGTTGCCAATCGAGGGAAGAGTCCGTCATCTTCAGATTCAGCCGATCTGCTGCGGGTGAGAAGGAGAAAGAGTGAGAGTGACAGAGAGAGGTGTCAGGAAATAGATAGAAAGAGATATATATACTAGCGCCGCGCCTGGGTCGCCGCCAAGCAGCGCCTCGCCGGCCTCGCGCAGGACCAGGCCATGGAGGCACATATCATGTGAGGCCATATAATAATATCAACGTTATCAACTAGGTATCATTTTGAGAACTCCCGAGTTGCCAATCGAGGGAAGAGTCCGTCATCTTCAGATTCAGCCGATCTGCTGCGGGTGAGAAGGAGAAAGAGTGAGAGTGACAGAGAGAGGTGTCAGGAAATAGATAGAAAGAGATATATATACTAGCGCCGCGCCTGGGTCGCCGCCAAGCAGCGCCTCGCCGGCCTCGCGCAGGACCAGGCCATGGAGGCACATATCATGTGAGGCCATATAATAATATCAACGTTATCAACTAGGTATCATTTTGAGAACTCCCGAGTTGCCAATCGAGGGAAGAGTCCGTCATCTTCAGATTCAGCCGATCTGCTGCGGGTGAGAAGGAGAAAGAGTGAGAGTGACAGAGAGAGGTGTCAGGAAATAGATAGAAAGAGATATATATACTAGCGCCGCGCCTGGGTCGCCGCCAAGCAGCGCCTCGCCGGCCTCGCGCAGGACCAGGCCATGGAGGCACATATCATGTGAGGCCATATAATAATATCAACGTTATCAACTAGGTATCATTTTGAGAACTCCCGAGTTGCCAATCGAGGGAAGAGTCCGTCATCTTCAGATTCAGCCGATCTGCTGCGGGTGAGAAGGAGAAAGAGTGAGAGTGACAGAGAGAGGTGTCAGGAAATAGATAGAAAGAGATATATATACTAGCGCCGCGCCTGGGTCGCCGCCAAGCAGCGCCTCGCCGGCCTCGCGCAGGACCAGGCCATGGAGGCACATATCATGTGAGGCCATATAATAATATCAACGTTATCAACTAGGTATCATTTTGAGAACTCCCGAGTTGCCAATCGAGGGAAGAGTCCGTCATCTTCAGATTCAGCCGATCTGCTGCGGGTGAGAAGGAGAAAGAGTGAGAGTGACAGAGAGAGGTGTCAGGAAATAGATAGAAAGAGATATATATACTAGCGCCGCGCCTGGGTCGCCGCCAAGCAGCGCCTCGCCGGCCTCGCGCAGGACCAGGCCATGGAGGCACATATCATGTGAGGCCATATAATAATATCAACGTTATCAACTAGGTATCATTTTGAGAACTCCCGAGTTGCCAATCGAGGGAAGAGTCCGTCATCTTCAGATTCAGCCGATCTGCTGCGGGTGAGAAGGAGAAAGAGTGAGAGTGACAGAGAGAGGTGTCAGGAAATAGATAGAAAGAGATATATATACTAGCGCCGCGCCTGGGTCGCCGCCAAGCAGCGCCTCGCCGGCCTCGCGCAGGACCAGGCCATGGAGGCACATATCATGTGAGGCCATATAATAATATCAACGTTATCAACTAGGTATCATTTTGAGAACTCCCGAGTTGCCAATCGAGGGAAGAGTCCGTCATCTTCAGATTCAGCCGATCTGCTGCGGGTGAGAAGGAGAAAGAGTGAGAGTGACAGAGAGAGGTGTCAGGAAATAGATAGAAAGAGATATATATACTAGCGCCGCGCCTGGGTCGCCGCCAAGCAGCGCCTCGCCGGCCTCGCGCAGGACCAGGCCATGGAGGCACATATCATGTGAGGCCATATAATAATATCAACGTTATCAACTAGGTATCATTTTGAGAACTCCCGAGTTGCCAATCGAGGGAAGAGTCCGTCATCTTCAGATTCAGCCGATCTGCTGCGGGTGAGAAGGAGAAAGAGTGAGAGTGACAGAGAGAGGTGTCAGGAAATAGATAGAAAGAGATATATATACTAGCGCCGCGCCTGGGTCGCCGCCAAGCAGCGCCTCGCCGGCCTCGCGCAGGACCAGGCCATGGAGGCACATATCATGTGAGGCCATATAATAATATCAACGTTATCAACTAGGTATCATTTTGAGAACTCCCGAGTTGCCAATCGAGGGAAGAGTCCGTCATCTTCAGATTCAGCCGATCTGCTGCGGGTGAGAAGGAGAAAGAGTGAGAGTGACAGAGAGAGGTGTCAGGAAATAGATAGAAAGAGATATATATACTAGCGCCGCGCCTGGGTCGCCGCCAAGCAGCGCCTCGCCGGCCTCGCGCAGGACCAGGCCATGGAGGCACATATCATGTGAGGCCATATAATAATATCAACGTTATCAACTAGGTATCATTTTGAGAACTCCCGAGTTGCCAATCGAGGGAAGAGTCCGTCATCTTCAGATTCAGCCGATCTGCTGCGGGTGAGAAGGAGAAAGAGTGAGAGTGACAGAGAGAGGTGTCAGGAAATAGATAGAAAGAGATATATATACTAGCGCCGCGCCTGGGTCGCCGCCAAGCAGCGCCTCGCCGGCCTCGCGCAGGACCAGGCCATGGAGGCACATATCATGTGAGGCCATATAATAATATCAACGTTATCAACTAGGTATCATTTTGAGAACTCCCGAGTTGCCAATCGAGGGAAGAGTCCGTCATCTTCAGATTCAGCCGATCTGCTGCGGGTGAGAAGGAGAAAGAGTGAGAGTGACAGAGAGAGGTGTCAGGAAATAGATAGAAAGAGATATATATACTAGCGCCGCGCCTGGGTCGCCGCCAAGCAGCGCCTCGCCGGCCTCGCGCAGGACCAGGCCATGGAGGCACATATCATGTGAGGCCATATAATAATATCAACGTTATCAACTAGGTATCATTTTGAGAACTCCCGAGTTGCCAATCGAGGGAAGAGTCCGTCATCTTCAGATTCAGCCGATCTGCTGCGGGTGAGAAGGAGAAAGAGTGAGAGTGACAGAGAGAGGTGTCAGGAAATAGATAGAAAGAGATATATATACTAGCGCCGCGCCTGGGTCGCCGCCAAGCAGCGCCTCGCCGGCCTCGCGCAGGACCAGGCCATGGAGGCACATATCATGTGAGGCCATATAATAATATCAACGTTATCAACTAGGTATCATTTTGAGAACTCCCGAGTTGCCAATCGAGGGAAGAGTCCGTCATCTTCAGATTCAGCCGATCTGCTGCGGGTGAGAAGGAGAAAGAGTGAGAGTGACAGAGAGAGGTGTCAGGAAATAGATAGAAAGAGATATATATACTAGCGCCGCGCCTGGGTCGCCGCCAAGCAGCGCCTCGCCGGCCTCGCGCAGGACCAGGCCATGGAGGCACATATCATGTGAGGCCATATAATAATATCAACGTTATCAACTAGGTATCATTTTGAGAACTCCCGAGTTGCCAATCGAGGGAAGAGTCCGTCATCTTCAGATTCAGCCGATCTGCTGCGGGTGAGAAGGAGAAAGAGTGAGAGTGACAGAGAGAGGTGTCAGGAAATAGATAGAAAGAGATATATATACTAGCGCCGCGCCTGGGTCGCCGCCAAGCAGCGCCTCGCCGGCCTCGCGCAGGACCAGGCCATGGAGGCACATATCATGTGAGGCCATATAATAATATCAACGTTATCAACTAGGTATCATTTTGAGAACTCCCGAGTTGCCAATCGAGGGAAGAGTCCGTCATCTTCAGATTCAGCCGATCTGCTGCGGGTGAGAAGGAGAAAGAGTGAGAGTGACAGAGAGAGGTGTCAGGAAATAGATAGAAAGAGATATATATACTAGCGCCGCGCCTGGGTCGCCGCCAAGCAGCGCCTCGCCGGCCTCGCGCAGGACCAGGCCATGGAGGCACATATCATGTGAGGCCATATAATAATATCAACGTTATCAACTAGGTATCATTTTGAGAACTCCCGAGTTGCCAATCGAGGGAAGAGTCCGTCATCTTCAGATTCAGCCGATCTGCTGCGGGTGAGAAGGAGAAAGAGTGAGAGTGACAGAGAGAGGTGTCAGGAAATAGATAGAAAGAGATATATATACTAGCGCCGCGCCTGGGTCGCCGCCAAGCAGCGCCTCGCCGGCCTCGCGCAGGACCAGGCCATGGAGGCACATATCATGTGAGGCCATATAATAATATCAACGTTATCAACTAGGTATCATTTTGAGAACTCCCGAGTTGCCAATCGAGGGAAGAGTCCGTCATCTTCAGATTCAGCCGATCTGCTGCGGGTGAGAAGGAGAAAGAGTGAGAGTGACAGAGAGAGGTGTCAGGAAATAGATAGAAAGAGATATATATACTAGCGCCGCGCCTGGGTCGCCGCCAAGCAGCGCCTCGCCGGCCTCGCGCAGGACCAGGCCATGGAGGCGCATATCATGTGAGGCCATATAATAATATCAACATTATCAACTAGGTATCATTTTGAGAACTCCCGAGTTGCCAATCGAGGGAAGAGTCCGTCATCTTCAGATTCAGCCGATCTGCTGCGGGTGAGAAGGAGAAAGAGTGAGAGTGACAGAGAGAGGTGTCAGGAAATAGATAGAAAGAGATATATATACTAGCGCCGCGCCTGGGTCGCCGCCAAGCAGCGCCTCGCCGGCCTCGCGCAGGACCAGGCCATGGAGGCGCATATCATGTGAGGCCATATAATAATATCAACATTATCAACTAGGTATCATTTTGAGAACTCCCGAGTTGCCAATCGAGGGAAGAGTCCGTCATCTTCAGATTCAGCCGATCTGCTGCGGGTGAGAAGGAGAAAGAGTGAGAGTGACAGAGAGAGGTGTCAGGAAATAGATAGAAAGAGATATATATACTAGCGCCGCGCCTGGGTCGCCGCCAAGCAGCGCCTCGCCGGCCTCGCGCAGGACCAGGCCATGGAGGCGCATATCATGTGAGGCCATATAATAATATCAACATTATCAACTAGGTATCATTTTGAGAACTCCCGAGTTGCCAATCGAGGGAAGAGTCCGTCATCTTCAATTTCAGCCGATCTGCTGCGGGTGAGAAGGAGAAAGAGAGAAGTGTCAGGAAATAGATAGAAAGAGACATATATATACTAGCGCCGCGCCTGGGTCGCCGCCAAGCTGCGCCTCGCCGGCCTCGCGCAGGACCACACCATGGAGGCGCATATCATGTGAGGCCATATAATGATATTATTTATTTATTTAACTTTATTGCACAATATAACAAATAAAGTACAAATGGTGAACTTAATGCCTAAAGGCATTCTCTACCAGTCAACCATCAGGCTAAACAGAAACTAGTACGTTGCCAAACAAAAAAAAAACAGAATAAGTAACTTAAAACAAGCAAAATAGCGATAAATAATATATACTAACGGTTATAAACTTACATAAATATACTATAATTAAATATACATACATATATATTAATTTATGTACCCAGTGCAAAAAATACTACGACTACGAAGGACAATTAACCAGAGAGCTTGTCGAAAAAGTGCTTGCGTAACATGCGCTTAAACGAGAGCTTGGTTTGAGCCTGTCTGATGTTGAGTGGGAGATCATTCCAAAGCCGGATCGCCTGTACGGTGAAGGAGTTAGAGACAAAACCAGAACTATGACAAGGAACAGTAAGCTTGAGACTACGGGACTCGCGAAGGGTGCAACCTGTTCAACATTATCAACTAAGTAGCATATTTAGACTGGACCCAACCATTTGCAGGTCCCGCATCACCGTCGACGCTGTATGTGTCCCGATTACTCTACCTTACGAAGGTCGAGGACATCGTAAAGTAATTTATCTATGGGCCCATAGTTGCCTGAAAATAAATATTACAGTACATATGGGGCTACTTTATAGCACTAGTGCGAGAAGTAGCATATTATGTTACTGTGTCGAACATTTAAAGGGCCATATGTACTGTAAAACGTTGTACGATACAAGTGCGAAAAATAGGAAATTCGAAACGAGTGGCGATAAATTAAAACACGACCGAAGGGAGTGTTTTAAATCGACACGAGTTGCGAATGTAATGTACTATTTTAATTCATTTTATTCATTCATATTGAAAACTCCGAGTTGCCAATCGAGGGAAGATTCCGTCAATCTTCAGATTCAGCCATTCTGCTGCGGGAGAAAGAGGGAGATAGCGAGAGAGACCACAGAGAGTTAGAGCGACGACAGGCATATTATGTATTTATGTTTATGTTATTTAGTGACGAGAAAGGATCGGATAAAGAATGAGTATATAAGGGGAAGTTTGAAAGTAGCACCGGTAGCGGAGAAGATAAGGAGTGGTAGGTTAGCGTGGTATGGGCATTTAATGAGGAGGGATGAATGCCATATAGGAAAAAGAATGTTAGGAATGAATGTTGATGGACGGAGAGCGGATGGTAGACCCAAAAAACGATGGATGGATTGTGTGAAAGAGGATATGAGAAAGAAAGGAGTGAGTGCTGAGCTGACGAAAGATAGAGGAGAATGGAAGAGAAGATCATGTTGTGCCGACCCCACATAAAGTGGGATAAAGGCAGTAGGAAGAGTTATTTTATATACACAACTTCCCCAAATTTCCCCGCCTTCCCCGTCAGTTTTCAGTCAGTCTGCGTCGCGGAACGGAATATTTCCATTCGGGACGGAGTGAAGAGTGGTAATTCTGTGTGAAAGACACAACACTCATTCTGTGTTTTTATACTTTTCTTAAAACCATCAATCAGTCATAAAAATAATCCTCGGTATCTATACATATGATGGGGTTTTCAGAAAAGTCTACTACTTTTTTTTTCTCGAAAAGCTAACATCTTTTGAGTTAGTTCGACTCGGAAACTCGTGAACTACTGATCAACAATGAGGAAAACAGTAACCCTAGCTTTCCATGCAACAATATTTAGTTCGTTTTGTGGCAGTCCATACATAATTATGTGAAAATGCGTCACAATATTAATTTACTATACTGACACATTTTCTGTGTAAAACAATAGTCCTCGTGATTCAGGTAAAACTCACCCAAGTCGAAGGTTTCTATAAATATTTTTTTTTTTTTCGAAAAATGTCCTGTTTTTATTGATTTATTTATTCTTTATTGCACAATATATGAAGGTACAAATGGCGGATTAAATGCCTTAAGGCATCCTCTACCAGTCAACCAATGGGTTAAACCAGAAAGATTAAATAGGTGCAGTGTCTTTTAAATTAAATGAATTTGCAACCGAGACTATATATTTATAGATTTACACATATACTTAATACAAATAAACATACATATATGACGACCAGTCTGGCCTAGTGGGTAGTGACCCTGCCTATGAAGCCGATGGTCCCGGGTTCAAATCCTGGCAAGGGCATTTATTTGTGTGATGAGCACGAATATTTGTTCCTGAGTCATGGGTGTTTTCTATGTATTTAAGAATATATAAATATTTATATATTATATATATCGTTGTCTAAGTACTCACAACACAGACCTTATTGAGCTTACCGTGGGACTTAGTCAATTTGTGTAATATTTTCTTATAATATTTATTTATTATATATATTAATTACATATACATATAATAATTTTACCATAGTGAAACAGCAAGATTTTGTTATATAATGTTTTCCACAGCGCCCGCGGCTACGACGAGCTCACCGTGGAGCTGTTCGACCTGCAGGGCTTCAACCTCGCCGAGCAGCTCGCGGCGGGCGGCGCCGTCACCTACACGAAAGACTACGATATAGAAGACGACTCCAAGCGACGATACCATCTAGTACAGGCCTGACGCCGAAAAAAAAACTAAAAAATATTACAGATTTCAATGATGACAGCTTCTGATTTTGATAATTAGCGTGGTAGGTACTAAAAACAATCGATTCGAGTAATAAATTGGTTAGATTCCAAAAATAATCATCAGATTCCAAAAATAATTTCACTAGATTCCAATAATAATTACAGTCCAAAACTAAATGCCCTATATAGTCACCAAGGATTACAAGCTGTATAGACGATCCTAGTCGTTGCTTCCATCTAGTGCAGATCTGACGACGAAAAAAAAAGTACAAATCGACCTTTAGACTTAGAAAATAAGCGTTCTATATAACTAAAATTATCAATAAGAAGTACAATTCCAAAAAAAATAAGTAAATCCCAAAAATAATAACCCGTGAGTCAGATATTCTTTCCTAAATCTAAATGGTATTTGAATAATAATTATCCTAAATGCCAAAACTATCGATTTCAGTAGTAATTAGTGGAAATTCCAAAAATAACCTTAACATTCATGCCCTAATTTCTGGTATCGCATGTTACTCGTAAAGTAAGGACTAAGCACGAAGAATTTCGTACATCGACCAGCCATTTGCTATCTCTATCGCACGCGCATATATTGCTGTCCCACTCGTATAGTGGCGTCAAAGATAATTTGAAATAGAGGTGGATTGTCAAAGAAAACTTTGTGGCCACAGTAAATTTACTGCCATCTTTCGATACATGATTAAAACTTTTAGAACGCCATTTGACTTTGATCCTTATATGTGTTAAATTTGTTAAATATCAAAAAGTAGCGCCATCAAGGCCTTTCAGATCAGATGCCATTTAAGGCAGCATCGTTTCGAGCGAGTTGTGCCCGGTAAGAGGGCGCCACTTTTTTTTTATTGTTTAAAAATAAGGATCAAAGTCAAATGGTTAGAACGCCATTTGAGTTTCAATCATGTGTCGAAAAATGGCAGTAAGTTTACTGTGGCTAAAAAGTTTCCTTTAACAATACACCTCTATTTAAAATTTTCTTTGGTGCTATTGACGGCCGGCATCATAAGGCGCGACAACACACGCGTGCGATAGAGCTACCAACAGGCGGGTCAATATACGAAACTCTTAGGATTTAGGGTCCTTACTTTAGTAAGAGACGAGCGATATATCGTCTCATGTCTTAAACGATACACTCGATCATTGTTGGGATGCAGATTCCAAAAATAGCATAATAATAGATTAAAAACTTGAGATGCTATTCATAATACATTCACCATATTCCACGTTTAAAGGTATATATATTTATATATACAGGAATTATCGTTTAAAGGTATTAAATATATAATATAATATCGTCAAACGGAGCTCAATATTATTTCGGTTATTAAAACTTTAAACATGCTTGTTATATTTTTTACAGTACATATGGTGCTACTTTATAGCACTAGTGCGAAAATTAGCATGTGTCGAACATTTAAAGGGCCATATGTACTGTAAAACGTTGTACGATACATGTGCGAATAGGTAATTCGCAACTCGTGTCGATTTAAAACACTCCCTTCGGTCGTGTTTTAATCTATCGCCACTCGTTTCGAATTTCCTATTTTTCGTACTTGTATCGTAATGTACTATTACAGTACATATGGTGCTACTTTACCACACTAGTGCGAAAATAAGCATATTACGTTACTATGTCGATCATTTAAAGGGCCATATGTACTGTAAAACGTTGTACGATACATGTGCGAATAGGTAATTCGCAACTCGCGATTTAAAACACCCCCAACATGTTTTAATTTATCCCCACTCGTTGCGAAATACCTACTTTTCGCACTTGTATCGTAATGAGTTTTTACAACGTTTAAAAACTGTTTAATTGTAGAATAAGGATCGTTTATATTAAGAGGATACTTAATATATTAAGAGCAATGAATAGATCAAACCTAAACATATATTAAAACATATATATATAATAATTGTGATATTATTCAAACGTTCCTGAATATTAACACTGGAAAGCCTTATATATTTTACAGTACATATGGTGCTACTTTACCGCACTAGTGCGAAAATTAGCATATTACGTTACTATGTCGAACATTTAAAGGGCCATATGTACTGTAAAACGTTGTACGATACATGTGCGAATAGGTAATTCGCAACTCGTGTCGATTTAAAACACTCCCTTCGGTCGTGTTTTAATTTATCACCACTCGTTTCGAATTTCCTATTTTTCGCACTTGTATCGTAATGTACTATTTAAACACTAGTTTTATTACAAAGAAAGAAATTACATTTATTTTAACGCCACAAATTATACAAATAAAGGCATGTATACATAAAAAACAGGTATACATACATATTAGTTAAGGTATATTTGGGTAATCCCAAAAACTACCCATAATTCCATTGTATCAGTCCATTATTAAAATTAAACGGCATTCGGAATTACCCAAATACCTTACTTAAAAAAATAAACTCGTTAAATCAAGACTTTAATTTTTTTATTGTTGATTTAAGTTTACATTGTGCCTTAACAGCGGTACAAATTGGGAGGATGGGTTTAAATATATCAATAAGTGTTATTTTTTGTTGGAAAGGACCATTTTGTATGTATCCTGGTCCAAAAACCAACCGAAATGTGAGTTAAGTCATTAGATAGGTACTATGTACTTCATTTTGTTCTATAGGCACTAAGCGGAATTCCATTGCAGACTGAGATATTTGAATTTTAGTCAAAATGTCACCCTTATTACCTAGGCAATAGAGTCCAAGTAAGTTAATTGCCGCAGGGCAGATGTTCGCGCCCAGCGGTGGACTCTATTGCCTAGGTAATAAGGGTGATGACTTTTTGACTAAAATTCAAATATCTCAGTTCTGCAATGGAATTCCGCGACATAAAGTAAATATAAATACCTATCTAATGTCCTAATTCTCAACTCTGTTGGTTTTTGGGCCATTTTGTCGCATAGTCTTTTAGCAGATATTTTGTTGACCGACTTTGCCTAAAGTGTATTAGTTGCTAATTTGTACTTAATAAAGTATACCATACAAACTCAAGTATTTTGTAAAAATAAAGTAGTTGCTACGGATTTTCTGCGTATTATTAAACTTAACCATCCAATGTACGGAAGGTGGAGGTAAGGAAATAAATCTCCATGTACCAAAAAGTGTCATCAAAAAACCTTAAATAGGTGGCGCTACAATACCTAGAATACTCACATCTACAGTAAGTTTTTTTTAAACTACGTCGGTGCCAAACAAGCATACGGCCCGCCTGATGGTAAGTAGCCTATGTACGCCTGCAACTCCAGAGGAGCTACATGCGCGTTGCCGACCCTAGCATTCCCCCCCTTGTGGGTACTCGGACAACGGACAACGATATAATAATAATAATAATAAAGGGAATAATAATAATAAAATACTTTATTGTGCACTACAAAGAAACATACATGTTACAAACAAAAAAAAGGACATAAGTAAGTAGGTAACAACAGGCGGACTTATCGCTAAAGAGCGATCTCTTCCAGACAACCTTCAGATAGCGATTCAGTGGCTAGAAATAAAGTTATTGGGCAGTGCAAAACCACATAAGTGTAAAGTTTATAAAATAAGTAAATAGAAACTACAAACAATGAGAAACGATATATATAATATACAAATACTTAGACATAGAAAACATCTATGACTCACGAACAAATATCTGTCACAAATAAATGCCCTTACCGGGATTCGAACCAGGGCCAGGAGCATATTCCGTCAGTCATCGCCTCCCGGCTGATACTTTGTCAGATGTTAGTTTAAATGCTGTTTTAAATTTAGAAACCGTCAGCCGGTTCTATCGCGGTGGAATGACCGTCAGCTGTAAAATGAACATGTAAAAAATACGCGCCTACCACTTTATTATGTACGGCAAGGTATGCGTAATGTGTAAATTGCGTAATCTGTTGATGGCTTTTCAGGCGTTTACGCCTGATGAAATGCTACATGCAAAGTTTCATGGTTTGTTATTGCTATTATAAAATGGTATAGCACTTATTTTACACCTGTTCATGCGACCAGCTGATGTTCTTACCACCGCGATGTAACCGGCTGACGATTTTTTTAAAGTAACAATAGCATCTGAACTATCATTTGACAGAGTATCAAACGGGAACCGATGACAATTTTTTCTTTGTTTTACGTGTTTCGGTGGCTACCATTCCTCAACCCACCAACGGAGCGGCAGCTGACGTCCACGAGGGTTTACTATACCTAGCCGTTAACCACTACACGACTTTTCGGCCGGGAGACGATGAGTCATGGAAATCTGTTCCTGGCTCGCGGTCTACAGGACCATCGGCTTCACAGGCAGGGTCCCACTATAGGCACGACCGAGTCATTAATTATTTTTCGTTGTAATAAAATAGTTATTTACGATACAAGTGCAGAAAATTGGAAATTCGCACGTGTATCGTACAATGTTTTACAGTACATATAGCATATGGCTCTAAAGTTTCGACATATGCACGGAAAGTGCTCGTGCGGGAAAGTAGGACCATATGTACTGTAATAGTACATTACGATACAAGTGCGAAAAATAGGAAATTCGAAACGAGTGGCGATAAATTAAAACACGACCGCACATGTATCGTACAACGTTTTACAGCACGTATGGTCCTTTAAATGTTCAACACAGTAACGTAATATGCCAATATATAGAACTATATGTACTGTAAAATAATGTAAAACATTCAACCGTGCATTGCAGAAATTAATCGCGTACTAAGTGAAATTGGAATGAAAATCAATTTAACTTTATACGCAGATGCTAGATATAGGTTTGATTTGTATTTCGTCATAACAATCACTGATAGTGTAAGGAATGTCTTTTCACTTAAAAATATTATCGATACAAACGAAAATAGTAGTGACAATAATTGTGATTTGTACGTATTGTTTTACACCGTCCTTTAGCGGCTTAGGAACGCTTCGGCCCCAGTTTCATTTCGTCATCTCCATAAATCGTCCGCAGTGTTATGTCGTCACCCTACAATTCCTAATTCGTAACCTTCCTAACTCGTCCACTTTCTTATATCGTCAATACCCCATTTTGTCTAAATTCCTATTTTGACCATAGTGCCAACTCGTCCAATATCTGATATCGTCAATATACCATTTTTGTCTACGTTCCTATTTCGACCAAAGTGCCAATATTTGACTGACTTTGACGACTCCGTCGATTCTAAAACCATAGCGAGCATCCAAAAGTCCCAAGCCTAACTATTACTATGCTATGTAGTTGACGAGTTGGCACTGTGGTCTAAATAGGAATGTTGACGAGTAAGCACTATGGACGAATTAGGAGTGTTGACGAATCGGCACTGTAGTCTAATTAGGAATATAACCAAGTTACTACAGTGGCCCACGTAAGAAAGCGGGCGAGATAAGAAAGTGACGATATAGGAATGCTGGCGAATCGGAACAGCAGACCAAATGCGAATGAGAACTACTTAAGAAGTTGACGAAATGAAACTGAGGCCGAAGCGGTCCTGAGCCTCTTTAGCAGACATATAGATCGTGTCAATCGCGACGACGCGGGCTTGTCTTGTATTGTCATGTTATCAGTGCCGGATTAACCATTAAGCAAAATAAGCACTTGCTTAGGGCACCACGTCTAGGGCGGCACCAAAATCGTAGGAACAAAAACGCGCAGGCTGCATCAACATCGCAGTCGTAGTGTAGTACTTATGTACACGAAACTTTTTGGTATGTGTGTACCCATCTGATAACGAAGGGTCGTAAGAGAGTGAGGACACGTAAGCACATCTCCAACCTTACGCGGAGGCCCTCAAAGCTCTTGGTCAAAAAATCTTACCGGGCTTGTGGCCAACCGATTTTCTCGACGTAGATTACAGAATTTGTAGCGAATTTTGCTCTCTTGCACACCAGATGTGTCGGCCAGGCCGAGTTGCTGCAGAGCCGCGATCCTGCGACCTAATTGTCAAAGTGTAATAAAGGGCCCCGCGAAGGCCGAAAACCAAAAGTATCTTGTCAAGTTGCGCTGGTTTAGTTTCCAAAAATAACCTTACAGGCCTTGTGGCCCATGCAGCACCCCCAAGACGACCGACCAGGAAGAGGACAACCAAGACGAGGTGGATGGAGGACCCGGTATACGTACAGGCCTTCGTCTCCAGGATGATGGGGTATAGTATACCTACCCACATTCATTTATACTTTACATCCCAAAGACGAACGGCCAAGTAGAGGACAACCACGACAAGATAGCTGGAGGACCTGGTATACGTGCAGGCCTTCGTCTCCTGGATGATGGGGTATAGTATAGCTACCCACACTCTTTTATACTTTACATTCCGAAGTTGACCGACCAACAAAACGGCAACCGCGACAAGATAGCTGGAGGACCTGGTATACGTACAGGCCTTCGTCTCCAGGATGATGGGGTATAGTATACCTACCCACATTCATTTATACTTAA
Organism: Cydia pomonella; assembly: GCF_033807575.1. Classification (NCBI taxonomy): domain Eukaryota; kingdom Metazoa; phylum Arthropoda; class Insecta; order Lepidoptera; family Tortricidae; genus Cydia; species Cydia pomonella. The sequence goes on along the minus strand of NC_084712.1, from coordinate 22,626,155 downwards.
CATCCCAAAGACGAACGGTCAAGTAGAGGACAACCACGACAAGATAGCTGGAGGACCCGGTATACGTGCAGGCCTTCGTCTCCTGGATGATGGGGTATAGTACCTACCCACGTTCATTTATACTTTACATCCCAAAGACGAACGGTCAAGTAGAGAACAACCACGACAAGGTGGATGGAGGACCCGGTATACGTGCAGGCCTTCGTCTCCAGGATGATGGGGTATTATACCTACCCACACTCAATTTTACTTTACATCCCAAAGACGAACGACCGGATCTATCGGAGCATTTTTTTTTTAAATTAAAAACTGATCGGCGATTGGCTCTAGTCACACCTGATGGAAAGTGAAGACAGGGCCTAAGATGGAGCTCACCGATTCAGTAGTAGCCTATTCACTCTTGCTTTAAAGAGACCGAGGTCATATTTATCAGGGAATACAGATGGCGGGAGCGCATTCCATTCTTTTGTCCGTAACAAAAAAGAGATAAAGAGATAGCCCTCCCTTCCCGCCTAGTTTTTAAAGTTTGCCGCCTTTTTCTACTGACGGAAATGGTGAGCCAAACTATAGGTTTATCTGCAGTGTGCAGCGTGTCAATTGACTAAGTCCCACGGTAAGCCAAGAAGGCTTGTGTTATGGTACTCAGACAACGATATATTATAATATACAAATACTTAAATACATAGAAAACATCCATGACTCAGGAACAAAAATTTGTGCTCATCACACAAATAAATGCCCTTACTCGGATTTGAATCCAGGACCATCGGCTTCATAGGCAGGGTCAGTTGACGTCTTTGGCGATCAAAAGTGCTTGTATATGTACCTATGTATATACAAGAAAATTACCACAAACGTGATTTCCGAGTAATAGACTATATTATGAAAAGCTTATCTAAAAGTTATTTTCACAGTAAGTATCCCCTGAAAAACGAGAAAATGGAAGACGGCGTGTTGGGCATCTCAACAGGAGCAAACCTGGGTTACGAGCCGTATTGGACAGATGTGCCTGACAGACCGTGGAAGGACAAATGTGCACGATGCCCCGAGCTCTTTAAACGGTTAGTTACATATTTTGTTTACTCAAACGCCCGGGAGATGTCGCTGCCACGTGCGGCGCGAATTCTACATCGCGCTATCGTTTGATTTTCGGGAAATGACAGGAAACAAAAATAGTGGGGATTCTTTAATATAGGTATATTCGGTATTATGTACTGATTAGAAAAGTGGAAGAAAACTTTTTATGTCGTCAAAAATAAAATATTTCTATGGGATAGGCAAGGGGCAGGTTGTCCAAGTCGGCCAACGCTCGCGTCAAAAAATATTTCTTCTAATTTTTTGACGCGAAAAATAAAATGTTTCTATGGGGCAGGTCGGCCAAGTCCGCTAACCCTACCATAATCTTAATAGGCCCTGCAGTGGCAGCATGGTTCCATTTTCATCGCTTGTCACTATGCCCGTCACTTTCGCATTTGCATACTTTTAGAACGTGACAGGCATGGTGACAAATGATAAAGAACCGACCATCTTAGCCCTACTGCAGTACAGTAGTAGAAATTACTCTATGTTAGCTTTCGTTATGTGTGCCTGACAGACCATGAAAGGCGAAATGTGCATGATGCCCAAAGAGTAAACTGAGTGACGAGAGATGTCGCTGTCACGCGCGGAGCGAATTATACGGTCTCGTCTGAAAATATCGATACGGACAAAGTGCCAAAATTATGTATACACTACCCTAATAAATGGGCCATAAAGTCCTGTATGCATATTTTTGGCACATAGATCGTGTCGATGTTTTCAGACGTAACTGTACGTCGTGCTAGCGAGCGTTTGTTTTTTGTGGAGTGAAATAACGAGTTTTTAGAACGATAATCGTTTTATGCGATTAATTTTCTTTCCTAGTCGGTTTTGTGTTATAATTACTAATATTTCCTTTGTTCAAAATAGTTTGATAAAATATTAATAGTAACAAATTCGATTCGCCGATTTTGTTGCAAAAAAAATGCGAAAAATGTGACGTCACACCAGGGGGGAGGGGTTTGCCAAATGTGACCAAGTGTGACAAGGAGGGGGGAGGGGTCAAAAAACCTAGAAATTCGTGTGATGTAATTAATGGATGACCCCTTCCTTGAATTCTTACTCCACGGCAAAGGACTCCAAAGGCCTAACTTACGATCCATCTTTCATCATTTACTTACTTATTTTATTTAATATACATAGTTAAAGATATAGATAGTAGTAAGGATTCCGAGAATCTGCCACATTTTAGTTATTTAAGTACATATTACGTCTAATTTGGACTACTAATGCGTCAAAATGGTGCAAAAACCAACAGAATTGGGAATTAGGTAATTAGATAGGTAGACATACTTTTTTTTATACCACGACGGTGGCAAACAAGCATATTTATTTTTAGATTTAGTTTTTAAGTTTTATAGTTTAATTATGTTTTATACGATTACATTATTTTATTTATTTATTTAATATATATAATATTAGCACTAACAGATAAACCTTACATGCTAACACTCAGATTACATTTAGGTATATTTACTTCTTAACTTATAATAGCAATATACAATACATTTCTTTTTTTTTAGGTAGTTTGTTACATATTTAATTTTAACAATTTGAAATATAATTTAGTTTATAAAGGCTTAAAGTATAGCTATGTTTATTTTGTGTTGGATTATCTCAGTTCTGCAATGGAATTCCTCATGGTGTCCACAGAACGAAATGAAGTACATATAAATACCTATATCTATCTATACTTGACGAGGCCAATGATGATCGCTATGACAATTCATTTTTCTATGAAGTAACTGTCAATGTAAAATGGTTTTGTGGTTTTTTTTATGCTTATAAATACTGTAAAAACCTATTTCTTAAATTAAGTGTATCCAAAAGTGAAATCGAGAAACTGTCATACGGATCATTATCATCTGTCAAGTTAATTTAACTCTCATTTCTGTTGGTTTTTGGGCCAGGCTCGGCAGGCTACATACAAAGGTGACCATGGTCCTTTTTAGGGTTCCGTACCCAAAGGGTCAAATGGGACCGTAATACTGAGACTCCGCTGTCCGTCCGTCCGTCTGTCACCAGGCTGTATCTCATGAACTGTGATAGTTACCCAGTTGAAATTTCTACAGATTATGTATTTCTGTTGCCGCTATAACAACAAATACTAAAAACAGAATAAATTAAATATTTATTTCCAATCTCGAGGTTCTCATCCAATCACCGAAGTTAAGCAACGTCGGGCGGGGTCAGTACTTGGATGGGTGACCATTTTTACAGATAATGGTACGGAAGCCTTCCTGTGCGAGTCCGACTCGCACTTGCCCGGTTTTTTTTATTTACTTCTAAATAATTGTTAGTATACCGCTGCCCGGAGTACTTAATAAAATATACTTGTTGAAGCTACGGGAGGGTGTGTGCCATGGACAGCACAGGAGAAGTGTTGGTCAACATCACGATGTGTAAATTGCTGCAAATGAACTGCCTCGCCGGCATAGTGGGTAAGTCGATTTTTTTGGACAGAGGGCATCGTAAGCTCTTTAGGGATTTTATTCAGGGCGCTTATATAGCCACCTGCAATAATTTACGGGGTGAATATTCGGGGTGATTCATGAGACGTGAGCAGAGACCATCATTTTTTTAAATAAAACAATCACGCTGTCTTTCCGTTATTTAACTTTTTGCTAAGGACAAATTTTATTATATTTAGGTAAGTACTAACTTTGAATATTGCATATTTTACACTGTATCTTGGTTGACGTGATCTGGTCCTGGCAGAATATCAGTGCCTCTCCCATAGGGTGAAGCGTAATACTCAGCCAGAACCCTTTTGTTTTGCTGCGACGCACACAACATTTCCTATATGTATGGAACAGTATTATTTCAATGTATATTTTTTTTCTTTGTACTTCTATTTTGTATTAATGTGTATTTCTCTCGTATAATTTTGTATTATCTGTTTTTTTTGTCATTTTATTAATTGTATTTCCTGTGTGTATTGTGGCAAACAAATAAACGGATTATCTATCTATCTATTATCTACAATCACGGACACCCTACAACGCTTAATTAACAAAGATAAGACCTCTTTAACCATCATGACAGCACTTTGTTTACGAAGAAAACATTTGAGTGAGATACGATTTTTCAAAAGTAACCTGACTCGGATGACATTAAATTTGTCACTTGCTATGGATAAAACAAAGAGGGTGACCATAAATGTCGTAAATAAATTAATACTTTCTTTAAACAGTAAAAAATAAATTAACGTTAATCTCACAAATACTGTATGAAACAGTTGCTTATAACTTACTGAATAGGCAGGCTTGATCCTGCTCACGTCTCCTGAATCACCTGTATAGGTCATACTGAGCAACTTTTACTAGTAGCCCAACCCCGAAATCGTTAAAATAATTGGCTGTTTCTGTTTCATACATTTTGGCTGACATTTGACATTTTCTATGGGAGAGTAATTTTTTTTTTCACGATTTCGGGGTTGGTCCCATAGTAAAAGTTGCTCAGTATGACCTATATATTTAGCCCGTAAATTATTCTTCTTCTTCCTCCTGCCCTTATCCCACGTTATGTGGGGTCGGCACAACATGTTATTCTCTTCCATTCTCCTCTATCTTTCGTCACCTCAGCACTCGCTCCTTTCTTTCTCATATCCTCTTTCACACAATCCATCCATCGTTTTTTCGGTCTACCATCCGCTCTCCGTCCATCAACATTCATTCCTATCATTCTTTTTCCTATACGACATTCATCCCTCCTCATTAAATGCCCATACCACGCTAACCTACCACTCCTTATCTTCTCCGCTACCGGTGCTACTTTCAAACTTCCCCTTATATACTCATTCTTAATCCGATCCTTTCTCGTCACTCCACACATCCATCTCAACATTCTCATTATTTCAGGTGACTAAATAAACAACCTTTGAATTTGAAAATTCGACCCATGCCGCTGAGCAGTTTTAGGCATATCCCGTAATTGCAGAAGACTCTGTTTGGATTACACTCCTGGACAATATAGGCCTTGGTCAATTTTTCTTTCGTGTATGACATTTACTTCAGTTTATCACCTGGGCCCGTAGCCAAGATCACTATCGTTCGCAGAGAAACTAAATGAAACGCTATTTGTTTCTATTGCACTAATATGAAAGTGTGATGGAGAAGCAGTTAGCGTTTCGTTGTCATAGCGCAAACGATTTTCATCTTGGCTAGGCCTTCTGAAGTCTATCTAAAATATAAATATGTAGGATAGCATTTTACTACTTTAAAAACATTTATTGTGATTGCAGAAGGAAATACAACGGGAATATCGGAAGACTGGGTAGACAAAGACGACTATTTCGTGGTCCAGGACGGCTGGGCCCGCTTCGTCGTCCGCCTGGATATGGATCTGACGGTCCAATTGTCGTTAACTCCTGACCAGAACTACCCTAACTACCAGGTACCAGGCCTAGAACTACGCCTTGAAGTTTAAATGTCCCTTTTTAGGGTTCCGTAGTCAACTAGGAACCCTTATAGTTTCGCCATGTCCGTCTGTCTGTCTGTCTGTCTGTCTGTCCGAGGCTTTGCTCCGTGGTCGTTAGTGCTAGAAAGCTGAAATTTGGCATGAATATATAAATCAATAAAGCCGACAAAGTCGTACAATAAAATCTAAAAATTTAATTTTTTTTAGGGTACCTCCCCTACACGTAAAGTGGGGGTGAAATTTTTTTTTCGCTTCAACCCTAGAGTGTGGGGTATCGTTGGAAAGGTCTTTCAAAACTAATAGGGGTTTTTAAGAAACATTTTTTGATAAAGTGAATATATTCGGAGATAATCGCTTCGAAAGAAAAAATAAATGTCCCCCCCCCCCCCCCCCTCTAACTTTTGAACCATAGGTCCAAAAAATATGAAAAAAATCGTGGAAGTAGAGCTTAAGAAAGACATTAAATGAAAACTATAGCGGGCATGATCAGTTTAGCTGTTTTTGAGTTATCGCAAAAAGTTTTCCCTTCATAGTAAAAATACTTACTTTAATTAGGTACTGATTATGCAAATTTGTTTAACTCGGGTGAAAGGTACCGTTTCATCCCTTGGTTAACAATTTAATATACTTTAAGCTCCAGTTTAGCTTATTGTGACGGAAGAGTAACTACGGAACCCTACACTGAGCGTGGCCCGACATGCTCTTGGCCGGTTTTATAGTTATCGTTAGCGGTAGCCTTTACCAAAAAAATGTCTGATACATAATTACATAATTATGTTGTCGCATTTATGTACGCTATGCCGTCTTTAATGTATCATACAAGCACAAATGTTGTATCTCACTGATTGTATATATATTGTATTTACATTGTATATATTTATACAGCCCGGCAGCTTAAGCATGTCATACTTACTTCATACGTACATCTCTGGGTCTCAGGAAGTACGTCATACGTACTTCCTGAGACCCAGAAGCAATTGTTTTGTTTTTGATTTTGGAACCCTTAGTTACATAATAAAAGTTTAAAATAGATTTTGGGATATGTACAAAAATTTGTACTCAGGGTCTTAGGAGGTTAAAAGTCTTTGCTTACGGTGACGTCGTTGATAGGGTCGCCACGTTCGCGAATGAAGGTTGATAGAGGCGATGGCTGAGATACGCGTTATACTCGTGAACGGGTGCTGTTTGTGGAGACTGGGCTGTTTAAGCTAACACGGGCTATTATATTTAGTAACTTATTATTCTCTTTATTTCTCTTTCTTCTTAGGTTATTTTTTTTGCAATATGGATATAAAAGTAAAATATAAAAATACTATACAAAACACATATAAACACATTGTAAAAAACTTAACCTAGTGTGCCGCCAGCAGCGGGGCAGGGCCCAAGCTGCCGGTGGTCAGGGCTGCAGAGAGAGGAACCGCCGCACTATCCGCGCCGTGTCCAAGATCACCGCCTTCTGCATCTGACCCTTGATCCAACCACCTAGCGAGAGTCTCTCAAGGTGTTGGTCGAGACTCTTCGCTATGAGACCATTCGCTGAAACGACTATTGGGACAATGATCGTCGAATCAACATCCCACATTTTTTTTTTTATTTTTTTTTTATTTATTCATTTTAATTAACACAGTATAACAGTTAAAACTAAAGCACTGTGAAATTACATATTGAACCTAGACAATCTAGACATGTATAATTGGAAAGAGTTGACATGAAACATAAAAATACTAATTAGAATACAGGTGACACTTATAACACAGAGGAGGGACGAATATCCATCATCTCGCTGAACCTCAGACATTCATCACGCACTGACATCCATCTACTTGCAAACACATCACATTCAGGCGCTGATGCGAGGAGTGAATTCAAGCTGCGTAAAGCTCGAACAAAAGGAGCGTTCCTGCGCGACACAGTTCGGGAACCCGGCACACATAAAAGACAGCGATTACGAGGCCGAAACTCAAATCTAGAAGGTGTTGGGACAAACAGACGCACTACTTGTGTTGTTAACTCGACACAGTCAGAGTCACCGCGTAAGATATTACAGATTGTAGTGAGAAGTGCTGAGCTGCGTCTTACCTCTAGGGAGTTAAATCCCATCATTCCCAACAAAAACTTGGTGGGATAAAGGAATGGGTAATACCCGTACATTTTTTTGTATAGGAAGCGCAAGAACACTTTCTGTACTTTTTCTAGTTGTAAGACATATGTTGTCTCGTAGGGACACCAAACGACAGAGGCCGTCTCAAGCTTACTCCTCACTAAGGCATTGTAGAGCAGTTTTATTGTTCTTGAGTCAGTAAAATCCCTGGCATTTCGAATGACAAATCCCAACCTCTTGTAACAATTACGGGTCAATGCATTCAGGTGCTCATGGAAATTGAGACGAGAGTCTAGAATGACACCGAGATCGCGGATGGAGCTAACACGAACTATTGCGTCTGAACCCAAAATATATGTGTAGTTAAGTGGATTTCGTGCCTTGCTAAAACTTATAACCGCACATTTAGAGACATTAAAGGATAGTCTATTTTTTACGCTCCACTCGCGCAGTTGGTCAAGATCCTTTTGAAGAGATTCACAATCTGAGATTCCTTGTACTCCATAGATCAACTTCAAGTCATCGGCATAAAGAAGGCATCTAGCGAAACTCGGAACGGATGCCAGGTCATTAATCATTATACCGAAGAGCAAAGGACCCAGTACCGATCCCTGACTGACCCCAGACCTAGTCTGATAAGTGTTCGATATAAAGCAGCCATGTTGCACATATTGACTCCTATCGCGGAGATAACTAGCGAAGGTGGCACATGGCGGTTATCTCATGAGCCAAGTCTAGGTACTTGCTGGACTTGTCCTTCTCGGCTTTCACGAGATTCTCATCATGGGGGATGGTGATATCGACGAGCATGGCCCGGCGTTGCGATCGATCTATTATCACGATGTCAGGCTTATTGGCTACAATAGTCCTGTCAGTGATAATAGATCGATCCCAATAGAGCGTGGCACGACCATTTTCGAGAACTGGCGCAGGTGAGTACTTGTAGTACGGTACTTCGCGGTCCACAAGGCGGTATAGAAAAGCAAGTTGCTGGTGAATAATTCTGGCTACGAGATTATGTCTGTGTAAGTACTCGCCGTTAGCAAGATGAGAGCAACCGGAAATGATATGCCTGAGTGACTCTCTCTTAGTAACTTTATTATTAGTATAATTACAGTGAGATACCTCACTCGGTTCTCGTATGTTTTTTTCTCTTAATGAATGTTTTAATTATTCAGGATTTTAACTCTTGGATACCCTATAAATATCTAAATATAATTTGATAAACTATATAATTTTTTAGTTCTGACACTTAGAGACACCTCTAAATATTTATTCATCACACTTGCTCGAAAAAGCATAAGTACATCTTATTTCATACAGGTGTACTGAAGGACAAAGGCCTATTTTGTTTCCGTGGGAGTTATGAATTGTGAAAAAAAAGCTGTAACTTCCTAGGGAGTAAAGGTTTCAATGATTATCAGTGAGTTAGTGACGAAATCAGGTTTTTTTAGATATAAATAAAATCGAAAGTATGAGAGCTATGCCATTGAATTTTTTTATGCTTTATAAGTCCACTATTGACAATGTATCCCGAGTTTGTTTATCTGGTATAATCCAAACCCAAGTTATGAGGGTTCAAAACAACGGCGAAGCGCTTCAAGAAAAGGTCGATAGTGCCCTTGCGCTTCGCTTTGCTCGTCTTGGCGGGGGAACTACCGTGATCAGTGACATATGGCTGAACGTTTATATGCGTAGACGTCATCGAACGTTTGTGTCACGTTTTAAAAGATCGTTTGACAAGTTAAAAGCAGTACGTATATTAAAGTCGGTTTATTTTGTATGGGTAAATACTGTGCACTCCAAGTACTATTAGTGAAGTGGGAGCAAAGTTCACTACAAACATATGCACATACATATATACATTTGTCCCTAAAGCCAGGTATATAGTTTCTATTTTTCTCCGTGAGCTTCTACGGATTATCGTCTTATCTATTGTTTAAAGACCGCAAAGGCGCGTGCCACTATGAAAAAAATAATTATACACTTAGGGACTAATGTCTTGCGACATGTATGTCGAGTTAAGTGGCGCGACGTTGCCGGACTTCGCTCGACATGTCTGGCAACATCGCGTGACACGTGTCGCCAGCGACGTCAAGTAAAGTGGCGCGACGTTGCCGGACTTCGCTCGACATGTTTGCCAACATCGCGTGTCACGTGTCGCCAGCGACGTCAAGTAAAGTGGCGCGACGTTGCCAGACTTCGCTCGACATGTCTTGCAATATCGCATGACACGTGTCGCCAGCGACGTCGAGTGCAGTCCCGCGACGTTGGCGTACTTCCCTCGACACGTCTGGCATCATTGCGCGACACGTGTCGCCAGCGACATCTAGTGAAGTGGCGCGACGTTGCCGTACTACCCTCGAGACTTCTGGCAACATCAATCGACACGTGTCGCTAGTGTCGTCGAGTGAAATGGCGCGACGTTGCCGTACTACCCTCGAGACTTCTGGCAACATCAATCGACACGTGTCGCCAGTGTCGTCGAGTGAAATGGCGCGACATTGCCGTACAACCCTCGAGACTTCTGGCAACATCAATCGACACGTGTCGCCAGTGTCGTCGAGTGAAATGGCGCGACGTTGCCGTACAACCCTCGAGACTTCTGGCAACATCAATCGACACGTGTCGCCAGTGTCGTCGAGTGAAATGGCGCGACGTTGCCGGACTTCGCTCGATATGTCTTATGCTTGTTTGAAAGAAGAAAGAAATGCATTTGTTATTTGTTTGCTCGTAGTACACATAATTAACAACTCCACAGATGATCATCGACGGATGGAATGGCTACTCTAGCGCATTATACAAAAACGGTTACCTTATTCAGAAGACACATGCCAATTATAGGTAAGAAACATATTTCGTATTGGTGCTTGTTGAACTCTGTGATTTTTAACTTAAAAAAATGCTTGAAGTACATTGTGGTCATATGGCTGTATTGCAATATCGAATTTTTGGTCAAATATCTCATTTTGATCGATGCTTTTATTGCCGCCTGTTTTTTTCTAACGATCATTACTATTACTTATTTCTCACTGAGACGATTTTAAGAAATTGAGATTTTATTATAGCCTCGTGGCACCGAAGAAAAAACCGGACAAGTGCGAGTCGGACTCGCCCACCGAGGGTTCCGTACTTTTTAGTATTTGTTGTTATAGCGGCAACAGAAATACATCATCAGTGAAAATTTCAACTGTTCAATTATCACGGTTCATGAGATACAGCCTGGTGACAGACGGACGGACAGACAGCGGAGTCTTAGTAATAGTTAATAGTTTTACCCTTTGGGTACGGAACCCTAAAAAGGGAAGATCAGCTAAACGCCCAGATGAGCCATAAGATCTTTCAATAACTTTATTTTTCACTAGGACTGTACGTGTATGGTTCATCACTAGGCAGTTGGTTGGGATACTTGGGCCACGTAGACCTAAAAATAAACTCCCAAAAAATTATGTTCGTTTATAGTTGACTACAGCGTATCGAAATGAATACAATAGTTGAGTTCCCCACATACATGAAGAGTACGCAATTATAGTTGAAGAAGAATGCTGGTGTCCCCCAAGGCTGTGTACTATCACCCACGCTATTCCTTCTGCATATCAATGACATGCTGCAAATCAGCGGCATTCATTGTTATGCTGAAGACAGTACAGGTGATGCCTCTTACACCGGCCGCTCCAATATCTCTCGGGAGAACGTCATCGAGAGCCGCAACAAAATGTTGGAAATTGAGACTTCCCTAAAAGAAGTAGTAGTCTGAATGGGGTCGACTTAATTTAGTCCGTTTTAACCCTTTCAAGACACAAGATTACCGCAAAAAATTTAGAGTTTGTCGTGTCACCTCGTTTTGAGAGCACTCCCCTGACTGCCACAGCCGTTATCGGAATCCTTGGTGTCGACATCTCGAGTGAAATCCGGTTCCGCAACCATTTACAGGGTAAGTCCAAATTAGCCTCAAAAAAGCTCGGTGTGCTCAACAGATCGAGACAGTATTTCACACCGGCCCACCGCCTACAGATTTATAAGGCGCAGCCCACACATGGAATATTGTTCTCATCTATAGGCAGGGGCACCCCAGTACCAGCTTCTCCCTCTGGACCGCATCCAACGAAGACTGACTCGAATTGTCGACTGCCAGCGTATTTCGGATCGGCTTGACTCCTTGGCGCTGCGTACAGATGTGGCCTCGTTCTGCATTTCGCATATATAACGGGGAGTTTTTGGATTAATCCCTGCCGCTTCTTTTCGCCATTACCCTATTATATATTTATTATAGATTTTCTTCACCACTTAAATGAGTGGCAGTCATTAACTATGCGTTTCTCCAGAAACATCCATGCCTCGCTCAACTAAACTGTGGAATGAACTGTCGCCTGCGATATTTCGGGACCGATACGACCTTCAAACCTTCAAGAAAAGAGCGTATTACTCCCATCTTAAAAGCCGGCAACGCATTTACAACTAGTCTGGTGTCGCGGGTGTCCATGGGCGACGGCAATCGCTTATCATCACCGCCTGTTCGTTTGCCTCCTATACCATTAAAAAAAATTGTTTGGTATACGAAATCTTAATTCGACGAGTAGAAAAAGTAAAATAAAAGTCTTTTGGTAGGTAACTAGCAACGATTATGCATTTGAATTCAGTACCCCTAGTGTAAATAAATTCGATTTTGAAACGTGACGTACGCGTTTGCGTTTAGTCTCATTTTGTATGGGTTTTTGAACAGCGCGCCAAGCGGGACGTTTTGGAAAGTCAAAAATCTCATACAAAATGACACTTAACGCAAACGCGTACGTCACGTTTCGCTGTCGAAATTAGTTACACTAGGGGTACAGAAATATCGCCCTGCTAAAGGAAAAAGTAGGTGCAGCCGAGACGAGTAGGCGGGCAGCCATTACGGGTAGTGAAATTGTAATCTAGCTGAACGTATAAAAAATATAATTATGTATTATCAGAAATCTACCTCGAGCGTTTACATTTCCCACCTCAGATAGACCGTATCTCTTTACAGTCGACTGAAAAACTCTCTATTATATCATATCACGATACTATAAAATACTATTGACAGTTACTTATATTGTAAACGTATTGCAGATCGTTGTTGGGCAAAGAACAGTGGGCAGAATACGTAATCCACTGGGACCACGTGACGGGCTGGCTGCTCATGACACGCTCCTCATACTCGAACTGGAGGTCTGATAAGCTGTTTCACTTAAACGTGTACGATGCCGATCCCTTCCCCATCAAGTATATCGCTGTCGGTGGGAAAAATAACAACCCTGGGGAGTGGATCATTAAAGGTTTGTACTGCCTTGGAACGCTCAACGCTGACGACGACCGCTATACTGCTTTAACCAATAAATATTATAGGACATTATTATAAATATTATAGGACATTATTACACAAATTGACTAAGTCCCACAGTAAGCTCAATAAGGCTTGTGTTGAGGGTACTTAGATAACGATATATATAATATATAAATATTTATAAATACATAGAAAACACCCATGACTCAGGAACAAATATCCATGCTCATCACACGAATAAATGCCCTTACCAGGATTTGAACCCGGGACCATCAGCTTCGTAGGCAGGGTCACTACCCACTAGGCCAACCGGTCGCCAATGTAAAAATAGAAATAGAAATAAAAGTTATTTATTAACAGACCACAGGTAAAAATATAAAAGATGTGGTAATAAGTCCTTGTCCGCAGTCTACCACAGGGGTCTCCAAATTTTTTTACCTCAGAGCCATATTGCACCCTTGAAACTTTCGCGCGGGCCACTATCGGTTTTTGGGCCGGGGAGGGGGCGGTCTACTTGTTGCTGAACCCCTGGATCCTGGAATCAGTTTGACGACCTCCCGTGAGCTGTCGCGTTGAGTGTCCGCGGGCCGGGGTTTGGAGATCTCTACTCTACCACATTTATGGTGTTCAACATTCAATGTCATGCACAACATGCAGTCAAGTTATTTACATACAACATATAACCCTGTATTTTATATAATAAGGTTTCCAATTTTATGTTGTTACGCTACATCTATATTTGTCAAGTTAATCATTATTATTATGTCAGTCTTAGCCGGCCAATGAAGGCAAGCCTGACCGACTCTCGGGGGGATGGGACCCAAGGGACGTCACTTCCCATTCAGCTCGCCACAAGCTGCCCTGGGGGCTTATTATTATGATCTCCGTGGATTTCACGGGCCTATAAATCCCGGTCTTTTGATAGGCTTGCGTGGGGATATAGATCCAATACGTAGATGCCCCTTGGAGAGATTTAATGTCATGTTATATTCTCTTTATTAATTCAATATCTTAGGTTAGGATTTTTTATAATATGGATATAAAAGTAAAATATAAAAACACTTACAAAACAATACAAAAGATATAAACACATTATAAAAAACCTAACCTAGGGTGCCGCCAGCAGCGGGGCAGGGCCCAAGCTGCCGGTGGTCAGGGCCGCAGAGAGAGGAACCGACGTACTATACGCGCCGTGTCCAAAATTACTGCCTTCTGCATCTGACCCTTGATCCAGCCATGTTATATTATTATTATGACATTAATATTTTATAATTTGCCTATGTTATTTATAAAGTAAAGTGGTGAATACAACATGTATGGCGACCTATCTGGCCTAGTGGGTAGTGACCCTGCCTATGAAGCCGATGGTCCCGGGTTTGAATTCGTGGCATTTGTTTGTGTGATGAGCACGCGTAGTTAATGATTCATGAGTGTTTTCTATGTTTATAAGTATGTATTTATCTATGTGTCCAAAAGTAGCCGAAATAACCTCACGTGATTTGTGCACAAGCCCAATGATATGAAAGCTTGTTTTATACTGATCAAAACGTAATAATCCCACAATAGGCGATTAAAGCCTTAATTTATTTAAAAAAAAAAATATATATAAGTGTTTTTTTTTCTTAGTGCTTCTCGCGGCGTAGTTTTTGCCATGGTGATGGGGCGTAGCGTTAAAAATAAAGTATAATAACTTATATTTTATGACAATAACTATTTTTTCTTTGCAGACTTACCTACAGGTCAGTAAATTGATGCAATATAATATATTATGCTCATTTTATATCAATTACAGTCACGGACTTAAATTGTTGAGCCATTTAGGGTTCACTTTACATTGGACATTTCATACCATTAGTATTGATAAACAAATTGGATTGAACTCTAAATGATCCAACCATTAAAGTGACTGTTTACTACCCGCTTTCTGCATCATCTTTGACATACGTTTAGAATGAAACGTTAAGAATGTTAAGATACGACGAACGCACGTTCAATTTAACTTTAATACGACAAATAAAAGCTTACCTCTATATAATAATTTTTCAAAATACTCAAGTACCTACTTTTTTGGGACGCATTAGACATACGAGTAAGTGTTATGTCTGAAAACCATGTGATGATGTTTATGTCGATTATATTCATATTCATATTCATATTCATATTTATTATTAATAATGTACACATACATTACATGTCAAAATTACAATTTAGTTAATACCAACATCTAGATAATAATATAAAAATATTCACATAATGCGTTCAATAAAGTAACAAATTATTAAAAATTATAATATTTTATCATATTCTACATTTGCAATATTTCATCTATGTCATAAAAGGCGTTGTCAATTAGCCATTTTTTTAATTTATTATAAAATGAATTATCGTTTGATATTGTGGCAATTTGTTCAGGAATGGCATTATAGATTTTTGGGCCCATAGCATAGGTCGTTTTGGTAGATTTAGTTAGTCTGAATCTGGATGTTTCGAGTATACCTCTGTTCCTATTCCTTAAACATCTTAGGTTACCCGTCCTATGAGGAAATGTGTCAAAGTTGGATCGTACGAACTTTATGATGTTGAAAATGTACTGCGATGGTAATGTCATTATTCGTAATGATATAAATAGTTGTCGAGCTTACGGTAATTATACGGTAAGTAGAAAGGAATTCCCGGTCCCCATGCAGCGGCTGCTGCCCTCTACCACTTCGCTATTCATGGACGATCTCCTATAACAATATCAAAAGTGTAGTATGTAGGATTCCCGTCTAAATCATATATCAGAATCAGATTTTTATTTGCTAAAACATGGTACAAAGGTCATACATATAAAAAAGGAACTACATGTTTCGTCACAAAGACATGCAAATATTTAAGAATGTCATGTGTATCGCATGCATAAATTACTTATACCTGCTCTATTACAAATGTATGTCATTGAGATATTCATGCCTTAGATGCTAAAAATGTATACAATGCAGTTTTAAACTCTTTAATGTTTCAAGTAACCCTAGACCACAATACAAAAATATTCTAAATCAACCGCGCTGCATGACTGACATTTACAGAAGGAACGCTTACAATGCGAGTATTGTAATATACAATAAATTACCAGTACAAATAAAAGCACTCGATGGCAAGGAATTTACTAAAAAACTGAGATATTGGCTCACTGATCGCTGTTTTTATAATGTAAATGATTTTATGAACCATACGGAGTGATGATATTACAACAATTTCTTAAATTATTTACTGTCTTCTAATTGTATTCTGATTCCAACTGATTCTTACTCTCTATATTACTGCCTCTTTTTAGGGTTCCGTATTTTTTACTGATGTTATGTTACTCTAATGTTATCTTGAGAATTTAAATTCTAATGAATACCCTTTGTATTTGCATACTGTTTAAAACAGTTGGAAAAGGTGAAACGTATTTCTTTTACACTAACACATGTAATCTTTACCCTTTTTCTGCAAATAAATTATTGTTTGTTTGTTTGTTTGTTCTAGGATGCTTTAAGTGGTAATTTATTAAATATTCGTGGGGCCATACCGATTTTGTTTTTAGACACAAAGGCGGTTCTAGATGACTTTATAATTAATTTTTTCCCTGATGTCGCAGACTATTGAATTTTGTAAATTCGTTCATATTACATTTAACATAGGTTGCTATTTCATACACATATAAACAAGGAACTGTCAGTATTTTTAATTCTCTAAAATGAGATATTTGAGTCACAAATGTGACATGTCATTGTTAATGACTGATCATGTCCGCTATAGTTTTCATTTAATGTCTTTTTTAAGCTCTACTTCCAAGATTTTTTTCATATTTTTTGTACCTATGGTTCAAAAGTTAGAGGGGGGGGGGGGACACATTTTTTTTTCTTTCGGAGCGATTATCTCCGAATATATTCACTTTATCAAAAAATTATTCTTGAAAACCCCTATTAGTTTTGAAAGACCTTTCCAACGATACCCCACACTCTAGGGTTGAAGCGAAAAAAAATTTCACCCCCACTTTACGTGTAGGGGAGGTACCCTAAAAAAAAAATTTGATTTTATTGTACGACTTTGTCGGCTTTATTGATTTCCATGCCAAATTTCAGCTTTCTAGCACTAACGACCACGGAGCAAAGCCTCGGACAGACAGACAGACAGACAGACATGGCGAAACTATAAGGGTTCCGTTTTATGCCATTTGGCTACGGAACCCTAAAAAAGGATAGTATTTTATTTCATCATTATTGAAGTCGGTTTTCTTTTTTTTGTAAAACAAAATTATTTCGGAAATAACGATGTATAAATTCTGAAACGTTATTCGACTAAACATTCTTTAAACGAAAAGATTACTCTGCCAAATGAAAATGGTCCAATAATGGTTCTGACAATTTACACAGAAGCGAACTGTACCCCTAGTGTAAATAAATTCGATTTCGAAACGTGACGAACGCGTTTGCGTTAAGTCTCATTTTGTATAGGATTTTGAGTTTCCAAAACGTCCCGCTTGGCGCGCTCTTTCTAAATCCAATACAAAATGAGACTAAACGCAAACGCGTACGTCACGTTTCGAAATCGAATTTATTTACACTAGGGGTACTGAACTGTATGTGAACCAAGAGTTTTCGTAATGTTAATCGACCAAATGCTACATCTACAAATGAATCACTCTGCGAAACGTTGTTCGGCGAATCGTTTTCTGCAAATCGATAATGAGATAATCTGCGAATTAATTTTCGGAGAATCATTAGGTACCCATATTCTTAAACTATTGAGCTGATCTGAGGTGGCGAAAGGAATTCTGCGATAAACCAGTGCAACTTAATTGTATTTGGGTGTGATTTGTTTGTTGTGGTTTGACAATGAACTTATTTTTAATTAGGTTTCGTCGTGAACGAACTGTCTGCTTGCAAAGACTCCAGACCAGGCATGGCACGGCCAGTGGTGACCAACCCCACTGACGTGCCTTTCATCTTGTCGCGCCACTCGCCGGCTAACATTGGCTTCTTCTCGAGGGTCAACTACGCGGGCGTGCAGCAGGGGAACGCGACACACCTCGGGAATGTCTCGTTTCTTACCAGGGAAGAATACTGAAATCTATGACTTTTACACTGAAAGCAATAAAAACTGTTAACTTTTTTTTTTTTTATTGACAATAACAATATACATAATGGATATATACAGATGATTACTATAGCTAGCTTATATCTAAAATAGGCCTGTTGACGCTAGAAACTCATACGTACCTGTGTGGGATGATGTTCCAGTTACTTTTCTAAGAACTTTCCTAAAACGTTTTACATACCTAAAATCTGCCATAAATAATAATAGTTTATAAATACATAAATAAATACACATATATATGATGTAAAATATAATATAAATATCCTAATGTTACTTACCTGTAACGCCATCTGTGTACCTAGTTAAGTAAACAGTTTTTTATAATAAAGCGTAATGTGAAGGAAGTGGTATGCATGTGTGCATCGGTTGACCTCTAGTCGCCATTGCACCTTGTCAAAGCGCACACGTATACCGTTCGCTCGCATTTATGGCAATTTTCGACTCAAAACCGTCTTCTCACTCCCGCACCATACCTACAATCGACAAAGTGGTCCTTCGAACCGGATCACGGGAACAAAACCTGTAAGCAGGACTAGTTGTACGATGCGCAGTACAACGCCGCGCAGTGTTATTCAAACGCGACGCATGAAGAATGAAGCATCGTCCAATCTAGTGGAGAATGATGGAGAACCGTCAGCTCAGCAACCCCAGCCTATGCCTGAGCAACAATCTAAAAATAATGTGGAAACCAAGAACGACCTTGTGGAGCCGCACCCTCCGCGCAGTAATAAATCAGTATCCTCGTCGGTTTTTATGGCAAAAAAAATGCAGTTAGAACTTGAGGCTGCAAAGTGTAAGGCTAGAATCGACAAAGAATTAATCGATAAAAAATTAGCTTTGGAGATCGCAGCTCTGGAAGTGCAATCAAATAAAAGTGACAGATCTCATCGTTCTGCTAGCTCCAGTTATAAAAAGGTTGAAGAATGGCTCATGCGCAGTAATCAAATTACAGAAAAAGAACCACGTCAAGAAGTTCAACAACCCGAAACGACCAGCGGCGTTAACGGCGAGCCGACCGCCGTCCCCGCCGATAAGCCGGGCGCGCCGTGCGCCGACTACCCGGCCGCCGCTGCCGCTCTCGCTGATGAGCCCGTCGCTTTTCGCACCGATGAACTAGACGCTGTTCACGCCAAGTTGATCGCCCTTCACGCCGATAAATTGACCGCCGACCGCACCGACAAGCCACCGACTAAGCCGGCTCCGCAACCCACCGCTCAGCCAACTCCGCAACCCTCCACTCAACCAACTCCGCAGCCAGCAGCTCTGACAGCATCCCAGCAGTCTGCGCGTGATTTGAGCGATATCGAAAAATTTGCTAACGCGCTGCAAAGTGCCATTAGTGCCTCAACTTCGAAAACCCAAAGCCCAGAACTAATAGCCAGATTGGTGACATCTAAGGACTTGCCGTTGTACTTCGGAGACCCCATGGAATGGCTGCAATTCAAAGATGCTTATGAAGAGACAACATTGCGCTGCAAATTCAGTGACTCAGAAAACGTAGGCCGATTGCGCAAATGTTTACGTGGCGATGCTAAAGAGGCAGTTGTATCGATGCTCAGCGGCAAAACTGATCCAAAGATTATTATGCAGACCCTCGGACTTCGTTTTGGTCACCCAGAAGTGATTATTAACAAAATAGTCAACCAAATCAAGAAACTGCAACCGCTGTCTCAAGCTTACCACAATGATATTGTTGTTTTTGCTACAAAGATAAAAAACTTTGCCGTAACCGCCCGCTCCATTGATCAAGCTGATTATTTACGGAGCCCGGAGCTAATAAACACCGTGCTGTCTAAGTGTCCAAGTGTTCTTATAAATCGGTGGGGTGACTACGCATATGAACATTTATGTGAAAGTAATAGGTCAAAGTTCGAACATTTATCGGATTTTTTAGAACGAGAGGCTATAAAGGCAGCCTCAGCAGGAGTGTCTCACATTTACAGTCAAGCTGAGAAGAATAGAAAACAGCATGAAGAGCGACGAGGTAGCCAACACCCTATTCTACTAATGACTGACACAGAGAAATGCAACTTCTGCAAAGTATCTAGCCACCCACTGCCAGACTGTCCACGGTTCAAGCGAGCGATGCAGCGCGATCGCTGGCGTTATGTACGCTTTAGCAAATTATGTTTTAAGTGCTTAATATCACAGCATGATAAGCAGACCTGCCCCGCCGCGGCCTGTAACGTGGATGACTGCGGCCAGGATCATCATAAATTACTACATTGGATTCCAAAGAAGAACAATGGTTTAAGTGAGAACTGTGTTAACTTTATTGACAATGAATTCTCCGTACAATCGAATGAAAGTGAGACCGCGGACTTAAGTACCTATGTAAATAACATAAACATTCATAACAAGAAAGTGCTATTGAAAGTAGTATCATTAGTGGTGCACGGACCTAATGGGAGCAAACGAGCCTGCGCGTTACTCGATGACGCGGCATCGGTGTCTCTGTTATCAGCTGATCTCGCCGAAACATTAGGCTTGCGTGGCCACAGTAAAACGTTACAAGTTCGAGGCGCTTGGAAAAATACAGATTTACAGTGCAAAAGTGAGATAGTAAACTTAACCATTACAAACAACACCGGTGAATCTTTCCATTTGAACGCGCGTAAAATGAGTGATCTTAATTTGCCAGTACAAAAACTATCTAGTGTTAAATTTGAGAGCTACGAACATTTAAAAGACTTTAAGCAACATGTATTTCACTACGACGTTAAACCACAATTGTTAATTGGTCAGGACCATTATCATTTGCTCGAACCTCTTACAATAATACGGGGCAGCAAAAATAAGCCTTATCTCACACGCACACCGCTCGGCTGGTGTGTTCATGGTAACATATGCGCCGCGCTCGGCGGCCGGCTACGAAATGACGCAGCACTTTTGTCAACGCGAGCGCAGCCACCGCATCACCCGGCGTCTGCGCCCCCCGCCCCCGTGGCCCCCGCTGACTTATCGCCCTTGTCTTATCAGGTATTAACGCGGTGCGTAGATAGTGCATATTATTTACAAAATAAAGGCTACAATAACTACACTTCCGATCCGGAAACGATTGCACTTATTCATAATATGGATAGTTGGGAATCACAAGAAGAAAATGAAGACCTATTTGGGCCAATGGAAGTTACCGTTGAGAGACGCAGGGAGAAGAGGTACGCCGTATTATTTACTTGTTTAACAGTGAGGGCAGTACATATTGAAATAGTCTGTTCACTCACCTCAGATTCTCTCATAATGGCTCTGCGTCGTATGGCAGCCAGAAGAGGTTGGCCGTGTTGCCTTTACTCCGACAACGCCACTAATCTTCGAGGGGCCGACATTGAATTAAAACGAGCCATTCAAGACATTGACACCGAGGCACTGAAGAAAGTAGGAGCGGCACACGAGATAAACTGGACGTTTATCCCTCCTCTCAGTCCCCACTGGGGAGGCGCCTGGGAGCGACTAATCGGAGCTACAAAGAGATCTCTTAAGGTAATCCTTAAAGAGCGCGCGCCCCGCGACGAGACCCTCGCCACTGTAATGGCCGAGGTGGAGGGGATAATGGACAGTCGCCCTTTGACCCATGTTGCCGTCGAGCCGAGGAGTCAAGAAGTTATTACCCCAAATCACTTCCTGATTGGCTCATCTTCATTGCTTCCGGTACCAGGAGCATTCAACGACTCAGAGTTCTTCCTGTGCAAACAATGGCGCATAGCGCAACGCCTTGCTGATATGTTTTGGAAGAGATGGGTCAAAGAAGTACTACCCGAAATGATACCACGAACCAAGTGGAACCAAGAGGTGAGGCCGCTACAAGTGGGAGACATAGTGTTCATAGTTGATCTCGACGGTCCCAGAAACGTATGGCCACGAGGCGTAATAGAAGAGACATTCGCAGGCAAAGACGGCCGAGTAAGGGTAGTTACAGTGAGGACAAAATCTGCAACACTGAAGCGCCCTGCCACACGCGTTGTACGGGTTCCCATGGGAGATGAGTGCAGCTAGGGCTGCACTAGGGGGGAGGATGTTGACGCTAGAAACTCATACGTACCTGTGTGGGATGATGTTCCAGTTACTTTTCTAAGAACTTTCCTAAAACGTTTTACATACCTAAAATCTGCCATAAATAATAATAGTTTATAAATACATAAATAAATACACATATATATGATGTAAAATATAATATAAATATCCTAATGTTACTTACCTGTAACGCCATCTGTGTACCTAGTTAAGTAAACAGTTTTTTATAATAAAGCGTAATGTGAAGGAAGTGGTATGCATGTGTGCATCGGTTGACCTCTAGTCGCCATTGCACCTTGTCAAAGCGCACACGTATACCGTTCGCTCGCATTTATGGCAATTTTCGACTCAAAACCGTCTTCTCACTCCCGCACCATACCTACAATCGACAAGGCCCTTGAGGCATTGTACCAAGGATGCTGGCGGCATTTCCTCGTTGTATCGCAATACTGTAACTGTTAACTTAGTATGAATTTCCATATAAAAAAGGTACAATACACATGTACCATTTTTCATGTGAAAATTCTTACAAAGTAAAAGATTTTCATTGTTTTCAGAGTAAAAAAAATCTTCATTACTAATAAATAAAGACATTTTTGAGTGGCATTTGGTTTTTGGTCATGGATATTAACAATGTCCGTACGATAAAACACGAACTCATGGGATTTGTGTCACAAAACAGCACTACAAACTTATAAATATGTGCAATAATTATTTCTCAAAGTCGTGGTCGAGCCAGAATCCATGACGCCATGATCAAGTTAAAAGTACTCAAAATAAGCCATATTCTAAAAGCTACAGTCATGCATTTGCATTATAATATATACTCTGTATGTTTTTTTATTTATTGATATTTAGGACAACAACAGCCGTAAATAAAAGTTTTACATATGAGTCATTAGATAACAGATGGCCAATGACAGTTATCCACTAATTACATTTTACTTAGAATAACTTAAGTCGTATCTAGGTATTATCATGATAAACAGTTTAAATAAGACAGTGTGCTCATCACAAAATGCTCATCATTAAGTATGAGTTTATGATTCTATACAAATACATAAATTTTAGCCAAGATGGATACCTACGTCAATAAGTTCGTAGACGTAAAGATCTGATATAACGTTATTATACGTATGTACAAATCAGTACAAATATTGTTAATTTTATTTATGTGCATATGCATCAATAAATCTGCAGTTCATAGTTTATTTTGGTATGTCAATACTACACAATTGTATGACTTTACGCCAGTTGATTAGAAATATTAAACGTAAATTAAAAAGAAAAGGCATGTTAATACTCATAGAAGTAAAGTAAATTTAATGCATAAATATACATAATTGTGTGTGTCCGATGGACAGGCCAAATAGACTGGTGAATAATTGTAATTTTAAAATCTTAATTTTAATTTTATTTGTATATTTCTGAAAGTGTCTTGTCGATATTGTTCATATATTTATTCTTATATAATATATTTCTCGGATCTCCAAGAAAGGGATCCGCAGAATAGAATAAAATAAGCGGCCAAGTGCGAGTCGGACTCGCCCATGAAGGGTTCCGAACCATTTATGACGTATTAAAAAAAAACTTACTTACTAGATCTCGTTCAAACCAATTTTCGGTGGAAGTTTGCATGGTAATGTACATCATATATTTTTAGGTTTATCATTCTCTTATTTTAGAAGTTACAGGGGGGGGGGGGGGACACATTTTATCCCTTTGGAAGTGTCTCTCGTGCAAACTATTCACTTTAGGAAAAAATGATATTAGAAACCTCAATATCATTTTTGAAGACCTATCCATAGATACCCCACACGTATGGGTTCGATGAAAAAAATTTTTTTTTTAATTTTATGACGTATTAAAAAAACTACTTACTAGATCGCGTTCAAACCAATTTTCCGTGGAAGTTTGCATGGTAATGTACATCATATATTTTTTTAGGTTTATCATTCTCTTATTTTAGAAGTTACAGGGGGGGGGGGGGACACATTTTACCCCTTTGGAAGTGTCTCTCGCGCAAACTATTCACTTTAGGAAAAAATGATATTAGAAACCTCAATATCATTTTTGAAGACCTATCCATACCCCACACGTACGGGTTTGATGAAAAAAAATTCTTTTCTAATTTTATGACGTATTAAAAAAAAACTACTTACTAGATCTCGTTCAAACCAATTTTCGGTGGAACTTTGCATGGTAATGTACATCATATATTTTTTTTAGGTTTATCATTCTCTTATTTTAGAAGTTACAGGGGGGGGACACATACTTTGGAAGTGTCTCTCGCGCAAACTAATGCATTACGTTAATTTTAATTGAAATACTAAATGTAACATTATATTGTATAGTTGTTTGTTATCCCTAAAATGAATAAAAAAAAAATAATAATAATAATAATATATGTGGACCGCGAAGTACCGTACTACAAGTACTCACCTGCACCAGTTCTCGAAAATAGTCGTGCCACGCTCTATTGGGATCGATCTATTATCACTGACAGGACTATTGTAGCCAATAAGCCTGACATCGTGATAATAGATCGATCGCAACGCCGGGCCGTGCTCGTCGATATCACCATCCCCCATGATGAGAATCTCGTGAAAGCCGAGAAGGACAAGTCCAGCAAATACCTAGACTTGGCTCATGAGATAACCGCCATGTGGAATGTTGATTCGACGATCATTGTCCCAATAGTCGTTTCAGCGAACGGTCTCATAGCGAAGAGTCTCGACCAACACCTTGAGAGACTCGCTAGGTGGTTGGATCAAGGGTCAGATGCAGAAGGCGGTGATCTTGGACACGGCGCGGATAGTGCGGCGGTTCCTCTCTCTGCAGCCCTGACCACCGGCAGCTTGGGCCCTGCCCCGCTGCTGGCGGCACACTAGGTTAAGTTTTTTACAATGTGTTTATATGTGTTTTGTATAGTATTTTTTGATGTATTTTTATATTTTACTTTTATATCCATATTGTAAAAAACATAACCTAAGAAGGAAGAGAAATAAAGGATAATAATAAAAAATAACATAAAATAAAATAAAATAAAATAAAATATCACCATGCACTTAGAATTACTATGCAATGCATACGGAGGGTGCTTATTTAGTCACCTGTAATAATTTACGTGGTGAATATATAGGTCATACTTAAATATATTATTATTATATGTGAAATGGGTTTACCTGAAAACGTTAATACTTATAAAATGTAATTTTTACTAATGTAATTACTTTTAAATAAAACTAATGTTTTTTTTTGCTACTTGACATGTAAAATATTATTTTTTACCAATAAATGCTATCTATCTATACTGAGCAACTTTTACTATGGGACCATGGGAAATGTCAAGGGCAGACGTCAGACACCAGACAACCAAAATGTATGAAACACACTTTTTTTGGCTATTTCGGGGTTGGTCCCATAATAAAAGTTGCTCAGTATGACCTATATATAAATATATTTTCAACCCGTAAATTATTGCAGGTGACTAAATAAACATCTTTTAAAGGTTGTCTGGAAGAGATCGCTTTTTAGCGATAAGACCGCCTGTTGCCTGCCTCTAAATTTAATCAATGGTTTATTTTTCTTGTATATTTTTACTGAGGTGTGCACATTAAAGAGTATTCTATCTATCTATCCTTTATCTGATATCTGCCTACGTACATACAATTACGGTCCGATCGAAATACAGGATATTAATGTAAACAATCTAATAATATTTCGGAGAAACTCTTGTGTACCGTGCACAATGATAATTAAAAATATATTAACACGACTAAAGGTGCGACCAGACCGCAGCTTAAAAAACGGTACACAAGGATACGGAATCGCAGTGACGCGTCGTATGCGTACCGTTTTTGACGCATGCTCCCCACACCGCTGCTTAAAAAACGGTGACGGTACGGAATCGCAGTGACGTGCTTCACGCGAATCTTTTTTGTTCGCAAATCTTTGCGTCTTTTACGTCACCGGTGTGGTGTCTGCCATAAGATCTCCGTGTAATATTTTTTGCGATTTTTACGCAGATCAATTTACGGTGCGTCAGCGTATTTTAAGCAGCGGTGTGGGGAGCATGCGTCAAAAACGGTACGCATACGACGCGTCACTGCGATTCCGTATCGTGACCGTTTTTTAAGCTGCGGTCTGGTCGCACCTTTAGTGTCTTAGATGCGTGTAAAATGTGGTAATATTTTTGTGACGCAGACTTGTAAAGATGTTTGTGAACTCGGCATTACCATCGTCCACACTGGCCACACTTTGACAATTCCGAAACCTTGAAGACATTAAGGTCAGATTAAGGTTGGCCGACGATCAGAGGGACGCATAGATATAGAGGCCTACCGCGAACACCGAAGTTCGCAAATAGTGGGCCTCTTCCTCTGTCACTCTAACTACGCCTTAATTGGAGTAAAAAAGACAAATGCCCACAATTTGCGAACCTTGGTGTTCGTGGTAGGCCCAGTCCCCATGATGTTACGAAAGCGTCTTTCGTACGCCCTTGAATTTCACGTGATTCTAATTGTTTTCCGACGACGGAATACTGGGAAATAATTAGAATTAGTGTTATTTTTATAACTCAGACGAATAAAAACAAACGCTTCTTGTTGCCTTCTCAATTACTAGTATAGGTATCAGTCACTCTGTTTATTTAGTGATAAAACATTCCGTCCGAAGATTTCCAAGAAACGCGAATCGGTATTGTGCCCGAGAGTATCGCATCTCACATCATTGATTTTTTTTCTAAATACCTGCTTACGCTTGACCAGTTATTATTAAAAAAATGGTTTTGGTTTTGTCACAATGAGTTTAATAGGTCGCGAAAAATTTCTTGTTATTTATTATTGCAAATAAAATACAATAATATTATTTATATATACAAAATATCTAAAATAAATGAAGAAAGGTGGGCAGATCTACCGTTATTTTTATTACTAAAAGAAACTAGTTATTAGGTATAGTGAAGTCTATCTTCAAATATTTTGCAAGAACAGATCGACGTGGTGGAAATAGACGGTGTATAATTTACTTAGTTTTAAAACGAATACGGGACTTAATCGCGTCTACCTGTGACCACGAGCGTAACGTCACGTTCGAAACGTCAGGCCATATAATAAACGTAAGTTTACGCGATTAAGTCCCGTATTCGTTTTAAAACTATAAACGAAAATCGTGTTGGTTTAAATCAATATATAATTTACTTCTCTGTACTACTACTCAGCTTGTGACTGGGGACGAGATTGGAAAAAATGATGATCCAATCAATTTACTAGTTATCTATATTATTAATTCGAAAATAAAGACGCGAACTCCAGGACTCGGGTATAAAAACAGGAGGCATCCCAACTTTATTCAGTAGTCCTGATGTGTACGTTTTGAGTTTAAATTTCAGTTGTGAATAGAGTTGAATATTATAATTGGCATTTATGGTTGCATATGCGATAAAGGGTTAAGTACCACCACATCGGGTATATTACATATGTTACATCACACTAATCTAAAAGTACACCCGATACAATACGACAATTATGGAGAATTTATGTGGTACGTGCCTACTTATTTTTCATATCTATCACCTCACTTTAGTCTCCCATCCATCATTAGTACTGACGTATTGATAAATTGTGCAATCCTCCCCTATTCGGAGAATCACAGCTGCCGCGTCACACGACCCACGTCAACCAACAAAATGTTGAACAAAACAGTATGTATCATTGCATAGGGCTAAGATGGTCGCCTCTTTATCATTTGTCTCCATGCCTGTCACGTTGTAACAAGTACGTATGTGCGAAAGTGACGGGGATAGTGACAAGCGATAAAAATGTAACCATGCTGCCACCGCTGGCTCTATAAGATATGTCTAAATTAAAAGTGAGTTTACTACCCCAGCCCTCTAAAAACTTAATGTTATACAAAATTATGTGTGTAGAGGAATCACGGTGGTTGCATAAGGGGAAGGACCACCGTTTTGCCGCTTCCTGCGCGCTTCCATAGAACTGAACACCACACTTTGAACAAGTCATTTCATAAAAAAACGCTGGGCAGCCAGCCTTAGGAAGCAGCTATTTGCGGCGGTTGGCGTTGTAAGTTTTGGGGCTATGGGGGCCAAGTGCGTCAGTTGTTTAGAGACAAAATTTAAAAAAAATCTGCAAGTAGGTCTCATGGATTCTCTTGTCAATACAACATTTACAGTAACATCATATAGTTAGTGAGTAGTGTCACTTATAAATACAACAGCCAATACACTACCACCACCACCAGAGGGTTGGCAGTGGCCAGCCCTCAACAAATTATACATCTAAACCCTCCTCAAGAATCACTCTATTGATATGTGAAATCCGCATGAAAATCCATCAAGTCGTTTTTGGGTTTATTGCGAACATACATCGATACAGATAAACAGACGCGCGGCTTTGTTTTATAAGGTGTAGTGAAAAGTGACGAAAATTGGGTATATTATATGTCGCTGTACAGCCACGTACATTACGCGGTAACTCTGGTTGTCAAAAGTTAATGGCTGAGATACACGTCATACTCGTGAACGGGTGCTGTTTGTGGAGACCGGTCTGTTTAAGCTTACACGGGGTACAGGTTATGTTAAAGTATGTAACTTTACTTTTGAGTGACATTAACGTGAGACACTTCATTCGGTTCTTGTCTGTTTTAATTTTTTAGTCTTTTAATTATTTATATAAGAATTCAAGCCTTGGCGACCCTCTACATCTCTAAGGATAATTTAATATATATTTTTATATTTTATCTCTGACACGTAGAGACTTATACATCTCTAAAGAATTTTAGTATTTTATGGTTTTATTTTTTTATCATAGTATTTTTTTTGTGTAATTTGACATTTAGAGACAGTATACATCTCTAATAAAGTATTTATTATTTCATAGATTCGATATTTGTAATTGTTTTTTTTTTAATTTATTGTTTGTAAAAATGGACATGTAAAAGTGCCCCTGTGGCCTATTTGCTGAATAAATGTTTGATATTTGATATTTGATATAACATTTGACAATTCAGTCACCACAGAACATATGACGTCTTCTAGCTCAGCTGTCGAAGGCTGTTAAGATGCTAGCGGTTTAATAACGAGTGCCCTCTCTGCGGCTGCGCTGCGCTGCGCTTTTTGTCACAAACCGCTGCGTACGCGCATACTACGCGCTCACGCATTCAACGCTAAACGGCCAGGGGCGCGCAACTGGTTACACATTATTATTCGTCTATTTATTCTATTTTATATATTGTAAGCGGGTCATGGACAACTTTGGCATACGGACCGACGGTTGGGAGAAACGCGCCGAAATGAGTCGGAACATTAAATCACGACTATGACTGGCTGGAGAACCTTAAACAGAAAAGTCTTACGTCTCACGTAGAGGTCCTTTTGACACTTTAATGAAATGTAAGGGGAACACCGAGCGGATGTTGCCCTTGCCCGTGTCATGGGAAGCACGCAGAGGCAGCACCCACCAGGGTGTAAGGACTATTTGAGAGTTGATGGAATTTAAAATGAACCGGGCTATTGGGTGAAAGCGATGGACTAAATACTTGGCTATGGGATACAAATTAAAAAACCGGACGCCTGTCTAATAAAACGGTATTCAATTTTATTTCCACACGGTACGGTGACTCGCTCCCACAAGACGGGCCCCCATAAAAAGCGACACCTAGGATGGCCAAGGGTGCTCACACACTGTTGTGAGCGGCTCAGGGGTGTTGAGAGATGTACGCCGCTTTCTACCCAGTGGTTGCGAGCAGCTACTGTGCCAACTCGCGTCTTATGCAAGTTTTCACTTCCAACCCTGGAGCTTATAGCTCTAACGACTCCACTCTGGCCGGCCGGCTAAGGCAACCCAGAGGCAGAGAATCCTGTCCCACCGACCCTCCTTGCGGGTAACAGAACTCTCCAGGAGCACTCGGGTACGTGAGGTCGCTACTCCCCAACAGCTCGCCACAAGCTAGCTGCCCTGCGTTGACTGATTGCACTGGTAAAACCAGCAGGCGATGGGGTGGTCACATCCCTACGCCTATTTCTAGTTATAATTATTAAATGTGTAGATATAGTTTTTATGTCTGTTAGTATACGTGTGATGCGGCTCATGCCTGATTATTTAATTTCATTTCATTTAAAGGTTGACTACCCCTGTTTCTCAGGGCCGTTTCCGCCGTCCCTTCCCACGCCACTTCCAAATTACCGTCACTACGTCTCTGACATACAAACGTGGACAGGGGAGTCACTAGACCGAAAACACATACATACATAATCAGAAGTGTCATACTCATATATATTTAATTAGAAATGTTTGAGCGGTCAAGGAGTACAAATTCAAATAGTTAGACATTGCGACACACATTACCGATATAGGTACAATTTAATTTTCACCTGTACCCCTAGTGTAACTTTGATCGACATCATAACGTGACGAACGCGTTTGCGTTAAGTCTCATTTTGTATAGGATTTTGAGGTTCCAAAACGTCCCGCTTGGCGCGCTCTTTCGAAATCCAATACAAAATGAGACTAAACGCAAACGCGTACGTCACGTTTGGAAATCGAATTTATTTACACTAGAGGTACTGAGCATCTCGAACAAGTCTACTTTTGTCACTCCAGGAAGTGAGACATAGTATAACTTTTTTAATTTAGTGAAGGCCATGAATACAGGAATATTTCTATTTCGTCATAAAGATGATGCCTTTCATTCACGAATGTAAATAAATGTGGTTAACTTGATGTTGAATTTAAACCTTTAAGATGTTCTCACTACTGAGGTGAAAAGTTGTATGTGTCACACGAGAGCAAAGATATTTTACATCTCGTGTTTTGAGTCCCTCGCTACGCTCAAGATTCTAACTTAGAATAACTCGCTTCGACGATGACGACGACGACTCAAAATCAACACTCGCAAGAAAAACCAACTTTCCTCTCTTGTTGCACAAATAACTATTTCAAACCTGCTGGTACAGTCTCTTTATTCTTCAAAAACTGATGAGAAAGTTGCACTTTATCCACAAGAGTGGCAAAGTAATTTGATGCAAATTTTGAGTTGTTTCCTCATGTTGGCTGATGGAACTTTTAACTGATAATGTTGAATGATAAATATATAACAGCGGTTATTTAGATATGATTTGTTATGTTTAACAGTTAGTATTTTCCTTGCGTTCCTCAAAACTAGTGGTTTTTAGGGTTTCGTACCTCAAATGGAAAAAACGAAGCCCTTATGGGATCACTGTTGTCCGGCCGTATGTCTGTCTGTCAAGACCCTTTATCTCGGGAACGCGTGGAGGTATCGAGTTGAAATTACCAAACCATATACTTAGGTCTACAGCTCCTTGAAGCTGTGAAAAAATCATACTTCTAAGTTAACGTAAAAAATAGATATGGCCGTTTATACCACAAAACACGTATATTTTGATACTCAAGAGAATCAAAATTCATATGATACTTCACGTTGACCTAGAACTATGAAATTTGGCAAGTACTTAATATCTTACACTACAGATGCAGGGAAAAATATCGGGTTAAAGAATATTTTTTATTTTCTCAAAAAGAAATTTACATTTCACTTATATGAGAAACATTTTTCTATCAAATTTGATGAATAGGTACATAGAATTCATAATTATTATTTATACATTTCGTAGATAAAGTATTTAAGTTTTACAAATGTTTGGTTCAATATAGAACTATAAAGAAGAAAAAAAAGTTAAATTTGTATGGAACCCTCGGTGGGCGAGTCTGATTCGCACTTGTCCAATTTTTTTTGTAAGTGAACAATTGGACAATGGTACCTAAATAGGGATAGATATTTAGTGACTAGAAGAAACAGACATACATGACAGGAAGGCCACTAGACCGCGAACATATAAATATTTGTCTACTTGGAACTCAGACAATGACTGACAAGGCAAAAAATACACAATGCTCAATCTATCTGTGTATTTTATAGACGTTCCTTTTGTTATAAAACTTTATTTCATTAGTTATAATATAGTAATTATAAATACTTATGTACAGTTAGCACCAATACCAGTGGGGCGACACTCCTTTCGGTCATTCCCGGCTCTGTTCGGCTTAGCATAGCTCCGAGCAATTATTAGGGTTGGCACAACTTGACGTCCCTTGAGTGCAAGTCCACAGATAAGATAATGACTTGAATGTTGACAACCCTAAATAGCAGAAAGGGAAAGTGCTATATTAGAAAGAGACAGCATGATTCGTCCCTGAATCGCTGTCAAACTTCGGTTTTGAACGAAGTGTCATTTCTGTACGATAGTACTATTATATTATTTGTTCTGTGCCAATATTAGCGGAGGAGACTACGTGTGTGAAAAATAATCTACTAAAATAATAATGTAAATAACTATACTCTGGCAAACCAGCTAAGTAAATAGTAAAATCGCGCGATGACAATCTCACTGTACTGTACTTGTACTTGGCTTGCCAGTTGCCGATTCACACTATGTACCCACTTTTTTCTTACAAAAATAAATAATTTGTTTTGTTTACACCCAATATTGTCGGCGAAACAAAAGCTCACCGTCTCCGCTGGCTTGGCCACGTTTTGAGAATGGAGGAGGATCGCGGCGCTAAAAGGGCATACCTGGGACGCCCGGTAGGGCGGAGGCCTATCGGACGTCCCAGATATCGCTGGGGCGATGCTGTTGAAGCGGACTTGCGCGATCTCCAGGCCGGTAACTGGCTGGAGATGGCGCAGGATCGAGACAACTGGCGTGTACTCGTGTCGGAGGCCAAGACTCATTTTGGGTCGCTGCGCCATTAAGTAGTAGTAGTAGTTTTGTTTTATAATATATTTTATGCTATTCGTGCACTATGTAAATAATGTATATTATGATTGTTTGCATTTCTCTATGTAAGTGAATTGTAATATTCTCTTGGAGAAATTAATTCTTAAACCATAAACCATAAAATGCTGGAAATTTAAAATATTAAAGCGCGAAAGATCTATTTCCATGAAACTTAAAAAGCGCCTTTTCAACTGAAAAATTTGGCTCCCAAGATGTAAATTAAATTTTTAACCTCCTGGATCCCAGAAGCGTTGTTTTGTTTTTGAATTTGTTTTTGGAACCATGTCTTGTTTAGTGATTGTTAAAAATAATGTTTGAAATTTGTCCTTTATAAAGGCCTCTGGGATTCAGGAGGTTAAATTAAGACATGTTCATATGCTGCAAGAGAAAGTACGCCTTAAAAGTCAAAGAATTTAATTTCAGTACCATTTCGTACCTTGTCACAGTGACAAACAACATGAAAGTTGCTAGAGACCTCATACCATTGTCAGTGTGACAAGGTACGAAATGGTACGTACCTACCATTTGCACAAAATACTGTTACAAATATCAGCTCAAAGATATTTTATTATCAATGGTACGTAATAAGGTAAGTTGCAATGGCCAGCGTGTCCCTCAGGTGGATCAAGTGAAATACCTAGGTCTGATAATTGACTCTGGGCTTACGTGGAGTCCGCATATTGATCAGCTATGTGACCGCCTGTCATCCGCTTGCTTCGCCCTGGGCAGACTTCGCCCCAGTCTAAATATAAATAATGTTAAGAAAGCTTATTACGGCTACTTTCATTCAATACTAACATACGGTATTGACCTATGGGGCGACGCTGCGGACCGACTGAGGCCATTCAAACTCCAAAAACGAGCGATTCGGTGCATATCTGGGGTCCCATGGGACCATCCAGCACAGGAACTGTTTAAACAAACAGGAATTCTCACCCTACCGTGTTTATATATCTACGAAGTGGCAAAATACGTAAGACGTAACCTAACGCAATTTCCGACTCGCGGCAACGCACGCGGTGCGAGTTCCAGAAGGCAAAATGAACTTTATCCCCCTAAAACGCGACTTGCCAAGTCTAGAAAGTGTATGCACACGGTAGGGCCTAAAGTATATAATAAAATACTACTCGAGTTAAAACAAACTGCGAGCGACGAAAATTTCAATAAAAAACTTAAATCTAAATTGGTGTCTGATGCATACTATTCTGTCGATGCCTTTTTCGAGACCTAGCACTGTATCTGGTGAGTAAAACTATGTACATATGTGTATATATATACATACAAAACAACTGGTTCGTTAACTCAGCCTTGCCTCTCAACTATGAGCAATATTAAATAATAAGACTTAGCTATAAGCACAATGGTACCTGACATGTAAAATTTTATTTTATCAATAAAGTATTGAATTGAATTGAATTGAATAAGCCGTAATAGTCATGAAATTTCCACTAGGTAGAGTTGCATCATGTTCCGCGAAAGATAGTCATTATTTCGCAATATTTTTACGGCACAGAGTAACTACTCTGCTTCCTATTATCCTCGCTTCCTGGATTCGATGTCGACATGCCGTTTATTGCGTTTTACCAGAGACCAGCAAATAGAGAAGACCGACAACATCAATAGATGTAGATGTAGTGCAGGACGCCCAGCCGGCAGAGGGGCTGTCGATCACTTGTTGCAACATGAATGGATAGATAAATCTGTTTATTTTTGTTGACCGGTCTGGCCTAGTAGGTAGTGACCCTGCCTATGAAGCGGATGGTTTTGGGTTCGAATCCCGGCATTTATTTTGTGTGAAGAGAACAGATATTTGTTCCTGAGTCATGGATGTTTTCTATGTATTTAAGTATTACATAGAAAACATCCATGTGAATACCCACAACACAAGCCTTTTTGAACTTACCGTGGGACTTAGTCAATTTGTGTAAGAATGTCCCTATAATATTTAATGTCCCCTCACAATAAAATACAATGACACAGAATAATAATAGAACTAAAGAAAATCACATGTAAAAAAGAATTAAATAGAATACCGCGTTCCTCGTTACCTCATCAGTCATCATGTGCTCCATCTAGTGATCTCTTAGAGAAGGTTAAAAACGTTCGAATTTAAACTGACGTGAGTCATACTAAACATTAAGCTAATTTTAGGATTTACTAATAATAAGGTTTTGGCAAAAAAAATCACGATAATTTTTTTTTCTACATCAAATACACACACACTCACACGCAACATTTAAGTAGCACCATCTATTTAAGGTTAAACAAACTTACCTGAAGTGAAGTTTGACCATAATTTTATTATACGAGACGTTATGCCGATTCTTATGAAGGTTGTCCGTCTTCTCTATTTCCTACCCTCTGGTACAATTTAATAACAAGCAATATAGAATGTTTGTTGTTTCAACAGAACAAACATTTCTCTGCACGAAGTCCGCTGCAGGCGGACTAGATATTTGTCTAACAAGGAAGCAAAGTTGCTGTTTACTCACCGTGCTGAAACCTGAGCAAGCAAAATATTTCGAAATTGTGATTCAATACGTGGAGTTGTGACCGTTGAGAGGATTTCTAAGCACAAGAGATGAACCAACTTTGCTGCCGAGTCTTTCCCGTACGGGCCTTACGGGCAATAAGAATGGGGCCAGTACAGCGGTGTCATGCACACGAATTCGAGCCAATCGCGCCGTCGCCGCAACGCGATTGGTTGATGAGTTCGCTCGCGCGCGCGATTGATCGCAAAGCGCAAGTACCTACCTAGTTGCGTTAGACTGCGCGATTGGCTCGAATTCGCGAGTGACACCACTGAACTAGCACTATTCTTAGTGCCCTTAAGGCCCGTCCTTAGATATATGTCAATGAGTTTATTCACTACACCACCGCGAGGATAATACTTAGCTCGTTAAACTCAAAATGTGCACTAAATTACATAAGTTTTACATTTTGCAGTAACTAGAGTCGAATCAAGCTAATTCGGCATGCCGTTTGCAATGTCAAATGTCATGTCAATGAATGTCATCATTAGTGACATAGGTATTTCTATGAAAATATGACGTTTTGTAATGACGCTCCTCACTTTGTTATTGTTTGTCTTCCCCGAATTTTTTTAAAATAACTTGACCGAAACAGATTACCAATGCTGTTACGCCTGTTTATGGCAGTACTACACTTTTAATTGAACACCAGACTTTGTGGTTCCTCTACATGATGGCCTAGCGCTGAACCAGCGAGATGGCCATGCGATGGTTGAGAGCACGCACTATGGAATGGGCCACGTTTAGATGCGTATGCATACACACCATAGATGGCCCACTACCTTTGATGTGCGGACGAAAAACCGACACTGTGGCCATCCCATCGCCATCCCGCCGCGCCAAAAGCCATCCGACACCACTACCCACTATACGCTGGCCCATCTTAGTGGGCCAGTATAATGGCCCATCGTGTAGGGGAGCCCTTAGAGCATCTGTTTTTCCAAGTCCTCCGATCCAGCAACCAATATCGGATCGAACAATCTAAAAACACTCTTATGTCTTTGCAATAAGATTTACGACTTGTGAGTTATTAGCGTGGACGACGGAGCATATCTGCTTCCATGGAGCCATTATTACACAATTACGCGAAGTTGACAAAATTACTTCACTGTAACTATTACTGTGCTCAACAACTATGAACTAGAAAATTATTGTAATATGCTTATTTAGACTTTCACCTAGTAGTATTTTGTGCAATGGGTACATAATAAGGATATTTACGCATTATTAAATTATATAACGGCACTGAATCGCGTATTAAATTTTAAATTGTGTCATTATCTATGAAAAGGGAGGGTAGGGAAAAATTAGGAGTAAAAAAATCTCTTTTTTACTCCAAATCAAACAGTCCATATTCTGTTTTGGCAAAGACACACCGTATTTTAACGATTTTTATAAGTACATTATAGTGTAAAGTTTAGTATAAAAGGGACCTTGTTATCGATTGGTCTATATTGTGGTGAGATTAGTCATCACTAAAATCAATATAAAAAGGGAAAACGTTTTGTAAAAACAGTTTAACAGAAGGTTTGGTAGACGTGTCGGAAGCCGGTGTTGCTCGAAGTCGGCCAATCGGCCAAGTGCGTGTTGGACTAGTGTAAAGTTTAGTATAAAAGGGACCTTGTTGTCGGTTGCTCTTAGTTATTGTGATCAGACAAGTTTTGACGACCAGTTTGGCCTAGTGGGTAGTGACCCTGCCTACGAAGCTGATGGTCCCGGGTTCAAATCCTGGTAAGGGCATTTATTCGTGTGATGAGCATGGATATTTGTTCCTGAGTCATGGGTGTTTTCTATGTATTTAAGTATTTATAAATCTCTTCTTCCTCGCGTTGTCCCGACATTTGCCACGGCTCATGGGAGCCTGGGGTCCGCTTGACAACTAATTCCAAGATTTGGCGTAAGCACTAGTTTTTACGAAAGCGACTGCCATCAGACCTTCCAACCCAGATGATAAACTAGGCCTTGTTGGAATTAGTCCGGTTTCCTCACGATGTTTTTTCACCGAAAAGCGACTGGTAAATATCAAATGATATTTCGTACATAAGTTCCGAAAAACTCATTGGTACGAGCCGGGGTTTGAACCCGCGACCTCCGGATTGCAAGTCGCATGCTCTTACCGCTAGGCCACCAGCGCTTCCCGCTAAGCTAAGCTAGCGCTAGCGGCTAAGTATTTATAAATATGTATATATTATATATATCGTCGTCTAAGTACCCTCAACACAAGCCTTATTGAGCTTACTGTGGGACTTAGTCAATTTGTGTAATAATGTCCTATAATATTTATTAAAAAAAAAAAGTCAACCAAATCAGTATAGAAATGGAAAATGTTTTTGTAAAAACTGACTATCAAAAAGTTTTGTATCATTAAAACCAGCCAAAGCGAGTTTGACCAGGCATTATAAAGGGTTCTGTACCGTCTTGTACTCTAAAAGCCGCTAATAAAAAGTATTCTGACGGGACCACATCAAAAACCCGTAACCATAAAAATCTACGAATACATGGGACATAGCGCATAGCATATACCACCAAAAACATTTTCATGAAAATGTTGCCAAGACGAAACCATAAGGCTTGCACTGTCAAAAAATATCTGTTCACATGTCACAAACACTACATCTTAGTCAAAATATGTGGCTTGGCCGTTTCGTTATGTAATGTATAACAGAAAAGTAATGAATAGTGAATACATTTTACACGTTACGCTTACGCCCATGATGGTAGCGAACCATGATGGTGAAGGTGGAAGGTGGTGAGGGTGTTGAACCTGCTCACAAAATCTCACGACAAAATTACACCTACTACCATATTTAATGACGTAATATTACCTTATTTGTAAGATAATTATCATAATAACTGTCCCTTGGCACACGCTACCACTATTCTACTATAATGATTATCATAACTGTCTCCTGGCACACGCGAATATTATTTTACTTTAATTTATTAGGAAACAAACAATAATCTTCACTATTTATAGTTAACAATCATTTCATTAGAGTTTTATCTAGTTTACTACTTTTTGTTAGAAGTTATTACACAAGTATTTTTTTATTGGAACACTGAAAGAAAATCCGACACCTATCTTACCTTACCCTACCTTTACCTTAGAACGGTACCTAGTACCTATAGGTACAGTTGCCATCAGGTATATCGGAGCGGCCGAGGTGCCTAGTTGCCAAGGCACCAGAGTGCCGGGATAGATAGGACCGTAAACCCGTTAATAGTTTATATGGTTATCCTAAGATATTATACTTAAAAAAAGTTACCAAAGGAAGAGCGGTGTCTCCCAACACAAGCATTTATTTTGCTTACAGGGAGACTCCATCCCTTTGATCGTAATTTACGTGTTTTTGTTGAATACAGAATTTTGTATTAAAAAAAAAAAAAAAAAAAAAAAAAAAAAAAAAAAAAAAAAAAAAAAAAAAAAGTATAGGGTCTATAGTTATTTGGCAGCGGTTTTCTGTAAGGTGGAGGTACTTCCCCAGTTGGGCTCTGCTCTAGATCTGGAATGACATCCGCTGTACTGTGCCCTACCACACAAGCTATAAAACTGTCTTTGACAAACATTTTTTGATAAAATTAATATCGTCGGAAATAATCGCTCTAAAAGAAAATAAAATTGTGCGTAACTAAGGAACACTACATTGAGCGTGGTCCGACATGCTCTTGTTCGGTTTTATTTATCCTACCTAAAACAGAAAGAGGGGTTTTTACAGTAATTCTTTTGGTTGTAAACCTACATATTTACCAATTTGGAATGGTTACATAAACAGTCTACCTCAATTAATCAAACAAAATTAACCTAATTAATTCAAATTAAACTAATATACCAATCCCTACAAATACAAACCCACAAATACCAAGAATATGATCGGTTCCCAAAATAAACACAGTGACATTGAAGGGGGTTATTTTCGAAGAAAGGCCCCGTTCCTGGCCCGGCTTCTGTGAAACAGTCCCCCATACGTAGGGTTACCATCAGATTTACTGCTATACGAGACAACGACATTAAAACTTCGGGACTCAGGGTTATTATAAATAATTATAAATAAACAATAAATATTATAGGACTTTATTACACAAATTGACTAAGTCCCACAGTAAGCTCAATAAGGCTTGTGTTGAGGGTACTTAGACAACGATATACACCGTGTTTTTATTGAATTCCGTTAACTTCGGGGTATTGGTAAGTCCGTTTAGGGAAACTACATGACATACAAAAT
Organism: Cydia pomonella; assembly: GCF_033807575.1. Lineage (NCBI taxonomy): Eukaryota > Metazoa > Arthropoda > Insecta > Lepidoptera > Tortricidae > Cydia > Cydia pomonella. The sequence goes on along the minus strand of NC_084712.1, from coordinate 22,586,548 downwards.
TTTCCAAAAAAAATAATTAAATATTTTTTTTCAATCATTTTTCTGTTATAAAAAGTAATTAAATGTTGCATATAGTGTTGTTGTTGCACGGGCATTACATTTATCTCAATCAAACAATTGAAAACTGTGACATGTCAATGTCATTTCGAACATCGATCGTCCGAGATAGTATTTACGTTTAGCAGCAAATGTATTAACCCTTACTAAACACTAATTAATATGTGAACGGGCCCTTAGGTAAGTGTACACACTCGTAAGAGCTTTATAAGATAAAAATAAAATATTGATTATTTCCGAAATGGAGTTAATTAGAATACCAGTGTCTTTGAGAAAGTTACTTAATTAAAGCTCAGGAATGCACCCTTGAAATTAACGCAAATAAAAAAAAACACAGTGTATATAATATATAAATATTTATAAATACTTAAATACATAGAAAACACCCATGACTCAGGAACAAATATCCATGCTCATCACACGAATAAATGCCCTTACCATGATTTGAATTTGAACCCGGGACCCGGGACCATCAGCTTCGTAGGCAGGGTCACTAGTGGATACTAGGCCAAACCGGTCGTACCACACGAAAATTATGTTCTTATTTTTAACCCCCTAGGTAAAAAGACGGGTGTTATATAATTGACGCCAATGTCTGTCTGTGGCCTCATAGCTCTCCAATGGATGGACCAATTTTGATACGGTTTTTTTTTACTTGAAAGCGGTGGTTCTTAGATGATTGATAGAAATTGATCCAGCAGTTTGAAGAGTATCAGCTCTTTTCCAAAATGATGTAAGGCATTTTTCGACCTTGGCATTTTTTTGTTGGTATTTTTACTTTACAACTTCATCGTATCATTCGTATTTGGATTTGAGAGTTTGGTATCTCAAAAAGTGAAATGAATTTAAGATTTTTTTCTAGACACTAGATAACTCGCTTAGTACAGAACAAATTACTCAATTTGTTCTATTAGGTTTCAGTGTTATACGTTTAGAAATAACTTTGGGACTACAATGTTTTTCTTTTATTTTAATTTTTATTTTATTGTTTTTAAGGGATAATAAACAACTATACAGATACAACTACAAATGGTGTTACATTATAAATGTTGTTTTTATGTATAGCCAACAAAGTTATCCACAAGTTATTTAAATATAGTACTGTTTTGCCGGGACATGGCCGAATTCAGTAGGTACATAGCTTAATGTCGGAATGCCCCGAAAAATTGGGAACTTTTGGTCATCCTATCCTACCCATACACAAACGACCAGTTAACTTAGACCTGTATCCCTTCATACAGACTGCTATGGGAGGGTTCTAAGTAAGCTAGATTGTCACGGGTTCTGTTTTCGCCGAATTAGGAGTGTTCGTGTCATAGTCAAATGCGTTACACGCAATGGGAATGAACTTTGATGATTAATGTAGCCTAGTTTTGCGAAAGCGATCTTCGTAGAAAATTAGCATTGCGTGCAATAAGGTAGTTTATTAAATAAAAAATATAAAAAATAAATAAATATAGGATATTCTTACACAAATTGACTAAGCCCCACAGTAAGTTTAAAAAGGCTTGTATTATGTGTACTACAACACAAGCCTTCATGTGTCTATACAACGATATATTTAATATATAAATACTGATCCTGATCCCGTTTTTAATTAGGTGGAATTCTGACAGCTGTCATAATTTGACGTTTCAGGGATAGTGAACATTTTTTTACTGTACATATTATTATCAATTGTTTTTATATGAAGTTAATATTTCTTGCATGAACTCTTGAACGTAATTTCAAACATTTCCATCCAGATCCAGTTTTTGGAATTTTCAAAATATCGAAATTGTCATAAAGAGCTTAAGAGCCCATCATCGTGCTCACTAGCGCCACCGGAAAATATTTTTTAAAAAATAAATTTAAATAATCACAATTATTTAGCAGCAGAGCTCACTAGCTAACTAGTGAGCACGTTGATGGGCTCTTAAGCGCCAGTAGCGTCTATGTCGGTTAAGATAAGACCATTGTGAGTTCACGTTCACCGTGAAAACGACTCGACTAAGTATTTTTCACTTTTACATTTTCTAAGCTTAACGCGAGGTCTACAGCTCACAGATCCACTAGATAGTTATCTATGACTTATGTATTTGTAAGAAAGGAAAGGTATAAAACATAAATTAACTATGTAGCTGAGGATTAAGTTACTGCCACGCGTTGCTGACTGTACCCGCGAGGGTTATGGAATCAGTTCGCAGTATTCGTTTTCCTGTTCAATGCCCGTTAGAAATTAAATGGGTTCGGGTTTTACGCAGTCAGTGAACTTGGTAAATACACGTATTATGTAGTAAATTAATCACAAGCGTTTTTCCATACAACGTCGCATAGGTATGGTTCATAATATACAAGTTGTGCTAAAATGTTTTCAATAACGTTAATATATTTTGAATATTTTATTTTTTTAATATAAAGAGAGTTAAATGAGGACGTTTGTATAAAAAGCTGATTTCGCACGGGTCCTCTAATTTTGTCGTAAGGTGCGGTAGATTCGGAAAAATGGGCGCTTTTTTGGATCGCAATACGGCTGCCATAAATTTAATTAGAAATTTTGGGGGCTTTCTCGAGGGCCTGTATCGATTAGAATCCTTAGTTTTTGATTCTCGCTCGATAAATAAAATCACGAACATAGGTCTAAAATGCGCTTTAAATTTGTCAAATTATATAAATAAAAGTCATTTATTTAATTGCTAGAAATTGTAATACAAAGAAAATAGAGCGAGAAGAAGATTTACATACAAAAATTATAACGCTGTATTTCATTTGTGTTGCTATTTCTAGCAACGAGAACTAATTTCAGACATGGGGTCCCAGCGCGCACAAGTTTTTTGGAGAAACCGCGAAACGTCTGGTTGACGTAACTGGTGACCGAAGAGCTGGCGGCTTCCTCGCACAACGTATCAGTATTGCGATACAACGAGGAAATGCCGCCAGCATCCTTGGTACAATGCCTCAAGGGCCTATTTTAGATATAAGCTATAGTTATAGTAATCATCTGTATATATCCATTATGTATATTGTTATTGTAAATAAATATAGCGTTTTATTTCAGACGTAGATATAGGTATGTTACTTCAATATTCAGGCCAAGTTTCATGTTATTCGCATGGCGTTATAAACTGAGAGCGTAACATCTATTGTCATGACAAAAGATTGATTTTATTGTGGTATTGTCATCACAAATGATCGGACATTTAATACGACACGATATTTTCCTTAAAACTATCCTGGTGGGGCGGATAGCACGCAAGCGAGGTAAAGGAAAACCCAGGCGCAGTTACTTAGACCAAGCAAAAGAAAAAGTAGGGGTCGTGTCGTATCAAATTATTTTTCTTATTTAATGTATGTTAATTCTAAGATGTAATGTATTGAAAAGAGTCCCGCCGAGTTTCTTGCCGGTCCATATTGGGATTCCCTCCTCAAATTGAGGGGGGATTTAAATCAGAGGTGTAGGGTTAGAGCCGGTGAAGCTTTATTTGACGTTCATAAGCGCATTGTAATATGCCTACTTGAATAATAAAACTATCTTTATCTTATCTTTTATCTTAAAAAGTTAAACAGTTAGCGCAAGATAGGAAAAGCTGGAAGATACTCCACCGACAAGAGAATAACTCTTAGTTCATGGTTCGTGGTTCGAACATCTATTGTATGAAAAGGTGAATCACGACTCTGAGAGCCTACTGCGCAAAACCGAAGTTCGCAAATTGCGGGCATTTTTCTCTCACACTCTAATTACGCCTTAGTTGCAGTAAATGAGAAAGATGCCCGCAATTTCAGAAGTTCGGCATTGGCGGTAGGCCCGCTGTACTGGCGACCCTTAACGACAACGCTATCTCTCTCTGTCTAGAGTGATAGAGAGATAGCGTTTCGTTGTCGTAGCACAAACGATTGGCAGAAATATAATATTGAAAACACTAAAAGGTTAGACTTTGTTTTTTCTGCGTTCTGATTGCTGTAAAACAATTAAATAGTTTTCAAATAGCTCAGTGCGATGTTATCATGAACTTGGCGTCCACTAGCAACGCCGTCACTTCCTTTTGGCAAACGTTACAGACATATCTTAGCCATCTCACTTCCGGCGTTATCTGATGTCAGTTCTACTTCATTCCGTTCCCGGAATCAGTAATTGGGCATCCAACCATATACAAATTCGCAGAATTAAGGCCGAGACACACAAACTGGTTGTAGCGTTGCGTTGCTATGTCACTTAGGTTAGACATGTTGAGGGAATCTTCTTGCTGCTTCTTACTCAGCAAGTATGAGTTTAAGTTGCGTGCTTAATTTGTATGTCATGTTCTTTTTCAGATTGGTGAGCAATAATAGTATATTGCGCAACGAGGGGGGTAAGTGAAATTTTGGATACGAGGGTGGTAATTCCCGACAGCCGCAGGCTGAAGGGAATTAAAGACCCGAGTTTGTAATATTCTTACCCCCGGAGTTACACACAATGTTTTTCATCATACCTGCGAAGAAAAAATTCAATTTTTAGCGAAATAATTCTTAAATACGGTGGCATATCAAACATTCGTCCGCCATTTTGTAATTTCTTGGCAGGTGAGGCATCGAAGGCACAGACCTATTCGGCATTCAGCCACGATTGAAAATTATGTAAAAATATTTTAAACGGCTGTTAAATTCATCAAATTAAATAATTTTAAACATAAACAAAAATAATAACTTATAAACGTCAGTTTTTAAAAGTAAAACTCATTTATGCTAGAAATAAGTGACATAATTAAAATAGGGAGTTATAACTTTTTTTTCACAATCCTAAACTCCCGAGGGAACAAAATAGGCCTTTGTCCTTCAGCATACCTGCGTGGAATAAGATCTTTTTCGAGCAAGTGTGATGAAAATAATATTATATTGTATTGTATTGTATCGAATCGTAACGTATCGTCTAGTATCGTATCGTATTGTATTGTATGCGCCCACTGTTGGGCATACACCTCCCTAAATCTCCTCCAAGCAGCCCGATTTGTTTTTATCAATCACCAGTATCATTCCACGCAGATGAAGTCGCAGGTAAAAGCTAGTGCATTAAACAGGGTTTATTTAGTCACCTGCAATAATTTACGGGTGAAGGGCTTACTAAGCAACTTTTATTATGGGACTAACCCCTTCTTCTTCTTTTAAAATATGGCTTCCATCAAATCTATGATGATTTTGCCAATGTCAAGTTTCGTTGTAAGTTTTAAGTGTGCTCGTAGAGCATGACGTTGTTCGGTAGTTGCTTTTAGTAAAGAGATAGCTGGACTTTACTAAAAGCCACGATGGATTGCCGGGTGTTGATTAAAACATGGTTAAACGCGTTTCAAGATTAGTTTTTCATTAACTGCACACTTCCACGATAGTTCACTGCATAATAAGCTATCAATACTACACTTTGAACAACATAAATGAGCAAAACACAAAAAAATATTCTCGTGACGTCTTCGCCATCTTGAATCTCAACGACAACCTTAACCCCGAAATAGTGAAAAAATATTTGGCTTTTTCGTACATTTTGGCTGTCTGATCTTGATATTTTCGGCTCAGGACCGCTTCGGCCTCAGTTTCATTTCGTCAACTTCTTAAGTAGGTAGTTCTCATTCGCATTTGGTCTACTGTTCCGATTCGCCAGCATTCCTATATCGTCACTTTCTTATCTCGCCCGCTTTCTTACGTGGGCCACTGTAGTAACTTGGTTATATTCCTAATTAGACTACAGTGCCGATTCGTCAACACTCCTAATTCGTCCATAGTGCTTACTCGTCAACATTCCTATTTAGACCACAGTGCCAACTCGTCAACTACATAGCATAGTAAGTAATAGTTAGGCTTGGGACTTTTGGATGCTCGCTATGGTTTTAGAATCGACGGAGTCGTCAAAGTCAGTCAAATATTTTTTTCGAAGTCAAAATGAAAGTGTGAAAATAAAACATAAAATAAAACACTTTGGTCGAAATAGGAACGTAGACAAAAATGGTATATTGACGATATCAGATATTGGACGAGTTGGCACTATGGTCAAAATAGGAATTTAGACAAAATGGGGTATTGACGATATAAGAAAGTGGACGAGTTAGGAAGGTTACGAATTAGGAATTGTAGGGTGACGACATAACACTGCGGACGATTTATGGAGATGACGAAATGAAACTGGGGCCGAAGCGTTCCTGAGCCACATTTTCTATGGGAGAGTAATTTTTTTTTTCGCGATTTCGGAGTTGGTCTGATAGTAAAAGTTGCTCAGTATAATCTATATATTCAGCCCTTATATTATTGGTGACTAAATGAAGACCCTATTTCTCTACATAGAGTAAGTATATAAGAATAGGAGCCGTCCGTTTTTCGCATCTTCTCGTACTGTAGTTCGCCCCTAATGATAATACCAGGATTCGAGTTATTACTAATTCGCGGAATCTATATTATGTTCGGGCTCCAGGTAATAATTTGTTTATGAATTAAGGTATAATGAAATAATGTATCAGTATCAACGCCTATTGGAAATCAGTATCCCTATCAAATACCTATCTTAATTAGCTTCGTTTCATTTTATAAATTAGTGCAAAAAAATTATAAGTTTTTGATGAATAGTTTGGAGATATTCATCAAAATTCACCACCATTATTATCCTTTCATTGTGTGTGTGTCAAAAACCGTGGGCTCACCTCAGTTGTGGTTAATAGAGCAATAAAATCGTTATCGAAAAAAAACCCGGCCAAGTGCGAGTCCAACTCGCGCACCGAGGGTTCCGTACAATACAAACCTGTAGGTATATAAGTAAAAGTTCACCCATCACGACAATCGAGTCATATCAATTATTACAAATATTTTTATTTTATGATTTAACTAAAAATTTACGGTTTTCGCAATTTTTACTTTATCTGTGCTATAAGACGTTGCTTCGTACCAAATTTCAAGATTCTGAGTTCACGGGAAGTACCCTGTAGGATTTGATTCCCTTGCGAGTGTCGAAAATTTGCGGAAGTTTGCGGCATAATCTTTTGATTGCGTTGGCTTAGAAGTTTGATTTTTTCACAGCTCCAAGGAACAGTAGACTTGAGTATTGATATAAATTCCAGCTTAATACTTCCACGCGTTCCTGAGAAAAAGGGTCTTGACAGACAGACAGACAGACGGACGGACAGACAACAAAGTGATCCTATAAGGGTTCCGTTATTTCCTTTCGAGGTACGGAATCCTAAAAATGAAAAAGATTAGGTACTAAAAATTTGGTCAGGATTTTTATTGCACAGTCGTTCAGATATGTCGGTGCAGCCAAGGCGTTCACAAATATCTGAACACGCCTTTAGTGCGTATTCAGTACCCCTAGTGTAAATATTTTCGACAGCGAAACGACAGCGCTATCGACTAAAATTACACTAGGGGTACATATATTTTTAAGCTGATTTTTGATCTGATGGCGGCTATACACAGACAAGAATTTAAGCGCCAGCTCTCTTGTATAATGCATTAACTAAAGTAAGGGCGCTAAGAATTAAAATAATTGTAGATATTTAAATCATTATTCCAGGCTTCCCTCATGGACCAACTTCGTATGCACAACTGGTTGTGCCATAAGGAATATTTTTTCGAAATCCTTCCCATAGACACAACTGGTTTATCGAGGATTTAATTTTAGTTCCTAATTACACAACTACCACTAACTTTCTCTACGCCTCTGAATGGCCTCTCTTTACTTAAATAGACAATATTCATTACACGAAATCTTGCTTGAGACTAAGCACAATATAAATTAAAACTTTGTGTTAGTTGGGAGACTTAAAAAGTATAAATTCTTAACGAACTTTCATATTTTTCTCCCAAAAATTTCGAACCATTTCATATTTAAAACTCTTGATTATTCGTACTCGTAATAATATAAAAGTCGAATTTTGAATCAATGCGAGTCGACTGTACTACCAAAAAGTGACCATGGCTTCCAGTGCCCCAGTCTGGAAGCCCCAGCGTCCTTTGCTATCATATACACGACATTAAGGCTTTTCCACTGAGGCAGAGATGAGCGAAGCTGAGAGGAAGCAACCAATGCTATTGGTTGGAATCCACATCTTCTCCGCTCCACCGGATTACAACCAATGATATAAAAACTGTTTACACATACTGGTTGATTCCTCTCATCTCTGCCCATTTCCGCATCAATGTAAAGGCAGCCTAAGCTGTCCTAAAATTACAGTAATAAAACATATAACATGGAAACCGACGACACGCCACCCGGCCCGTCGATCAATTATAGGTATCGATGGGCGGATGATGTGGTGGACACAGATCTGCGCGAGCTCCAGGTTGAAGACTGACGAGAAACTGCACAGGACCGGGATCAGTGATGAGCAGTCGTGTTGGAAGCCAAGACACTTTGGGTCGCTGCGCCAGAGGAGTAAATAAGTAAAACATATAACATCCAATAACTTTATTGTACTCTCACACAAACAAGCAATAAAGACATCCAAAAGTTTAATACAGTATTTATATACGTGCAGTATTCCAAACAGTACTGTATGCTGCGAATGGCCTCGCAGTAGCTGTGAGACCGAGGCCTGAATATCCAGTCACTCCAAAGGAAAACAGCAGATTTCCTACACACACCCGTAACATGACCTCATAGTCTCATAGCTCATAGGGCAGCATTTAGACCTCAATTTTCAACTATACACTTCCACAAGGGCTGCGACCTGGGACCGCAATACAGGGTCTCGTCAACATTTTAAGGGCAGCACCCAGGCCTGAATCTTCAGCTATACACTCTGGGAAACCCCACAGCAGATCTTCCACACACACACGTAACAGGACCTAATGGTCTCAAGGGCATCCAGATCTATACCTCCAGCAATATACTCGTACAAGGGCTGTGACCTGGGTCCACAGTACGGAATCTTATCAACAGTTTAAAGGCAGCACCCAAACTTGAATCTCCAGGTACTATATACACTCCGGGAAACCCCACGGCAGATCTTCCACAGATAAACGTAACAGGACAGCTGTATAGGTACTCGCACAGGGGCTGCGACAGACCTGGGGTTCCGAGAACAGTTTAAGGGCAGCACCCAGGCCTGTATCTCCAGCTGTACACCCCAAAAGGCTTTCCACAGGGACTTTTACAAACCCCGCAGCAGGGGCCGCTGAATGGCGCCGGGAACGCGCACCCCGCCCATTGGGCACACGCCGGGGTCCCACAACTACCGCAGCAAGGCATTTTCAGCTTTTCTAGGGCTTCTTCGAATCTTAAATTAAGATTCAGGAATAGTTTTTCTAAATATTTCACAATTAAACCGATATTTGGCTTTGAACAGATAATTTTAAAAATTGCAAGATTTTTTTGCGAATTTTTGTGATTTTTCTATAAAAATGACAGTTATATGCTTCTGTTTTTCTGGCTACGTAACTTGTCAAGAAAGAGAAATGGCCAGTTATTTTATTATGCCGATTCTAGACGTAGCGATTGTATATTTAACCCAACCAGATCAAAGCTAAACCTGATCGCTATAATTTGCAGAATTGAAAATCAAGGACCCGTTTAGCGACCAACGCAACAGTGGCGTAGCGAGGCGTGGGCGAACCGGCCCCTCGCCCACGGTCTAGCACTTAGGGGAGGCCCGCAAAGACAACCCTTTGTATTAAGTCGCAATTAGACTATCATAGAAATGATCATAATATATAAGGGATCGTAATATCTGACAGTAATCCTACAATTATGATCATATACGTTGAATTCGTTCAATTAAAATTTTTAATAACTCCTATATCTATGATCACATTTGTATGATAATGTAATTGTGGCCTTACCTTGGGAATAACGAATAATTCTGGAATGGGCCACGTGTGGAGGCGTACTGCCATCGCTGGCCTTTATGAAGTACACTACCTTTGATGTGCGGACGAAAAACTGACACCGTGGCCATCCCATCGCTATCCCGCCGCACTATAAGGCATCCGACACCACTGCGCTCTCCACACTCTGGTTCATCTTTAGTGGGCCAGTATGATGGCTCATCGTGTAGAGGAGCCATTAGACCTATGAATAAAATGCATGGCAGGTAAAAACAGAAACTTCGTTTGAAATTAGAATCTCATCGCTACCGTTATGTCACTTAACTTCTTGTCAGTCATTCTTTGATAAAATCTTATACAAAACACATGTAAATAAAAAAGTTAAAATTTATAAAATCAACAAAAAGTACAAAATTATACAAGTTATTTTTAAAATTTATACTTTTACAAGTTTAAGTAATTATAACTGAATAGCAATATGTGTTGCGGACCACCGTGTGGAGGTTGTTGCGGCGGCTGTGGGCCTTGCTGCGGGGGTTGCGGGCCTTGCTGCGGGGGTTGCGGGCCTTGCTGCGGCGGTTGCGGACCTTGCTGTGGAGGCTGCGGGCCTTGTTGCGGGGGCTGCTGTGGGCCTTGTTGCGGAGGCTGCTGCGGACCTTGCTGCGGCGGTTGCGGTCCCTGCTGCGGTGGTTGCGGCCCGTGCTGCGGGGGTTGCTGCGGTGGCTGCTGCGGTGGCTGCTGCTAAGAACCCCTGTCAAACTGTCAAGTAAAACTCCTAGTCTTGCGTGCTGTGCTTGTTAAAACTAGTTTTTTATAGTGTGAGAATTGAATTGTTTGTAAGAATACAATGGTTTGTTTTACGTCTGTTTCTTTATTTATACACATATAAGCTTTCCTTACCAAGATCTAGAACATGCGTCCAGATCTGGCGAACGCACGAGTGTAGATTGCGTTTTATGCGAGCCTTTCATGAGCACACATTGCGTATTCGCTAGATCTGGTCGTATAATATATATGTTAGTAAACTGCACGCAAACAGCACGTGTGAATTTTTAAGGGTACTGTTACACAGCTAGTTACTAGCATAGAGCATGCTACTATTGAGCAAATGCTACATAACGTGTATATTTAGAACGTACTACTTTTAAACATGCTATTTTAGTGGCAAATAGCTAATGTAAACAATTGTAAACAGTTCATAAGCATGGCCATATTAACCCTTTGAACGCTTTGTCATAAACAAACATCAAACGCCAAGGTCCCGGGCGCAAGGGAGCTAATGTAAACCTTACTCAAAAGTGTAAAGGTTGCTTTGACAGCGTCCGCCATGACACCTATAGTTGTCCTTGGCGCTGTGGGCACGACTAGTAACGACGACGTTAGGTGTTTTTGGTGTTCAAAAGGTTAAGCATGCTCAAAAAACACGATTATTAGCATGTTATCACCCCTTCTATACATTTACTAGGAAAATGCGTCTATTGACGAAGAGCCGCGGCGCGTCGAATGGAATTCACCATTCATAGTACATAGTACAGTCAGCATCAAAGGTAGCGGATGAAACAACGCACCGAAAGTATCTGATATTCCGGATAAATATTCTAAATGTAGGTCAATCTCTAAAATCCACGTATATCTTTTAGAGTCTAAATTGTTCTACATATAGAACCATCACTTTTTGTTAAGCAGTTACAGAATTGTTGATACTTTTGAAGCATTGTTTGCACCTATGTATGGAAGGCGAATTAATGCGATTCGATTAGGTTTGCCTCTAAATCAAACAAACAAAATTCCCCACCGCGTCTGTCTGTGTGTATGTATGTTCGCAATAAACTGAAACTACTGAACGGATTTTCGTGCGGTTTCCACCTATCAATAGTGATTCTTGAGGAAGGTTTAAGTATATAATTTGTTAAGGTTTTGTGTATAACTCGTGCAAGGCCGGTACATACGAGTCGCTAGTGACGTATAAATAACACTTGATAAGAGATCGCTTCTTAGCGATAAGATTGCCTGTTGTTACCTATAACTTTTAAGTGTTTTTCATTTCTTGTCTATTTTTAACTGTATGGTGCACAATAAATAATACTTACTTGCATTGCTATTAAATCGTTGCAGACTTATCTTGGTCTAACACTTGTAGTGCCCACCGCGCCATGGACCACTTGGATGGACAATGGACAACTATAGGTGTTGACGTATGCTGTCAAAGTAACCTTCACACTTTCAAGTAAGGTTTACATTAGCTCGCTAGTCGCTTGTACCGCCCGGGACCTTGGCGTGTCAGTAACGTTTTTGTTTACAACTTTTAACGCTTTAAGTAGCGTTCAAAGGGTTAAGCTATTTATATAAATGATTGTGTCCTGACTGACTGACTGATTCATCAACGCAGAGCCGAAACTACTAAAGCCAAAAAGTTGAAATTTGCACGAGTACAAGGTATAAGAAGCGATTTTGATAAATTCAACCCCTCAGGGGGTTGCCGTTTGTATGGCATTAACCCTTTGAATGCTTTATTTTTTTTTAACCCTTTGAATGCTTTATGTCATAAACACATACATCACTCAAACGCCAAGCTCCCGAGTGCAAGCGAGCTAATGTAAACTTTACTCGAAACCTTTGCTCGAAAGTGTGAAAGTCAATTTGACACCGTCCGTCATAACACCTATAGTTGTACTTGGCGCTATGGACACGATTAGTAACGACGTCTTTAGGTGTTCTTTTCTTGGTGTTCAAAGGTTAAGTATATTTTAAGCTAGGAAATTCAGACTTCGTGAAATATGTATACCTATATTCAAAATAAAAGTGTTAATTTCAGCGTTTTTGGAAATTCACCCGTAAGGTAACCCCTTTACGGGATGAATTTCCAAAAACGCTGAAATTAACACTTTTATTTTGAAAGGTTTTTTTAAGTTTTATTATTGTTATATTAAGCTAGGTACGCACGATCTCTCGCTATTTCCTGTTGGTAGACTGTCTGGTACAGTCAGATACGCGGTTTCCAACTACGGATTTTATTTGGTCAGTCCAGCGCATAGGCGACCTGCCGCGCAATCTGGTTCCCTTCACTCTTTCTTATACGACCAGCCGCTCTTATCTTGCCTAGACATGTTCAATGATATACTTGCTTCTCGACTAAATTACTAACGTAGTCCGAACAAGCCTTTAACAAGTTAAAGCCCGACGAGAAATATATGATCATTGTCAAGAGGGCGCTGTTATTCTCATGTATAAGGTCACAGTTCAGTTTAGTATGACAAAATAATGAAAAATTTTGTTCCAATAAAATTCCGCAATATGTGAGTTATCATATATTACTGGTCAGGCTTTAACACTAATCAATGTGTACACAGGCCCTAAAGATCAATCGTATTTGTCAGAAAAACATGGCCGGATATTTTTCTGCAAAAGAAACTAAATACTATTAAAATAAGAACACCGAAGTTGACATAATTCAACTGTAATGTTATCAAAATCATTATTTGATAGAATTTTATACAAAACACATGTAACAATAAAAAGTTAAAATATTAAAAATCAAAAAATAATTTTCAAAATTATACCAGTTATTTTTACAACAATTACTTTTTTAAGTAAACAATTTTGAAGTAAGCATAATGTCTTGTGGACCGTGTGGAGGTTGCTGCGGGCCGTGCTGCGGCTGCGGGCCTTGTTGTGGGGGTTGTGGACCGTGCTGTGGGGGTTGCGGACCTTGCTGTGGCGGTTGTGGGCCTTGCTGTGGCCCCTGCGGTGGTTGCTGCGGAGGGCCATGCTGCGGCGGGCCGTGCTGTAAGCCCTGCTCGTGTGGGCCTTGCTGCGGGCCGTCGTGTGGGCCTTGCTGTGGCGGGCCTTGCTGTGGACCATGTGGGGGCTGCTGCGGGCCTTGCCGCGGGCCGTGTCGCCCCTGCGGGAACTGCACGGAGCCCTGCCCCCCGCCGTCGTGCGCGCCCTGCCCTCCTCCGTGCGGTCCCTGCTAGCTGTCATGTGGAAACCTAGAATCTGTGAATGTACCATGTGAATTGTTTGTAAGAATACAATGGTTTGCTTTAGTATTTTGTCTCATTTATGGTTTAATTAAGGATCATATATAGTTTGTGCGTAAAGAGTCGTGGAATATTAGGGAACCAATACATACTATGACTATTTCCGCACTATTTACAATGAATCGGCGTATGCACACAAAATGATACGCCGCGCGAGGAAATTTTCGCCTTGTCTACAAAGACCGACACCACTCACGCGGCAATTATCTCACGAGGCGCTTCGTTCTGTGTGGAATCCACCTAATATCTCAACATAGTATAAAATCGATGTACCCCTGTAAACTATGAATATAAATCAGTGTACCTCTCCTTGAAACCTCCTCGATAGGGAGAGGTACACTGGATTGTATTAAAGGTACACTGAGGTACAGTCAGCGTCAAATACTTTGTAGCAGTCAAAGTGGCCAAATAGTTCGGTACACCATACTAAATATATGGTGTACCGAACTATTTGGCCACTAAGGTTGCTACAAAGTATTTGACGCTGACTGTACACCGAAGGTACAATATTTCGGTCAATTTTGCTGAGGTCCACCCGCCATCCTTACGCTCACCGTATCGATGGCTATAAATCATTCCAGGGCACTATGTCCAAAGGTCAAAACGTCCAAGGAGTCAATATGTCCAGGGGTCAAAACGTCCAAGGAGTCAATATGTCCAAGGAGTCAACACATCCAAAGGTCATAACGTCCAAGGAGTCAATATACCCAAGGTGTCAAAATGTCCAAGGGTCAAAACGTCCAAGGAGTTAACAGGTCCAAGGGTCAAAACATCCAAGGAGGCAATATGTCCAAGGTGTCAAAATGCCCAAGGGTCAAAACATCCAAGGAGTCAAAACTTCTAAGGAGTCAACATGTCCAAGGAGTCAATTTGCCCAAGGTGTGAATATGTCTAAAGTAAATTTATTATGTTACCTAATATTAATACACTAATAAATAATAAATAAATAGTTTATTTATTAATACACACTATGTCGACTCCACTACTATACTTTTTGTACTTTGTTCCTTCTTTAACTGACTCTATCAAATAAAAAACCGGCCAAGTGCGAGTCGGACTCGCGCACGAAGGGTTCCGTACCATTATCTATAAAAACAGCAAAAAAAAATACGTTTGTTGTATGGGAGGCCTCTTAAATATTTATTTTATTGTTTTTAGTATTTTTGTTGTTATAGCGGCAATAGAAATACATCATCTGCGAAAATTTCAACTGTCTATCACGGCTCATGAGATACAGCCTGGTGACAGACGGACGGACGGACAGCGGAGTCTTAGTAATAGGGTCCCGTTTACCCTTTGGGTACGGAACCCTAAAAAGGTATAAAAAGAAATAAATATTATTGTTTTCAGAATAACGTAAACTCCAGCTATTCCGTGGGTTAACCCACGAAGGTGGACATATTGATTCCGTGGACATTTTGACCCTTTGACATTTTGGCACTTGGATATATTTACTAATTGGACTTGTTGACACCTTGGACATATTGATATTGACTCTTTAGACATTGTGACTCCTTAGACATATTGATTACTTGGGCGTTTTGACCATTGGACATTGTGATTCCTTGGACATATTGATTACTTGGACGTTTTGCCCCTTGGACATCTTGATTCCTTAGACATATTGACTCTTTGGACATATTGGCACTTGGATATATTGACTCTCTGGACATTTTGACACTTGGGCATATTGACTTTTTGGACGTTTTAACTCCTTGGGCAAATTTGCTCTTTGGACGGTTTGACCTTTGTACGTGTTGACTCCTTGGACATATTGACACCTTGGACGTTTTGACCCTTGGACATAGTGCCCTGGAAGGCTATAAATATGTTATAATATCAGTCGACATAAAAATTAACACTTCTATATGTATTTCCTGATGATATTATTATCGTTTTATATAATGGTTAATTGAGCGATTAACATTTAGCATAATATTCTTGAATTATAATGCATATTTCCTATATCAATTATCAACCTTATGAATCTTATGATATAACGTTTGTTTCATCTAAAGTAGAAGAGGTATAACCTATATTGATATAATTTATTAGATGCAAAATCCCAGATTTACTACACAACACTGGTTTCTATTCATAGTTTATAGAGGCCTTTTGTCCGGGTCTGCCTATAACCCTTTTGTCCGGGCTGCCTAAAACGTAGTCTGACTAATTCGCGTTATGACAAAACTTCATTTGAAATTCGGTATTCGTCTAAATCGCTATTGACCTATTACTTATATCCTTTTGTCCGGGTCTGCCTAAAACCCTTTTGTCCGGGTCTGCCTAAAACGTAGTCTGACTAATTCGCGTTATGACAAAACTTCATTTGCAATTCGCTATTCATCTAAATCTCTATTGACCTGTTACTTATATTACCTATTTCGCAATATGTCCCAAATGCAGTAAGCCTAAGTAGTTATTTGTCCATTTCGCGATACGCCTAATTACCTAGTCGCCCCCCAAAGTGTAATGTTTTCAGGGAAGTCACAATTAGTCAGGTTAATAGTTAGGTAGGTTAGGTACGTTAGGTACCTTCAGATGCCCGGAGGGCACACTACCCAGAAATAGGAGCCCCGCAAAGCGGGGCTCCTTCTAGTTGCGTTTAAGAGGAAATGTTTTTGGAAAATAAATTATTAGAAAAAATCTATTATAGGAGAAGTAACACTAGATTCGCTTTTGGATACAAACTTAATACATAAGTGTAAGTCTCTCTGTGCCAGATTCGTTTTTCGACAATAATGCAAGAGGCCTAAATCTTCTTGTGCCAGATTCGCATTTGGACAAAAACTCATTAGGCCTAAGTCTCAGTGCGACTATTTCTCGGTTGGTCTAGGCATAAAACGAATTAGTCAGACTACGTTTTAGGTAGACCCGGCTGAGACTTAGGCCTAATGAGTTTTTGTCCAAATGCGAATCTGGCACAAGAAGACTTAGCTGGCCTCTTGCATTATTGTCCAAAAGCGAATCTGATACAGAGAGACTTACACTTATGTATTAAGTTTGTATCCAAAAGCGATTCTAGTGTTACTTCTCCTGTAATAGATTTTTTCTAATAATTTCTTTTCCAAAATCATATCCTTAAACGTAACTAGACGGAGCCCCGCTTTGCGGGGCTCCTATTTCTGGGTAGTTTGCCCTCCGGGCATCTGAAGCTACCTAACGAACCTAACCTACCTGTAGTATTCAATGAAACACCACGAGTCCTTGACAACAACTGATTTATTAAAACGTAAGAGGGTACAACCCAAATCTTATAGATACCCACAACATCTCCCCCAAAAGGAATTTCTTAAAAAACTGAACAATTGGTTATGTTGCAATTTAAATTAACCATTGTACATTTACAGCCTAAAATCATTCTACAATCTTATCAATATCTACATAACTTAATCCATATTCCCATGTTTTTTTTTTTTTTTTTTTACAATTGACCAATTTTCAGGAAACCTTAAGCTATATTTTAGTTGGAAACATGTTCGACATATTTTTTACAGATAGGTCTGAACGACCTGATTCTAACCATTTATCTTTAACTTAATAAGTAAGTAAAATTACTAAGGCAATGAATTCAAAGAACAATGAAACTTATATCTACGTATGACAAAACTCACGGTTGTATAAACTAATATAATCCAACAAAACACCTTAAATGTATAAGAGACTGTAAGGTTCAAAATAAGACCGTGCTATCATAATGTTGTTATGATGTTAAAATTGGACAGATTATTTAAAACCTTACGGAGAAGTGCATAAAATAGAGTTATATCGGTTATTCCGACTTAGTAAAAATACATAATATAATAATTAAGTTATGCAGTACGATATATGTATCTAGTAGGTACGTAATGAATATTTTATTTGGATTATGTGTTACATATTTTCTGTCTTAAATTGATTTTCGGCTAATAATTTTGCCTTTCTACGCGTCATTATAATTGTCGGCCCATCGGAAGCATGCGCTTGTTGATTACCTGCCCTATGGGCGTTATCATAAGGCTGGTTTTCGCATGTTCCCAAGTGACCCACATCTTCGCAGGCGTCCTTGAACTCGTCCCCGCAGTCAGCTGATGGCTGCAGCGGCTCGGACTTCGAGGACTCCGGCTCATCACTCACCATACATTTTATCAGGTGACGACGATTGCGTCGGAATTTACCTCCCACCTTATTCTGAACTATGTACGATCGAGGAGTCGCGGCTTTACCCACCACGGTGGCACGAGTCCTAGCCTTTCCTTCTACACATACTACGTCATCACCTATGTTAAGTGGAGGTAACTCTTTACAATGTATGTCATACCTTACTTTTGCCTTATGCTGATTAAGTAACATTGTGTCGTGTTCAGATGAGTCAACAGGTTGCGGCTTTAATAACTCTGGGTGAACTGGTAGTTTACACCTTAATCTGCGACTCATCAAAAGTTGCGCAGGGGAGCTCAAACCGTCTCGGGGCGTATTCCGATAGTTTAAAAGTGCTAAATAAAAATCGCCATCACTTAAAATTGATTTTTTTAGCATTGATTTCACCGTTTGAACTGCTCGTTCACTCTTCCCATTCGCCTGGGCATAATTTGGCGATGATGTTACGTGATTAAAATCCCAATTTTTAGTAAATACTTTGAATTCGCGACTGCTAAATTGGGTCCCATTATCTGTAATGAAAGTCTCGGGTATTCCGTGACGTGCAAATATTTCCTTTACGTTTGTTATCACAATGTTGGAGGAAATGTTTGGTAAACTGCATACTTCAACATAGTTTGAATAATAATCCACCAAAACTAGGAAATACTTTTTTCTAATTTCGAAAATATCTGCACCAACTTTTTCCCACGGAAGTTTAGGGATAGCAATGGGTAATAGCGGCTCCTTAGGCGGGGCGTTTGAGCACTCCTGGCAGCTAGCACATCGTCTCACCATGAGCTCGATATCACGTGACATGTTAGGCCAGTACATCACTTGTCTCGCGCGCCGCTTGCATCGATCTATGCCCATATGACCCTCGTGTACTATATTTAACATTGTTGGTCGCAAGGCTCGCGGTATCAAAACAGACATATTTTTAAAAATCACTCCATCGACTATAAATAATTCTTCCCTATAAGACCAGTACACCTTCAGGTCAGGCGCCACTTGCGACTTATGGTCGGGCCAACCCATATTAATATACTCAGCTAGCTTTACAAATTCGGAATCTCGTTGTGATTCTTTTTTAATTAACGATAGTTTTGCATTTGAAATTGGCATATTATTAATTATTAGTTGTATCTGATACACGTTATTTTTATGTACTCCTTCACTATAAAGATCTGGCAAAGGCGCCCGAGACAACGTGTCCGGTATATACATATACTTTCCAGGCTTATAAGTAACAACCAAATCGTAATGCTGTAGACGCATCATCATGCGTTGTAAGCGTGCTGGGACAGACATAAGAGGTTTCTTGAAAATGCTCTCTAAAGGTTTGTGGTCTGATTCAACGGTTACTTTCTCCCTACCAAATATATATTGGTGGAATCGCTCACAAGCAAAAACAATCGCGAGCAATTCCTTTTCGACCTGCGCGTACCGGCGCTGCGCGTCTGTGAGCGTGCGCGAGGCGAACTCCACGGGCCGCCCGCCCTGCAGGATCACAGCGCCCAGGGCGTCACGTGACGCGTCAACCGACAGCGTCACCGGTGCCGTCACGTCGTACAGCGCCAGCACGCCGGCTCCACAAACACACTCTCTTAGTTCATTAAACGCGCCCTGCTCCGCAAGCCCCCACTGCCAGTTATTTTCTTTTTTAAGTAAGTTAGTTAAAGGGGTGGCTCGTTGAGAATAATTTGGTATGAACTTCGACAAATAATTCACGGCTCCAAGAAATCGCTCTAAACTTTTCCTATCGCACGGCGGCGGCATTTGACTTATTGCCCTAATTTTTTCACTATCCGGTCTCATACCGTCAGCGTCAAAAATGTGCCCTAAATAAGTGACTTGCTGAACAGCTATTTTACACTTGTCTTTGTTAAATTTGAGATTTATCTCTCTCGCTCGGTTTAACAATGCATGTAATCTCTCATCATGTTCCTGTTTAGTTTTACCCCATACAATAATGTCGTCTATGAAATTGTCTACGCCTTCAAGATCCTCAAGAAGTTGCCGCATTTTGGCATGGAAAACCTCTGAAGCACAACTAATGCCAAACGGTAACCGGAGGAACTGATACCTCCCAAACGGAGTCGCAAATGTGCAAAGGTCAGCACTTTCATCGTCCAGCTGCACGACCCAGAAGCCCGAATTAGCGTCCAGCACAGAGAAGTAGGTGGCGCCGCGCAGGCGCGTGGCCAGCTCGGTCAGCGAGGGCAGCTGGTAGTGCGCGCGACGTACCGCCACATTTAACGCGCGCGGGTCGAGGCATACGCGAATACCGTTATGCTTTTTTGCAACAAGTACTAAGGGATGAACCCATTTTGTAGGATGTGATACTTTCCTAATAACTCCTAGTTCCTCCATTTTTTTTAATTCGTCCGATAATCTGTCTCTCAACCCTAGAGGTATCTTCCTATTAGCACATATGACCGGCGGAACCGATTTGTCGACAACAATGTGATATTTACCCGGCAGACAACCTAAACCTTTAAAAAGATCAGAATATGACGCCAAGTTTATTACATAAACTCGTTTAACCATACCCATTTCGTCACAAGAGTCCCGTCCCAGCACACTTTGACATTTCATGTCAGCGATTGCGAAATGCAAAGGATAAGGTTTATTTTTATACCAAAAAGTAATATCGCACTCACCTACGATGGGGATTTCGTTATTGGTATAAGATTCTAAATTAACTTTGACCGGTTGTAACATTTGTTTATTAAACCCTAGTAATAAAAATCTTTCTAAAGAAATAACATTCATGTCTGCACCCGAATCAAGCTTAAATCGCTCGGGTCCCTTCTCACACAACAAGGTTTCAAACCACTGACTTTTCTTTTTATTACATTTCACCATATCCACGTAAAACGGTTCTAACTCGCCTGAACCACTACTATACGAGTCATTCTGTTCAATCTCATACACTTTTTTAACTCCGTTGTCAGTTTGTACAAAGCGAGACTTACACATTCTGGAGAAGTGACCACGATTTCCGCACGCGAAACAAGTAGCGAAAGAGGCTGGGCATTCCCGATTATCACAACGCGTTCCGCCGCAACCCGCGCACTCACGAGGCGGGCCTCGCACGCCGCCGCCGGCGCCGCGCCCGCGCCGCGCTCCGGGCGCCGATGCCCGGCGAGACGGCCGCGCGCTTCCGCCTCCCGTGCGCCTTTTTTCTACGCCATGCACCTGCACTGCACTTGCACACTCGACACTTTTACCTAACTGTTTACCACTCTCTTGTGACACCTCCTCGGCTTGGCACAACTTGATAGCCTTATTCAGATCGAGATCGTCGCATCTCAAAAGCCTATCTCTCACAATGGAATTCCGTATGCCGCATACAATGCGATCTTTTATTAGGTCCTCCTGCAAAGAATCAAACTCACAATTTTTGCTCAGGAGACGCAAGGCCGTAACATACGTTTGAATAGACTCGCCATCCTCTTGATTACGAGTAAAAAATCTATATCTCAACAAAGTTATGTTGACCTTCGCTCCAAAGTATTCGTCGTACTTTTTTATAATAGCGTTTACGTCATCCCGGTCCGACTCGCTATCGAAAGTAAACGTTTGAAAAACATCAAAGCCCTCGGGCCCGATGAGGTTGACGAGTAGGCTCGCCTGCACCCCGGCAGACTCGGAACTCACTCCTGATGCTCTCACGAACAGTGTGAATTGTTGCTTCCACCGCTTCCATGCATCGGCACGGGCAACTGGCCCTCCCGCCATGTTGAGTTCTGGTGGTGGTCTCGCGTGCTCCATTGTAGTGAATAAATTTTACACTTACGCACACACCGCAATAAGTAAAACGTTCGTAACTAAAATCTGGCGTTTTTGGTGACTTTAGATACACTTTTTTACGAATATGTACCGAGATAAACCACTACACCGCTGCCACCATGTAGTATTCAATGAAACACCACGAGTCCTTGACAACAACTGATTTATTAAAACGTAAGAGGGTACAACCCAAATCTTATAGATACCCACAACACTACCTAACTATTAACCTGACTAATTGTGACTTCCCTGAAAACATTACACTTTGGGGGGCGACTAGGAATTTCGCTACGCGGAACAAACGCGTTTAGGGCGTAGATCGAGCTACTCACTGGTAATTAGGCGTATCGCGAAATGGACAAACAGCTACTTAGACTTACTGCGTTTGGGACATATTGCGAAATAGGTAATATAAGTAATAGGTCAATAGCGATTTAGACGAATAGCGAATTTCAAATGAAGTTTTGTCATAACGCGAATTAGACTACGTTTTAGGCAGACCCGGACAAAAGGATTTAGACGAATAGCGAATTTCAAATGAAGTTTTGTTATAATGCGAATTAGACTACGTTTTAGGCAGACCCGGACAAAAGGCTTCATATATTATGAGCATGACTAAGACTTAAAAGTTACATTTTTGACGTACGGCGGTCAAAAGGTTAAAGGCTCATTTACATCCTTGTGTCCGGGTCTGCCTAAAACGTAGTCTTAGGCCTAATGAGTTTTTGTCTAAATGCGAATCTGGCACAAGACTTAGGCCTCTT